>NC_077227.1:176041147-176386564 GCF_027887165.1 Monodelphis domestica | reverse complement strand
CTTAATTAGAACTGGAATAGTCGACTGCCAAGATACATGGAGTTGCCTTTATATCACTAGAACAGCTACAGTATTCAGCAAAAATGCAAGGTTTCCAGGAAATCATTCTATTCAAAAGTTTTCAACTTCTATATACATTGTATGCTTGAAAAGAAAGTATTACTCAATATTATATATTGCTATTCTCCCACATACAACTCTTTCCTCAGCTATTTCCCACACATGAAATTCAATTTTTCTATCTGTCTAAAGCAAAGCATGAGACTAACTGACTCCATTATCCTATTGATCACCCAAGATTTTAAGATCTCTGAAAAAGCACAAGGTTTCAAAACTGGAATCAGTCTTAAGGCTGATGATTCAGTCCAATTTCCTCCTTTTTAGAGATATGAAAACTGAAGACCAAAGAAGTTATGGGATATGCCCAAGGTCACACAATAAATAGACCCTCCACTTCTAAGATCTCTTCTCAACTCCTGCTATCTTTTCACTTCGAGGAAATAACAAAATAAATTCTCTTCCTTGGTAATAGAGAAAGGAGGGAGCAGTGTCTTTCTGGTTTCTCTAGTGATGAAAAATGGACCTGTGATTTTAGGGGTAGAGGGAAATCTCAGATTGGGAAACTCCCTCTACAAATGCAATTATTCTACAGCTTATGGTTTTAGAAAGTGGCTAAAGTGAGAACAGTTCTTGAACATTTTGGTCTCAGGGCCTCTTTACCTACTAAAAAAATTATTAAGGACTCCCCCAAAGGGATTGTTTATATGAGTTATACCTCTCGATATTTACTATATTAGAAAGTAAAATAGTATTATTAAGAAAATAGTCGAACTTTCAGATCCTCTGAAAGGGCCTCAGGAATCTACAGGATGGACCATGCTTTGAGAACCACTGGCTTAGGGGCAGTTTTGTTACTGTGAGGTCACACTTGAACACCAGGTTCACTGCTCTCTCCAAACCACCATAAGGACAAAGGCAGGGACATTGCCTCAGGTCCAGTGACTTACTTTAGAAGATTCTGCTGCTTTTACTCTCAACTATCCTGGGGACAAAAGGTACTGGAGTTCCCAATACACAATTATTTGTACCCTTGGCCAAACACAGAAGTGCTAGCAGAGACATCGGGATTGGGAATGAACAGAAAGGTACCTGTTTCACAAATTCTGAGGACTATCAGAATATGACTGTAGACTCCATCCACCCATTCTTTCCTCTCTGTCTTTTGTCATTTTCATGAGATCCAGAACTATTTTGTTCCTCTTAGAGGTAGCTTGGCCTAGTGAATAGAGCGCTTGCTTTTGAGCCAGAAAGATGTTAGTTCAAGTTCTGCCTAGGTGACCCTGAGTAAGATGATTAATCCACTCAGTGCTCCAGCTCAGTGGTGTCAAACTTAAATAGAAACAGGGACCATTGACCCATCCATAAGGATTCCTTTTAGGCTACTGCACATTGGTTTTAATATCTATTTTATTGTATTGTTAAATATTTCCCAATTATATTTTAATCTAGTTCAGATCACACTTGCCAGTATCGTGGGCTGAATATAACCCATGGGCTGCATGTGACCCTTCAACACTAGGCAACTCTCAGAGAAGACTCTAGCAGAGAAAATGCATGTGTGGTGGGAGCTTCCTCATCTGGGATTTCCCTTCACCAATGAAGTAACAGGCCTAGTCTCTAGCTATAGAGAATATAAGAGATACCCCTCTTTTTTTCTCATCTATCCACATGGATACTTCAAACACTCCATCTAGACTCAAAGGACTAGGTTACAATCTCTACCATGACTCCTGTGTGACCATGGGCTTCTGTTTCCTCATCTGTAAAATGAAGAGGGTTGGACCAGATGGCTTCTGAGATCACTTCCTGCAGGAAGTCTATATGATCCTATTAGAAATCCAGGCTTTTCTTTGGCTATACAACTAATTCTGCTTTCTCTGTTCCTTGCAGATGAAGGTATCTCCCCAAAGATGGAGGCCACAGGAATCTTGGACCTTAGATAAGAGACAAGATTCAGCTCAACAGTGAAAAATGGTGATACTACTGAGTCCCCAGGATTATTCTCCCTGGGTATTAGGTGGTGGGTTCAGTAGATTTTGAGAGCCAGGCCTAGAGATGGGATTGGATTTAAATCTGGCCTCAGACACTTCCTAGCTATGTGACCCTGAACAAGTCACTTAACCCCCATCGCCAAGCCCTTACCACTCTTCTGCCTTGAAACCAATACATAGTATTGATTTTAAGATGGAAGGGAAAGGGTTTAAAAAAAATAATAAACTAAGGGTGGTGGCATGGAGGTTGCAGAAATAGATGGGATGCATTCAGGAAAATAATTTCTTCTTTTGTAAGTTAACTTACCCCAGGGTCCAGCCACCCTTAAGACAGCTAAAGGATTGGAACGACCCAGGACAGAGGCAACAGCCTTCACCCAAGTTGGGGGTGTCCGGATTTCACTGGGGTCAGTCGGTCGAAGAGGGAAACCCCATGGATCCACCAAGATGAGGTGTCTGACTCTATATTAAGATATAGAGAAAAGACAATGATTAATAGCTCACAGGTATGAGAATCCCTACATGTCCTCAGAAGGAGGAAGAAAGAACTGAAGGAGATTAAGATAGTGTCCAAGACTGGGAAGCTCTTGTTAATTCAACAGTCCAGCAAATGAGACTTGCTGTTCCTCAGACATTGCATTCCATCTCGTGTCTGCCTTTGTACAGGCTGAATCTTAGTCCAAGAACCCACTCCCTTACCTCTTTCTCGTCATTCCTCACGTCCTCCAAAGCTCGGCTCAGATCCCACCTCCTACACAAGGTTTTCCCTCCTTCCCACCAGAAAAACTTTCTATATATGTTGTATCCACTAATAGGTCTCCCCCTACAAAATGTCAGCTCCTTGAGGGGAGAGACTTTGTGTTTGTTCTCCTGACACCTAGCACAGTGCCCTGCATTTAATAAATGCTGACTGACGAGCAGAGTGGGGCTTATTGTCCCTTACCTTTCAGGATACTTGATAGAGTAAGATGTTGCGAGGAATCCTCCTAAGCTGTGCCCCAGGAGGATCATTTTGTGGATACCCATAGTCTCCCTCCAGGTCTCGATAGAGGCCACAAACTCATCCTCGGCACCTTGGGCATCCCGGGGAAAGATTGGCCTTGAGCTTCTCCCAAAGCCCAGCAAGTCGAAGGTGTGCACCGTGCGCCGAGTACTCAGTGAGTCCATGTTTAGGATCCAGAGACCCACACCACCCCCAAAGCCATGCACCATCACCAAGGGCGTGCGGTCCTCCAACTCTGGGCTCACTGTAACGGTCCAGATCTTGTTATGATTCGGGAGGGACACATAGCGGGCCAAGAACTTATTCTGGAGACCTAAGGAGAGTGGGAGTCCAGGGAAAATGAATTGTCTTTCCACAGATATTACAGCCTTGGCTACCATACTTTATTCAAAAGAGTAAAAATAACCCTCACTTCCTGACTCAGAATTGAAACTAAGGGGGAAGCTAGGTAGCAGTGGATAGCGCCAGGCCTAGAGATGAGAGGTCCTGGGTTCAAATCTGGTCTCAGATTTTTAAAAATCAGTTCTAAGGCAGAAGAGCAGCAAGGGCTAGGTAATTAGGAGTTAAATAACTTGCCCAGGGTCATATAGCCAGGATGAATCTGAGGCCAGATTTGAACCCAGGTCTTTCTGACTCTGGCCTGGCACTCTATTCACTGCCCCCACCACATACTCTTAACCACTTTCCATCCTGAACCTTTGACACTATTGAAGTTCCTGGCATGCCTTTCTATGCTGCCCTGTCTCCCTAGACAGAAAAATTAAATAACTTCTGGCATCAATATAAACTGAAACATCTCCCCCTGTCCAAACCTTAATTCCTCATTGGCCCTAACCAAAAAGCAATAAAAGGCTATTTCCATTCCTTCTCAGAATGGTCTGCTTGGTTTCCTTCGGGCTGGTCCCATGGCCAGTACAGATGTGCTTGGCTGGCTTAGAAGTATTCCTAGCAGCTAGGAGAGCCTCTCCATTAGTTGGCAGGTACATACAGGGCTTCACTTTGGTACCCCAGTTTGCTTGGGTTCTGGTGGCTGAGATTCCTGGATATCCTAACAGCTGGGGGTAGGGTGGGGTTGGATTTTTAATTCTGGAACACAGCCTAGCAATGAAGGAGTAGAATGATGTCATGTGTTCATTGTGAGGAATCTAGGTCTGGAAAGAGGACTTGGTTTTACTACCCAAAGAGATGTAAAGCAGAAGATGGGAGTTGGGGAGGACGGGTTGGGGGGGGGGTGAGACCAGCCTGAAGCCAGAGGTTACAGCTTTAGATGGACCTCGAGGTCAGGGACCTTCTTTTGTCTCTTTGTATACCTCAAACTTAGGCCAGGGCCTATGACGCTTTTGTTGTCTTTCTGTCCTGTCTAAGCCCCTTTTGGGGTTTTCTTGGCCAAGGTACTACAGTGGTTTGCCATTTCCTTCTCCAGCTCATGTTATAGATGAGGAAATTAAGACCAACAGGGTTAAGTTAAGACTTGCCCAAGGTCATGCAGCTAGAAAGTATCTGAGGCCAGATTTGAACACAGGAAGATGAGTCTTCCTAATTCTAGGCCCAGCAGTCTTATGGATTATGCCTGACTAACTTAATTACTTTACTAATTAATGACTGACTAACAGTTATAGGGTTTGCTTAGGTCAATAAATGACATGGAAGTGATACCTAGGCCAGCCTTGGGAGATCTGGCAGATGGGAAGTTGTAATTTAGAGGCACAAGAAAGTCAAAATAGCAGAACCTATAGCATGTGACTATGTGTAGCTAAGGGAATTTACTCTTTCCATATGACACTGGCCTTGAGAACAAGTCCTAACAGGCCAAAACAGCTATGGGAACCAGATAAATGCTGGTGCCTGATAGGAGAGATGAGAAATAGTCACGTGCGTGTCACTGAGTATGTTGGAGAAGTAAAGGTAGGATGTGTATTTTTTCTGGATGTATATATGTATATATGATCAGAAAAAGGAAGTGTGCCAGTAATGTAGTAAGAGAGAGTGATGGATTGGTATCTATCTAAAGTTAGAGGCACCAGAAAAAAGTCTCCAATGTTTTATGTAGATACATGAAAGATACAAAAAAATGAGGCCATTAATGAGTCCCTCATTATATTTATTGTCCCCTCAATATATTTATTGAAGGATTAAAGTAAAAGAAAGTAGGGAGAGTTGAAGGAACTTCTAGGAGGGCTGGGCTAGGACAAGTTGAAGAACCACTGTTATAAGGGATCCATCCCTTGTTCATTACCCTATCCGCTGGCTTGCCCACAGTGAATCTAGACCATGAATCTGCCATACATCCTTGTTGGGGAAACCCCTGAGGATGGTAGATCTTGGCTACTTACACTGTAGAATCCTGGACTCCACATTCTTCAGCTGAGACATTGAAGTAGGACACCACGTAGGTAGCCAGCTACTCAGCCAGCTTTGAGGCCTGGGATGGGAAAGAGACATAGATGCATAGTGACCACAATAGAAGGGAAACATGGATTCATTCAGCCTTACTGATAGCCACTCAATATTTATCAGCCAACAAATGTCTCCCTGCCTGACCTCCCCCAGCTCATTTGTGCCAAATCCTTGCAGTCAACACTTTTCTGTTTAACTGTTCTCCTTGGGTTAGTGGCTATTTACAACAACACACACTACTAATACTGTTTACATGCAGAAAATGTCACTCACCTATATTCAAAGAGACCAAGAAATTGATCAGAAACTTTTTTTTTCGTGATCCTTGATGATGACCTTCACTAAGCAGGCTAAATTATCATGAGGTCTGCCAGTTTTTCCAGAGTAGCAGGCCTGGATTTCTCTCTCCCTTTCTGTTCCTAAAAATATGATCCCCAGAAATCGCCAGCAAATGTCCAATTTCCTTGTGTGTGTGAGTTCAACGTTGAACTCTGCAGTTGGGATGCAGAGGAGCAAGAGGGTAGGGTAGGAGTTGGGAGAACTGGCTCCAATTTTTGGCTCTGGCTCCCTGGATATAGATAGACAAGTCACTTCTTTCCTCTGTGGTTTGGTTTCCAAATTACAGAATTGAGGAGTAAAAGCCTCTACTTCTCATGGGTGCAATGGAGATAGGAAATAATTGACCTTATTTTCTCTTAATGTATAGGAGACTGGTTCCTTCTCCCTCTTATATTTTCTTATGCTTTCTAGAACTCTGGACTTGAGGGAAGAATTCCAGGTGGGTAGAGTAAACTTCCTTTTCCCAATGTAAGCCACTAGCAGATTTTCCTTATAATGGGGCTGTCTCAATCAGTGTCTGCCAAGATGGTAACCCCTTTTACAAAATTCTGACTCCTGGATGGATTGGAAAAAGCCAATTGGTCTAGCCTCCATCTTTCAAGGCAATATGGTAGTCAACATAGATTCAGGTTAGTAGCACTAAGATAACCCTCTGATGCTTGTTGCAAGATGGAAATGACCCTTTGTGTCTATGATTTGAGAAATAGCCTAGCACTAGAAGCCATCAAATGAAGATCTTTCATTGACTAAGGCATTCTGGAATGGCTGCAATCTGTACAGAGGAAGCAGTACTTAACAGATAAAGCTATCAAGTATGGGAGAAAAAGCTCTGGATTAAGAGCCATGAACTCTGGCTTCTATTCCTAGCTCTTCTACTAATTTGCTGTGCAATGTTGGGCATACATGTTTACCTCTATAGGCCTAATTATTTTTAAACCTATAAATTCCATTTTATAATCAATAGAAAGTATTGGTTCCAAGACAGATGAACAGTAAGGGCTAGGCAACAGGAGTGAAGTAACTTGCCCAGGATCACACTGCTAGGAAGTGTTAGACCTGATTTGAACCTAGGACCTTCCTGTCTCCAGGCCTAGTTATTTATGAATGATGGTACCAGAACAGATGAACTCTAAGGTCCCTGCTAATTTTAAGATTCTTCTACTATTCTAGGTGAAGGAAGAATATTTGACCTGAGAGAAGATCTGATGGATATATAGAGAGAAGGACACCATACTGGCTGTGTGACCCAACTCAAGACATTCAAGCTCTAGGAAACTTCCTAAGACTATACAGGGTTGGCAGATCTACAGGGTCAGAGTTTAGAGAAAAGATTATATTATTTTCTTGACTGTGTATTTGGAATTTTCTTCACCTGAGAGCTCCCTATACCAGATGAAATGATTCTATTCCCTAATCCTTGGTTTTCATAGGGTAGAACTAAATTTTGGCTCAACGTATTGAAGAAACTTAGAATAATTTGATTTCTTCAAAAGCAGAATAATCATGAAAGCTATCTTCAGGGCCTTCAAGTGGAAGTTAAGTGACCACTTATCATAGAGGTTATAGAAAAGATTCCTGGCCAGATATACATTATATTTGATGTTCTCTGAGGCCCCCGTTCCACCTCTTGAGATTTTAACCACCCTGAGAGAGTACCCCAAAGAATGCTGTCTTCTGCTTTGGCAAAGCTGACATGTGACTTGTCTGGTGGTTCCAAGATGCTACAGTGTCTTCTTGATTTTCACAACAATCTTGTGAACACCATATTGCAAGTATGATTGTCTCCATTAAAAAAAAAATCCTTACCTTCAATCTTAGAATCAATACTTATACTATCTATTATACTACTAAGTATGGATTCTAACATAGAAGTGCAGTAAAGGCCAGGCTGTTGGGGTTAAGTGACTTGCCCAGGGTCACATAGCTAGGATATGTCTGAGGTCAAATTTGAACCCCCGTCCTACCAACTCTATGCCTAGTACTCTTTCCACTGTGCTATATTATTTAGATGTCCAATTGTCTCCATTTTACAAATAAACTCAAGTTGAGACAGGTTAAATAATTTGCCTAAAGTTACATAGCAGTGAGTCCAGGACTGAACTTAGTTTTAGTTTCAAAACTTCTGACCCTGCCAGAAACTTCTGGGCTTTTTCAGTTACCTGAAACTGGCCTGGGACTACAAACATAGGTCATCTTTTTTTTTTCCCTAAAAACCTTTATCCTTTGTCTTTGAATCAATATCATGTATTGGCTCCAAGGCAGACGAGTGGTAAAGGCCAGGCAATGGGAGTTAAATGACTTGTCCAGGGTCACCTAGCTAGGAAGTGTCTGAGGCCAAAGTGAAACCCAGGATACCTCCTGTCTCAGGTCTGTCTATCCACTGAGCAACCTAACTTACCTACCCCCAAACAGGTTGTCTTTTAATTGTACCCTGTATACCTCTAGATACAATCCTAATTTGTTCATTGAAAAGCATGTCTCTAAAACATTTTGTACCCACACCACCTGTGGCTCCCTGTTGGCTACAGAATTGAGTTCATGATTTGGCTCCAACATACTTTTCCAGCCTTGTCTCCCACTACTGTGACCCTATACATAGCTAGCCTATGCTCCAGCAAAACTGGACTACTAGTTGTGTGTTGCATATGTTGAGTTTCTTCCTTCTATTACTCATAGAGTGTGCCCCAAACTTCCCTCTCCTATGTCCTTTACTTGTCCTTCCATCGATGATCTAGATAGATCTAGAATGGAGGGGATATTAGAGACCATCTAGCCTAACCCTTTCATTTTTGCAGATGAAGAAACAGAGGGTCAAGGATGTTAGGAAGTCTTTTGGGGTTACATGGATTATAAGCATCAGAAGCAGGATTTGAAGCTAGGACCTCTGATTTCGGCATCAACTCTTTCTGTGGTAACATATAACTTCCAATCAGTTCCACCTCCTCCTCAAAACCCTGTCCACAATGATCTTTTCTTTTCTTCCTCAGGTACTCCTCACTGTCTGTACCACTTACTGGCAATGATGTATTTCTAAACATTTTTTTAGTGTATGCCTTATCTCTAGATTGCCATTTGTGTGTTTTGGCTAGCTAAGCCTGGCTTGGGACTAGAACACGGGCTGCCTGTTATTTGTTTGTTTATTTTTAAACCCTTACTTTTCATCTTGGAATCAATACTAAATATTGGTTCCAAGGCAGAAGAGTAAGGGCTAGGTGGCTGGATCTGATATATTGTCTTTTAATTGCACCCTGAGCATCTTTGAAGCTAGGAACTTTATCTTATACTCTTATCCTTAAAAAACTTGAAACATGGTATTCATTATTCAATAAATCTATTTAAATTTAGAACTTTAAAAGGTCACTAAATGGGGGCATCTAGATGCTCAGTAAATAGAGCCAGACCTGGGTTCAAATTTGACCTTAGATACTTTCTATAATTATATGACTATGGGCAAGTTACTTAACTCCAACAGCCTACCCCTTACCACTCTTCTATCTCTTCTATCTTGGAACCTATTTTAAGACAGAAGGTGGTTTAAAATTTTTTTCTTAATTCATTAAATGAACATGGATAAAAATTCCCAAAAGGGAGAGGTCATTTGTTAACTATGTGTAGGCCCTGTACTAAGTATCTTACAAATAACATTTCATTTAATCCTCACAACAACCCTGAAAGAGAAGTGCTATTATCTCTACTGTACAACTTGCCCAGGTTCACACAGTTATTAAGTGAGGAGTTCACTTTTGAACTCAAGTCTTCCTGATCCAAGGCCCAGTACCCTAGCAAATATATATGTATGTATATATAGTTGCCTCTACTTCTAAAAATCACATTATCTAAAAAACTTGAAATGGGTGACCTAATGAGGGTAGCCCTCACTGGAAGTGGCCAAGACTTATTGATGGTGATTTTTTAGAGGAGATTTCTGAATGAAATGGGAGGGTAGATATGCCACATATTATTCTTAAGCACATTGTTTTATTTGGGTTTTCATTTCCAGATATTGCTTAATCTGTTTGGGTTTTTGTTTCCTCACCTATAAAATTAAAGAATTAAAGATAATTTTATAAATACTACTAGTTGACATTTGTATAAGACTTTAAAGAATATCTCTTTTTTTTTAGTTGTGTCTTACTCTTCCTGATCCCATGTCATGTAGGATACTGGAGTGGTTTGCCATTTCCTTCTCCAGTGGATTCTTTTTCTGTCAGGCAATTGGGGGTTAAATTACTTGCCCACTGTCTCATATTTAGGAAATTGTCTGAGGCTAGTTTTGAATTCAGATCTTCCTACCTCCAGATCCAGTGCTCTTAACCACTGAGTCACAGTGGCCTCTACAGAAGTATTTACATAATCTCAATTTAAGACATTCTCACAACAACCCCGTGCAATGAGTGAAATTATTATCCTCATTTTACAGGTGAGACTCGGGATGGTTAGAGAGAGAGAGCCAGCTAAGAAGTGGCAGAGTTAGGCCTCAAACTCAGGGCTTCTGATTTCAGCCCTGCTGGATTATGAATCTACAAAGAGGCTTTCTACTTAGAAAGCTAGGCCCTGGGAAGATTTCTTAGAGCTGAAGGAAGGCAATTCTTCTCCCCTTTTTTTTTTCTACAGAGGATCTAAAAAGAAGGAACAGATCCACCCGAAACCAGAGGTGGTGAACATGGGCTCCACACCCATGTACCCATGTAAGGGAGGCACAGTTAGCTGCTGAGTCATTCTGGAAAACAGCACTTGTTACTTGGTCTTAGGGAAGAAGGCTTAGGCAACAACTCTGGAACTCCAAACTTGATTGCAGAGGAAATGAAACCACTGGAACTCTAAATTCAAGAGGATAATTATCACCCATTTCTAAGAGGAAGCTAGGCTCTTGCTTGGGAAAGAACCAAATGGATCCCATAATACCCTGCTTCTGAATCCTTCCAGCTCAGAAAAACTCTCCATTCTTTCCAAAACTCTAACCTATTCAGCTGAAGGATGTACATTCTCCCCAGCACCCTTCACTATAGGGTTCTCGGGGCACGCTAGAGATCATTCCTTGGGCAAGTTAAATTAAGCTCCCCCACTCTCCCAACTCCAGCCCAAACCCTATCCCACATCCACCCATCTTCCAGAAAACCACAGGCATGTATAGCTAATGACTCGGAGGTAGGAGTTTCCCAGACCCCTCAGCAGCAGGGATCTTAGCAACAACAGGGGGATAAAAAAAAGACAAGCTAAATGTCAGAAACACAACTTTCAGCAAAGCGGCCGTCCCTCTCACCCGCATCCCTTCTCAGTTTAGGACAAGAAACCCGGGCCCTCTCCCTGCTGTAGCAAGATCGAAACGAGAGAATGCCAAAATAACAGGCCTCAGCATCAGAGGATCCTAAATATCTGACCACGGAAAAAGAAAGAGAAAGAGACAGACAGGGAAATTAACTCACTGCTGCTCCAGATCATCGGCCATAGTAAACAAGCCTATCTGGCTAGGAGCGAGACAGCCTATCCCTTCTCATGACAGTACAACGCTGACCTCGGAGAACATTGGATAACAAAGTGGGGCGTGGTCAGAGGGGCTGGGAAGCGAAAGATGGAGCAATCAGAAAGGGGGGCGGGGCAAAGGGGATTGTGAATGGAGTGGCTGGGGTGGAGGTGGGAATGGGGAATTGCAGGAGTGGGCGGGGAGGGATTAAGAAGGAATATTCTTGAATTTCCGTAGACGGTACAGGCAAACGCCTTTCCCAGGGTCCCACTTTGGGGGCATTTAGAGTAGCCTCAGTAGCCTCCGGGCTGAGATTCCCTTTAAGATTTGCGGAGGGAGAGGAGAATAACTAAAGAAGGCGTAAACCATTTTTGAAGGTAATGCTATCTCCATCCTACTCTATTGTACATAGTCCCGAGAAGAGGAACCTACCTCAGGCTACTAAGAACCTTCTGGTTAATCTTTTTTTTTTTTTTTAAACTCATTTCTTTTTTCTTTTTTCAATTACACGTCCTTCAGATTTATCTTCTGTTTCTTCTTTGACCTTGATTTTCATTTTATCTAAACGACACCAGAGCATTGTGTTTTAAGGCACAATGCCTAAGAAGATGAAAAATGATGATTTTACAATCTGATAAAAGGTGGAGGGATAGTTCAACACAAATATTGTATAAGGCAAAATATGATAAGGCAAAGGAGGAGATTCAGTCAAAATGTTTTTTAAAAATGGAGAGGGGAGAGAGAGAGATCACCTTTATCTGGGGAGTTCAGGGAAGGCTCTTCAAATGGACAGAAGGCTTTCAAAAGGTTAAAGGTGTAGAGAGCCTGTGTTCTAAGAAGGGAGTCCAGGGAGTACAGGATGTTTTTTAGTGGTTTTCAGTCTTGTCTGACTCATGGGGACCCCATTTGGGGTTTTCTTGGCAAAGATACTGGAGTAGTTTGCCATTTCCTTCTCTGGGGCATTTTACAGATGAGGAAATTAAGGCACACAGAGTTAAATGACTTACACAGGTTCACACAGCTAGGCAGTGTCTCAGGCCAGTTTAGAATTTAGGAAGATGTGTCCCTGACTCTAGATTGGGTACTAGGTTAACAACTAGGTATCAGCCAACCCAGCTAACAGTCCAGTTGGAATACACCAGTCATTCAATCAATAAGCATTTACTTTGTCAAGCATCTACTAGTGTCAGACACTGTGCTGTGTTCTTGGAAATACAAAGACCAAAATAAAAGCCCTTGCCCTCAATTTTAGGTTTTCTTGGGGGAAATATGCATGTATAGTCAAAGGATATGCTGGAACCAGCTCTATCAGGTCCTGAAAGCTGGTTGTTAAATTTTCAGTATGAGCATTTTACACCTAGGAAACTCACAAAAAAAAATTAGGTACTTGATAAGATGGTCTTGTACACTGTCTACTCTAGGCTTAAGAAAGTGATAAAAAGGGACAGCTAGGTGGCATAGTAGTTATAGATAGAGCATCAGCCCTGGAGTTGGAAGGTCCTGGGTTCAAATTTAGCCTCACACTTCCTACCTATTCGATCATTTAACCCCTATTGCTTAGCTCTTACTGCTCTTTTGTTTTAGACAGAAGGTAAAGGTTAAAAAAAACTGAAGAAAATATTAATGCAGATTAAATTTCAAAGTATGTCCTGTTTTGGTAAACATTAATTGGTTGGGGAGGGCCCTTCCTTAGAAGTATTTACAAAATATATACAAGGTAACTGGGGATGGAGAAAGGAGGTTCTGGTCTCCAAGCCTAGAACTCCTCCTCCCTGCTGCCTTGGCTACCAGTGCAAAGAGTGTGGAGATGAAGTGTAATTTGTGGGGGACAAAAGAAGGCAAGTTTGGCTGGATTGTAGAGAGTATGGAGGTGGGTAACCTATAAAGCTGGGTTGCTAAATTGGGGCCAGGTTGTGAATAATGGATTTAAATACTAAATTGAAATGTTTTATAAACAGGGAGCTATTTATAGTTTATTGAGTTTTATTCAATTTATTAAACAGGGGAGTGACATGGTCAGACTTTCACATTAAAAGGAATATTAATTTGGCAATTTGTGGCAGATCAGTTAGGACATAGCAAGAATTCAGGTCAGAGAGGTGATGAGGGCATCAATCTAGGAAGCTGCTATGGTGACTAGAGAGAGAAAAGAAAGTGGGGAAGAAAGATGGGGGAAGAGTAATGTTGTGAAGATCCTGAATGTTTTTACTCACCCAGTTTAATTCTTGACTCTTGGGATTTCTTCAAGTCCCTAGACTGGTACTTTGCCCCCCCCCTCCCCCCAGCTTCCCCTTCTGTTTATTAAGTACCTACTAGATGTCAGACACTGTGCCAAGGGCTTTACAAATATCTCATTTGATTGTCACAATAACCCTGGGAGGGTAGGTGCTATTATTATCCTCATTTTACAGTGGAGGAAACTGAGCCAAGCACAGTAATTATCTTGTTCACACGGTCACTTTGATAGGAAGTGACCAAGGCTGGATTTGTCTTAAGAAATTTTTCCCACTGTATCTCCCAGGTAGTCCAGGCCCTGGTAGGAATCCTCCTTCCCTTCTCTCCATGAGGCCAATCAGTTGTCATTCCTTTCTTATATTCCCTAAAGGGTATATAAGACTCCCAAGTTTTTTAGTTCCATGGAAATTCCCATATTGGACATTCCCACTCAAGGTGCATTTTCCCACAGACATTGTTCTCAGAATCCCAGAGCTTGGCTCTGTGTGGTTGCACATACAAACTGTCTCCCTTGACCTGATTAAAGACTTGTTCTTTGTAACTATTTTAGTGGTTCTGTGTTTTTCAAGGTTGACAGGTGGCTCAGTAGATTAAGAACCAGGCCTAGGCAGGAGGTCTTGGGCTTAAATCTGGCCTGACATTTCCTAGCTGTGTGATCCTGGGCAAGTCACTTAACCCCTATTGCCTAGCTCTTACCACTTCTGAGACAGAAAGTAAGGGTTTAAAGGGGGGAAAAAGGAGAGAATGACCAATTCAAAACCACTGAGAAGTAAGACACTGTTTGCAGAGCACTTTTAGTAAAGTGAAGTTGTCAGGTTGCAGGGAGTTAGAAAGGATTTATGCTTGTGACAGAGGAACATGCAGAAATTAGGTGTCTCACGGACTTGCAGATGTCTGTTCTAGACATAGAAGAGACTGACCTTGGATGTAATAATCCAGTCTCAGCTGGTCACTTTGATAGGAAGTGACCAAGGCTGGATTTGTCTTAAGAAATTTTTCTTTTTTTTCAGGACAGTATCTAGGTAACCAGCCAAATATTTAGAGAGACATAGATCTTTGTGAGGCAGAGAAAAGAGAGCTTAGAATTGGCATCAGGTCTCTCAATCACATCTCAAGGTAAGGCAGGAGAATTTTCTGTATGTCTGTATTGGATCAGCTTTATGACAGGTTAATTGAAGGTATGGAATCTTGAGTCTTACTATTTACTTACTTATATACCATGTGATAGGACCAATATTTCCCCGATGCAACTTCTTTCCTCTCACCCACAATATAGAAACTTTACCTGAAAGAGGACAACGCAGTCTAATTTACCTCAGCCTTTCAGATGTAGCTTTCTGGTGGTAGAAAAAAAACCTAGGACTTTTCAGATTTGGTAGGTGTCTGACCACATAAATTGTCATACCCTGATGACAAGGTAGACCAGAATGAGCAAGATTGTATTCAGAAAAACCAAGTGTCACTGTTATCCTTGTTGAATAATTTGTGTTAGGGAAAAGTACCTACTTTTGTGAAATGTTCAATGACTTCCCAGTGCTTCATTTTGTCTCAATATCAAACCTGAACTATGAAGGCACTGGTGTTAGAGCTGCATGCCCAACATACTATGTGCCTCCTGTGTCCCTCTCTTCTCACTGGCTCAAATTCCAAACAAAACCAAGTAGACTAGAGCCTTTAGGGTATTTCTAGAGTTTAGGAAAACCTGGAGCTATAACAGACTTTCTGGAATCACAGCGAAGTGGAAAGGACTTCTAGTGTCTATCAGCTGGTTGTCTCAGAGTGAGAAACCAAGTATTCTTTTCCTTCTCCTGATACTACATTTTAACCACTTCTCCTATCAGTATTTGGAGATTCTCAGTGTAATAATCATAAAAATATTTCAAAGTCCATGTATTTTTGCTACATCAACTCAAAACTAGTTTGCTTTTTAAAAAGTCAGTTTCATAATTTCTAGAGACAGCAGGGCAGAGTAGTGGAAAAGCACTGGACCAGAAGGTCGAGGTTTAAGTACTATAAACTGTTCAGTATCATACAAAGGTAAATGATTATTAAGACTCATATACTGCCATGCTTATCAAAATTAGGGGCTCTATACTACAGATAACTTTCCTATTCAGTAAAATATGAAAAGATCTTGGTGGTATAAATTGTCCAGGCATATTCAGTAAAGCTTAACAAGTTGTTCATTGATATAATAAAACACAGCATTTATGGACATAGTGCTACCTTCAGACAGGCCTCTTCTTATTGGATTGCTTAAGAAGTTCATGAAAATTCAGTAAAGTGTGTTGGTATGACTAAGACTTTGGAATCGATGCTTTCAACAAGTCAATTTGATTTGTTTTTCATGTTTCTTGTTTTCTCTTGTATTCCTCCCGTGGAGTAGCAAATAAGGATGGGTGAAAGATATGAAATGTAGATAAAGCAAGAGGTAGATACAATAGTGCCAATAGTAATATCACTACTTTGAGTAATCTATCTCTAAATCAGAAAAATATCCTCTTGGAATATGTCTAAAGCAGAATTTTGGTGCTGAAAGCAGAATTTTGGTGCTGAAACTACTTTCTGATAAGGCAGGCAGGTGGAAGAAGGTTCAAATTACTGAGGAAATTGACTGTATCATACATAGCTTGATTTTCAAATTCTTAAAAGCTCATAAATAAGTCTCAGAAGTCTTATGTTTCCACATTTTATTGGAAGCTATTATGACTAGAGTGTTATGACTAAAGTGAAGTCAAAGGTGTACTAGAAGCCATATCAACAAAAAACTTTCTACATGCTGTGAGTGAAAAGGATGTGTAGTGTTATACCTGGTCCTTGCCCTAAAGGGGTTGAATCAGACATAGAGGACTTATTAACTGACACATAAGCCCATTTGGGTCACATGACTTTGAACTTCAACCTCCAGCCCTGCCAGAGAAGTCTTAACCAAATATATAGTGATGAAGGGACAGACAAATGGCTTAGTGTGTGGAGGGCTAGGCTTGGAGTCACAAAGACCAGAATTCAAATCAGACCTCAGACACTCAATGTGTGACCCTTAATCCACCAAAGGAGGAAATGGCAAATCATTCCAGTGCTTTTGCCAGGAAAACCCCATGTACATTATGATCCATGGGGTCATAAAAGTCAGATATAAATAGATGACTGAACAACATAGCGAGGTATGGTTTGGATGGTAGCTACTAGGCTAGTAGAGAGTTTACCCTGGCAGTTGAAGCCCCTTTCTCCTGCCTGGCACTACACTGATATCAATCAGAAAAGTTGCTGTCGATGAAGGGTAATGACTGAGACTGTTTGTTGGGCCCCAAACCTTTTAGAGTGGTGGTCACCATACTTGAGCAGAGAAACCAATGGGTGCTGCTTAGACAGTATTATGGTATGGTTTCTAAAGTTTTGATGTTGTTAACCATAGAACCTTAAGAAATACCATATTAACATGTCAGGGATACCTGAAACACAAAATATGAGGGAATTAGGGAAAGACAGATCCTAGTAATAAAAAAAGGTCAACTTGGATTATAGAATTTAGAGCTGAAAGTAGCCTTATAAGGCATCATTTAATTCAACTCCCTCATTTTATTATTAATGAGAAACTGAAGCCCAGAGAGATTAAATGATTTACCCAAGACCATAGGTATGGGAAGCAGCAGAACCATGATTGGAACCTAGATCTCCTGACTATAAATACAGGTTGTCCCAAAAGTCTCAGTGCAGTTTTAAAGCTTTAATCATCTTAAATATAAATGCTACAAACTAACAACACTTAAAAAGTTAATTTTTAAAAAATTTAAAAATATTGTTGTATCTTATTAAAATTCAACATAGCCACCATCTTGTGCTATAAATACTTGATTTGCAATTTCTGCCACAGTCTCTTCACTTGCTTGGGGTCTCCCAGATCTAGGCTTATCATGAATTGAGCCAGTTTCCTTGAAT
Source organism: Monodelphis domestica (assembly GCF_027887165.1). NCBI lineage: Eukaryota > Metazoa > Chordata > Mammalia > Didelphimorphia > Didelphidae > Monodelphis > Monodelphis domestica. The sequence continues at coordinate 176,369,136 of NC_077227.1, read as the reverse complement.
TTTTTCATCCAGTTGTTAATTAAATTTCTGTGGGGAGCCTCCTTCTTATAATGAGAAGCAAATTTTCTTCTTACAGCTGTTGCTGACTTGAGTTCAGCTAACCAGAGAACGCAGTTGACTTTTTCTTCAATGTTGGCCATTTTCAACCCAAGGGACTGAAATGAAAAATTAAAAACTTATTCAAGTGTAAAAGAAATTTAAATTTGTATATGACTTTTGGGGGATGTAATGCAATGACCAGATTGGAAATCAGTGTTCAAACCTTCCTCTTGATTTTATGTAACTATAGTCTAGTAAGTTAACATCTCTGAACCTCAGTTTTCTCCAATATAAAATGGGAGCAATAATTTTAGTACCTAGAGGTAGCTAAGTGTCTATAGTCTTAGAGTTGGAAACACCAGAGTTCAAATTCTGCTTGAGATCTGTACTAGCTAACCATCAGTGTGACCCTGGGCCTCATTTACCTCTGCCTGTCTATCTGTAAAATAGGGAAAAATAAGAGCACCTACTTCCCAGGTTGGTTATAAGGATAAATTGAAGTATTTGTAAATGACTTGTAAATCTTAAAGATCTACACAAATGCTAGTTATTATGGATAATATCAATTTCTATATTAATATAGATATCAATGATATCTGTTATTATAAATAACAATGGCTACATTGATAGGGTTGTCAAGAATCCACTAGGATATGGATTATATCCACATTAATAACTCAATATTATCCATATTGATATTATTAATATTACCATATTATTTTTATTACCTCACAGGGTTATGAGGAGCAAAACATGTAAATCATTTAGCAAAGGTCTATGCAGCTGTCAACTTATAAGATCCTATGACGTTTAGTTATGAAAATGAGTATAAATTCATATACTTATTGGACGTTAGAGCTGGCAGGGGAACTTGGAAATCATCTAGGAACTCCTTATCCGCTCCCCGATACCTTGCATTTTATAGAGGTGGCAGCTGGTGCCTAGAGAGGGGAAGTGACTTACCCAAGACCACAGAACTAGCCACTGGTCAAGCAGGAATTTGGATGAAAACTTCGATTTAATTAAAAAGCTATTAAAAAGTATTGTCCTCTATCCCGCCGTCTCCCCCACCCCTTTTCCCTCGCTTCCTCCCTCCTTCCCTTTCTCAGCAGGGCCTTCTCCTCCCCCTCTTCCCGTTACCCCCTCCCCTCTCTGATCCTCCTTTCCAGCCCCCTCCTCTAGAATTCTGACAGAAGCTACACCAACGCTTGCGCAGTGAGGGGCTAGGGCTGTCGAGCTACAGTCGCTTCAGCTCCGCGCGAATGTGTCAGTAACAACTAGGAACCCGACAGAGAACCGGCCCTACAAGACGCGGCATCGAAACCATTTCTCTGATTACCGCTCTGGCGCGTGCTGGGGAAGTTGGGAGGAACGAAGAGTCCCGGAACTCTTAGTCTTCAGCCTGGTCCGTTTTTTTCTCGTCCCCGCTTCCTGTTATTCTCTCACCGGAGCAACTGCTTGCGTCACCTCCTGAACTTACAGAGATAGGACAGTAGGGACACGTCTCCCTTAGCGGGTGGTGCTCCTTTGCGCATCTACTCGTTCCGCCTGGAGGCGGTGGGTGGGGGACTCTGCGCCTGCGCAGGGAGAGTCACGTGGTGGGGGCTTCGCTGGGCAGCTGCGCAAACTCAGACTCGGAGTGTTGGCGTGGCGGTGTAGGTGATCGGCAGTGCGCATGCGTGGGCACGGCACCGCTAGAATGGTGGTGGGTTCGGGTCGCGGCGCGGGCGGTGCGGGCCGCGGGCAGGACGCCGGAGCGATGCCAGCCTCCGTGGCGTCGGTGATCTCACGCTTCCTGGAGGAGTACATGAGCACCACGCCGCAACGCCTGAAGCTGCTGGACGCCTATCTACTCTACATCTTGCTGACTGGGGCGTTACAGTTCGGTTACTGCCTCCTCGTGGGGACCTTCCCCTTCAACTCCTTCCTTTCCGGCTTCATCTCCTGTGTGGGAAGCTTCATCCTGGCGGGTAAAGATAACCAGCAACCATGGCGTGTGCCCTTCGTGGGGCTCTCGTAAAGTACACATTTAATTGCCTCTTCCTGGGACAGGGGCCATTGCCTTTTGTTACAGTTGGGGCAGGTCACACCTCTCTGGGCCTCAGTTTCCTCTTCTGTAAAATGGAAAGGGTGGACTAGATCATTTATTTTCTGTGGCCCTCTTCCTGGTAAGCTGGGGAAACTGACACAGGGAGAGAGTGAACCTTGGATTGACTTAACAAACTTTTGATAAGGCCTTGGAATTGGTGCTTCCTTGAAAGTCCAGTGTCCTTCCCATTTAGACCTTAATGATAACTCACTCCATTCTCAACCTGTCCCCCCTCCCCCTTTAGTCCAATAAAGCCTTTCTCAACCTTCTTATTTGGAAGACTCCACTTGGGACCACTGACTTGGTGAAATCCTTATTCCTACAAATACCTTCCCTTTCTACGTGATACTCAGATTTCATTCATTTTCCAACAATCTGGTTTACTAAGTTCTTTCCAACTCAGATTTGATCCTAAACTTGGCCCTCTCTTTGGTTAGGTCTTAGGACTGAGCCTGGAGTATAGAAGAAGGTAATTCAAATTCAGCCTCAGACCTTAGCTCTATGACCCTGGGCTAGTCATTATATAAACATTTATTAAATACCTCTGTGCCTGGCCCTTTGCTAATCACTGGAGATAGAAAAAGAAGAAGATTTTCACTGCTCTCAAGGAGCTTAACAATCTAATGTGTGCAAATAAATATATACAAAGAAAAGTGTCCGGGATAAATAAGACATAATTAACAGGGAAAACACTGGAAATAAGAGGGACTGGAAATTGGGATTTTCACAGGGACCAGGAAGCCAGGGAGGTCTCATTTTCCTCAACTGTAAAATGGAGATGCTAATGGTACCTATCTCCCAGAGTTGTGAGGATCAAATGTGAAATTTGTAAAAGCTTGGCACAAAGATGATGTTTATTAAATACTTGTTCCCTTTCTCTAACATTGGCCCACCCCAGTAGTAAAATTCCATTGCTAACTTGTCTTTTAAAACTATTCCAGTGATCTTTTCATGTTTTTTCTTGGAACCACATAACCCTGTACTTGATTTTCATACACTCATCCCAGGACATTTCCTTTCATCACCTCTTAAGCCATTTTTAATGACCATTACTTGTCTCTGTATATTTTTTCTGCTTTTAAAGCAAAAAAATATTTCAGCTCTTTTGTATATCCTACCCAACATGGATAGAACTATGTAGTAGAAGATGATAGTAGATACTCATAGCTAACTGATAGTGACTGGGAAGGCCCTTAAAATGACATCCCACTCACTCAGTGGTCAGCATGGTATAGGTGAATCCAGAACTCATTCTAAGTTGATTCCAGCTTAATGAATTATCTTAGAATTTGGACACAGAACATGAATTAGAGGCAGATGACACTTTATTGCATAGAGAACTATCATAGTCATTAATAATTTTACTATGTAGTGCTAATAATGTAGCTATTACTAATTGTAATGATATAGTGATAATGTAACTTATTATGTTAATAGAAAATAAATTGCTTGAGGGCAGGAACTATTTTCATTGTCTTTAAATACCCCATTGCTAAGCATAGCCCCTTATGTGTTTATAAACACATAGTAGGGGCTTAATAAATACTTGCTAATTGATAATATTATGGTCTAGGGTAGTGATGGTGAACCTTTAGAGATATGTCATACCCATGAATGCCACATACATGCCCCTAACCCACATGGGAAGGAGAAAGCACTCCCATTGGACTGCTGGGCAGAGGGGAGGGTGAAGTGAAGAATGGCCTCAGTGGGGATGGAGAGAGGGAGGGAAGTAGCCCCAGTGTTCTGCTCCCCTTCAGCTCTGCCACCTCTGAGCTGCCCACCTTATACCCTATGCTCTCCCATTGGGCTGCTGGACAGAGGGGCAGGGGAGATGAAAAAATATTGTCAGGCAAGGTGGAAGCAGGGAAGGGAGAAGCTCTGCTTGAGTCCCTCTTTCTAGTAACAAACTCTGGTGGGGGGAAATGGTGTGTATGCCCACAGAGAGCGCTCTGTGGTATAGGTTTGCCATCACAAGTCTAGGGGAATATGAGAAATTTAAACATAAAAGTCAGTAATATCTATTCCAAGACAAAGAATCTTTAACTTGCAAGTCTTTGAAAACTCATATGGTTCCCTAATTTATTATCCTCTAGTCAACCTGGTGATGAGAGTTTTGTATTTTAGCCAGACCTTCTCTTGGGCCAAACACAGAGATTTGAGTTTGGTAGAACATTCAGAGTTGAACTTTGTTGTCATCACTTCACAATCCAAGATCACTTCCTTACCACAATGAAGCATTGGAAAAAGACTTTAATACAGCATGTTTTACTGGGAACAGCTAGATGGTTTAGTAGATTGAGAGCCATTCCTGGAGGCAGGAGAATCTGGACTCAAATATGGCCTCAGACACTTCTTAGCTTTGTGACCCTGGGTAGATCACTTAATCCTAATTAACCAGCACTTACCCTTCATCGCCCTTAGAATCTATACTTAATAACAATTCTAAAACAGAAGGTAAGGGTTATTAAAAAAATCCTGAAACAATACATTTTATTAGACTGGACCTATGTTTTCCTTCGTATAGGACCATAATGCCAAACTTATGGCACATATGACAAAGATGGCAAGAGACCTCTCTGTGGGCATATGTGTTGTCCGTGGTAGAGTTAGTTACTAGAAAGGCAGAGGGACTCCAGCTGAGCTGCTCCCTTCCCCCTTTCCATCTCACCTCCCTGCCCTTCTGAGCTTACTCCCTACCCTGAGTGAAGCACTTGGGCCACTTCCCTCCCTTTCTCCCTCCCCTGTCTGGGACAAGTGGGTGCAGGAGGGGAGGTCTTCTCTCCCACCACCAGGCCTGGCCCCAACCCCTAAAAGATCTCCACTTTAATTCCTTCCCTCCCACCCCTATGTGGGGACATACACCATTGTTATGCATATATAAAGCCCAAAAGACACCTAGATTGCATCTTTGCACCAGAGTTGAGCAAAGGCCACATGGGGCTGCATTTGAATCTTAACTAGTAAGAGCTCTGGGGGAGTGGGAGTGGGGAGTGTGGCCATGTGCCCACAGAGAGGTCTCTGCGTGCCATCTTTGGCATCCGTTCCATAGTCTCACTATCACTGTTCTACATGGTTCATTGATTGAAGAGAAGACCCATATAAAATCAAAACCCAAATAGACTAAAAGGAAAAATAGTATGCTTTGACTCACATCCAACTCTAACAGTTCTCTCTTTGGAGATATTCTTTATCATAAATCCTTCAGAATTATCCTGGATCATTGTATTGCCCAGAGTGGCTAAGTGCTAAGTGTTTCACAGTTAATCATCCCATAATATTGCTGTTACTGTGTACAGTGTTATTTTGGTTCTGCTTATTTCACTCTGTCAGTTGTGTAGGTCTTTCCAGCTTTTTCAGAAATCATCCTGTTCATCATTCTTACAGCACAGCACAATAGTATTACATCATCATTTTCCAGTTCTTATAAATATTTTTGTGCAAGGAAATCCTTTACCCTTTGAAAAAGAATTCTTTGTAGCAAGTTTCTCTGAAAAGATCTCATATCAAAGACAGCTTAGGTAGGTGACTGAGTGGATAGAGCTCCAGGCCTGGGTTCAAATGTGGCCTCTGACACTTCCTAGCTGTGCAACCCTGGGCATTTAAATCACTTAATCCCAATTTGCCTAGAGCTTACCACAAATATTGATTCTAAGATAGAAAATAAGGGTTGTTAAAAAAAAAAGATCTCATATGGAACAAGTCATTTCCCAGTAAATAGAGGGTTAAAGGAAGAAATTCAAGCTTTAAACAACTATATTAAAAATGCTTTAAATCCCTAATTATTAGAGAAATGCAAATCGAACAATTCTGAGGTTCCAGTAAGATTGACAGAGTTGATAGTTGTTGGAAAGAAATTAGTGTATTTTCGAGATGAGTGAAGTTCAAAGGAGGGACCATAAAATAATATAAGGGTACCATCAGTAGTTGGAAAGATCAGTTGTATTTTGCCCTACTCCCAATGGTCTTCTTTGTTACACAAATGCCACCCCTTCTGTAATTGCTCCCTCATTCTGCCCCTTCCCCCTCATTGGCCTTCAGAGCAGTTGTGCTCTTATTTATGGGTTCTGTTTTCTTGTTCAGAAGTCAAAAGTAACTTACTCTAAGGATCAAATATTTCATCTTTGCCTAATCCTTTTTAAAAATTTCAATTTAAAAATTTTATAATGTAGATGATTATAAGTACATAATAAGTATTATTAGTATATAATTCAGAAACATGTAAACATTTTAAATAAATATTGGGAGTACATGCTTTATAAAGTTTGGATACCATTGTACTTGATGAGGTAATCTAATTTTTTCCTCCTGTTTCCTAATCTGTGAGTAGAACCATTAGGCAGTTTGGATCGGAAAAGCAGGATGGATTGTAGAAGTGGGGACACGGGAGACAATTTTGAATCTCCTTGTAATATGAACTATATAATATGTCCTTTGGTGCCTTTAATCAGATTTGTGTTGTCTAGGAGTGATATCTATGGCTATAGTGAGATTAATGTTATTGAACCAAAAACTTCTTGGTCAGCTTGTCAGATATCATCAGACTTTTGTAATTTTTTTATTTTGCAAAACTTGATACACTTTGTATTTTTAATTGGCTTCCCTTGATTCAGTCACTAACCAACTCTAGGTTCATAGTAATAAGTTTTTGTAAGTCACTAAAAAGATCGTGAAATATACTTCGTTGAAATAATGATTGTCATTCCTTGACCTTTGGGTTAGATGATGTTAATAGGTTGCCTTTTCACAATTGGCAGTGAGAGTCTCATTGGCTTTATACAAACTTTTTAAAAGTAGTATAATTTTTTTCTCATTACAAGGATCTTTTGGGAAATAATACCTTCATGGTATGGTAAAAATGCCACTTAAAGGAAGATGAAGCTATGAAGAAGCCTTTCTAAGGATGCATAGCAGATGTCCATGCTTGAATTAACACAGTTTTAAAAGCAGCGAGGGATTGATTTTTAAGATATATTCAGAGGAAAATAAAAGAATGGGAAAAAAATCACAGGCAAAAAAGATTAGGCTCTGACTAATATAGTCTTATTTTCTTATGTCTAAAAAATCCTTATGAAAATATTTTACACATGTATCCAAGGTATTCTTGATTAAAATACTGAAAGGGAACAGGCAGTCTTCTGTAAACCATTTTTTAGAGTCCATTACCTCTTTATACACAATTGCTTGAAAGGTATGAAGAATTATAAAGTCTTATTGGGATGCCTTGACAAAAAAAAAAAACCAAAAACAAACATTTTAGTGAGTAAAGAAAAGTGTGGCCTTGAAGGCTTGCCCTCCATTTCTACACATGTTAAGAGAATATAAGAAATCTCAATATAATGCTGGGCCAATAAGCCAGACTAGCTGAAGTAGCAGGGCACCCTGGGGGAGAGACAGGAGGTGGGAGATCAAATCACCACAAACTACCATGTTTCCTCAGTCCTTTTGGAGACAACTTAGTACCCTGAACCCAAGAATATTGGAAAAAGCAGTATTTCTTAAACTGTTGACACTACTGTGGTACATAGAGTACCACATATAGTAGTCATCACTGAGGGAAGCAGTTACTATAGAGCAACATCTATTACAATCAACTTTACTGCTTACTGTGATCTGGGAACCAAGGGACTTTTCCATCTGAATTGCAGTTGAAACTTTCTATTTATTTTGACTTTTCCATTAGGATGTGAGTTTCTTGAGAGCTCTTCTATTTGCATCCTTAGCATCTAGGACTGGGCTTTTGCACATAAGTGCCTTTTGATTTTTCCAGAAGTTCTCTGTTTATTAAATATCAAATAAGGCATAAGTATATGTACTCAGAGCTATTTACCACTGTCATGGAGGATGACCTGCGCAGAATTCAATAGACAAGATTCCTTTTATATAGTGAAGTCCTCCAGCAGCTCCTGTTTGTAGATGACATTTTGATGATTGCATCTAGCCCAAGAGTATTGCAGATCCTTCTCCATGAGATCTATAGCCACTCAGATAATTAGTGTAATAGTTCCCATATGGAATATCAATGGTTGAAAAAGGTTCATTGCTCAGATTGTGATATGCAAATTATATAGGCAACATTTTTAATTAGTCTTATCAGTACAGTATTTCTATATTTGACAGGCCTTGCTGAACTGAAGAAGAGTGGGGCTGTATTGCTTTGAGAAATTGTACACTTTTCAGTGGTCCCAAGTATTCTATGACACAAAAACCCATCTCATTTATGTTTATTGTCTTAGTCATTGTGTAGGACTGTAAATTGTGAAGTATCATGATTTTTCAAAGAACCAGAATTGTGATCTCTTGTAAACTAAATAAAGTGGTTGAGTCATATAATAAAATAAAGAATGACATGGATAGTAGAATGTACTGGTACTCTTGTGATGCTAGAAGACCTTAAGGAAGACCTCCCATGTATGGGGTAGGTCTTCCCTAGAGTATTGGACAGTAATTGCATGAGATTGAGAAGGCTTGATGTATTGCTCTCTACACCTCTGAAAGCATACCTACTTTACTGAGTTTACAGATCCATTGAAATATTCCATCCTGGTGCCTTTCATAATTAATTGATGACTTTTGATATTTCGATGCTTATGTCAAAAGAGTCACAGTATAAAATAATAGTAGTCAAGCCCCTCCATTTTGTTGAGGAAGAAAAACGGATCCTGCTTTCTTGAGGTCCAAATTAAATTGCTGTAATTTATAGGCCATCACTGTAGGTGAACTTAGTTTAACAAATAAATATTTAAAAGTTTAAGCTCTTATATGAGCCTGAAAGTAGAGATTTTCAATTTTTTTTGTCTTTGTGTTCCCCAAAAGGCTAGTCCAGTTCTGACACCTAGTAGTGTTTAATAAATGCTTGTTAATTATCATGTGCAGTTGACAAAAGCCTTCTTGACTTTTTGACCCTAGTCTTATGGCAGGCTACATTTGCTCTGTCTTGGCTTGCCCCTTTGCTGGAAACTTTTATCCTGGAGAATTCCTTTACCTCATGCTTTTAGAGTGGGAAGAAGAAGGAAGGTAGGTAGCTTTCATTCCTGATGTCTTATCTATAACAGCAGATGTGGAAAACCAAGATTGTTAAAGGAGGGGAGCAAGGTGGCACAGGGGTTAGGACACTAGACTTGGAAACAGATTCATCTTCATGAGTTCAAATCTGGTCTCAGACACTTGCTAGCTGTGTGACCCTAGGCAAGGTCACTTAATCCTGTTTGCCTCAAAAAAAAAAATGCTGGAGTAAGGCCTCACCCTTCCATCCAACACTTGGATTTTTTTTTTTTCTTGCTCTTCTTTTAACATTTCAGATTACCTTACCCCCTTGTGGAAACTTTGGCTTCTGTTATACTTATCTCTCCTGGTTCTCCTGTTTATCTGATTTTCTATTTTGTTTTTTGTCTACTTCCCTGGTTCATCATTCTACCAAAGGCTCTCTTTGTTTTTTCCTTATACTTTGTCTTGGTTTAATCTCTTTTATTCTCAGTTTCACCTCAAAGCAAATGACTTCCAAACCTACATGAAGTGCACTGGTCCACTCTTGAGCTTCCTGCACATGTGCAAATGCATGCTAGATATATCTCCACTGTGATGACCTTTGAAGACTTTGAATCCAAGAATATCAGTTATTGTGTATTTATTAAGAGCCCACTGTGTACCAAACCCTGGGGTACCATTACAAAGAATGGAACAGTGTAGCCCAGAATTTAGATATAACCACTTTCCTCCATGCAGGCTCTGCCCTTTCTCCCATCTTCCTAATTTTATTGATAGTACTCAGTCTTAAAAGTCATCCTTTGACTCCTCTTCTTAACTTACCACATTCAACCAATTGCTGTTTCCTGGCAGTAATACCTTTAATATCTCTTGCACTTAGATGCTTTACTTATACCACCACCACCCTAATTCAGATTTTTCTTACCTCTTGACCAAACTGCTTATTTCAATTGCCTCACAACTGCTTTTACCGCTTTTTAATGTCTTCTTTTCCCAGTTCAGTCAGTCAGTAAACTTTATGAAGTGCCTGCTATATGCCAGGCACTGCTAAGCACCGAGGATACCAAGAACTGAAAAAGAGAGTCCCTATTCCCAAGGAGCTCCCAGTCTAATGGAAGGAATAACAAATAACCTGATACTCCCTCAGTTAGATACATTGTAAAAATGAGTTCCTCAGTGCTTTCAAGATTGTATAACTTCAATGTGGGCTTGATATCTGATCTAGATACTTTTTCAAACTTTTAATTTCTTGTATTTATATCAGTCATTTCTGCATCTAACTCTTCCTTATCTCCCACCTCCAACACTCTTCAGTGCAACAAAGAAAAACAGTTTAGCAATGGCTACCCATATATAGTTGCTTATGATAATATGTGTAATATTCCTTCTGACAACATGTATAATATTCTGCCCCATTGACCCCCATCCTTCTGCTGAGAGAATGGAAGAATATTTTATAATTTGATCTCTGGGATCAAGGCCTTGTCAGTGAATCAATTCAACTTCCATTTGGTGACCATTTAATTTACACTATTGTAATCATTGTCTATATTGTACTACTGATTCTGTTGACTTCATCCTATATCTATACCAACTTTCTCATGTTTCCCTGGACTCTTTATATTTTGCCTTTTTAAAAAAATTATTGATCTTTTATTTTTACATTGCCTTTATTTTCAAGCTTATCCTCCTTCCCCTCATCAGAGAGCCAGTCCTTGTAACAAAGAATAAAAAATGATATTCATCACTTCTTACTGCACAATAATATTCCATTACATTCATATATATATATATATACCACAGTATCATTCATATTTTTAAAGTGCCATTTCAACTTCTCTGTATAGCACATCAGGGACTAAAGTGTTACGATCCAAATGTAGTGTGGTTCCCATTGTCCTTGACAATGAAAATAGATGGTTATAGAAATGCTGATGAATTAGTTTTTCATTTTTGATTTGTTTGTTGTCTCCCTGCCAGTTTCTTCCATGAAAGTTCTTGGGATGATTTGTTTGGGTCTCATGCCAGTCTTTCTGTAGATTTGTTTTCACTTTCATTTTTTTCCTACTATTTTATGAGGCAGTATAGTTTATTTTTTCCATCCTCCTCCAGAGTGAAAACACTACACATGAATTTGTATTCTAAGCTGGAGTTGCCTTTGACTGCCATCTCTCTGTTTGGCAAGTAATTCAAGTGTTGGTTGCTTAAGGTGGCTTCTGTGCTCATTTACTTCCTCCTGGTGGTAATTGATTAACTTTGCAGGAAAATAGCGATCATTAAAGACGGTGCTTTTGCCTTTCTCCATTTCTCCTTATTTCCCCAAGCATCAGTCATTTGAAGAAGGCAAGGTGAGATTTCCAACTAATCGTTATCTTTTTCTTAAATTTTCATTTTCTTCTCATTTGATACGGATTTTGGGGATTGAATTCTTAGAGAATCTTAGAAGATTAAATCTAGCTCAGCTTCCAGCCACAAGGCCTCCTCCAAGATGAGGGGCTTCCTCAGAGGATAGTGCCTTTCAGGAGGTCAAGGAAAGAAGGAATCAGCCTAATCTTTGATCAATCACCGCGTCCAACTTGATCTCTTTCAGTTTTATAAATACCTCTTACATTAATCTTTGCTATTGTTTTTCTAGTTTAGATCATTACTTCTTACCTTCGCACTTGTATTTACATTGCTTGGCAGGCACAGTTACTTTGCACATAGTAGGTATTTAGTACTGGCTAACTGACCGACTGCTTCAATAACTGTTATTACCTTCCAGTTGGTCTTCTTGCTTCCATTCTTTTCCTATCCAATCCATCTATTATACTGTTAATTTCATGCACATGATCTTTGCTGCTCAAAAATGTTGAGTGGTTTCCTATTGCCTATTGAATAAAATGTATGTATCTTAGCACGGCATATAAATTCCTTTGGCTTTGGCTTATTTTTTCCAGTCTTCTGTCACCTTTGTGTTCCAGCTAGACAACTGTACAATATCCTTTGTCTGTCTTGCCTTTCTTTTTCTGATACTGTGGCTTCCCCTTTGTTTCAGATGTTCTTCCCTTTTACTTTTACCTTTACAACTCCACCTGTTGAAATTTTTTGAGGCTTAGGGCTCACCTTATTGAAGATATTCTGATCCCATTTTCTTATTATTCTCTCAGCCTTAGTTAAGTGATACCTTCCTTCTTTAATCTTTTATAAATTTCAGTTAGAGCAATCCTTTTCACTTAATTGTATTTTGCCTTGTATTATAATTATTTGTAAACATGGCTCAACCCCTGCCAGATTGTAAGACCCTTGCAGGAAGGGACTTGTTTATTTAAAATATATTTTTATTGTATTGTTTTTTTTACAAAACTTAAATTTCTCCTAGTATCTCTTTTCCTCCTTTCCTACAGAGCCATCTCATTTAACAAAGGATATTTATTACAAAGGGAAAAGGGAAAACATGGCCAAAACTGATCTGAGTGTTAAAAGTCTGAAAATACATGCAATGTTCCACACCCCTCAACTTCCAACTGTTGTAAAAAATAGCCTCGAATACAGGACTACAATCCCCATGAGCCTTTGCTCCACTTCCCCAGAATGCCTTGTAATCTCACCTGGGCCGAGATCGAGAAGGTATTTAAGCTGATTCAAAGGCTTTTGAGGGGTCTCTCTCTTGGCTCTTTTTGGACTTCCGTTTTGGAGCAGGTGGTCTCTTGCGTGATGTGAGGTTATTTTGTCTAGGCCTCTGGCCTAAGCACCTGTTTCTTACTTGTATATTCTTTAATCTTTAACCTTTAATAAACCTCTAAAAAATATAATACTTCTTGCAGAGAGAAACTAATTTCTACCTGCCTCAGTCTCCCCATCTCCCATAAATTTTAATCTTTACACTGTTAAGGGTAAATTAGAGTTGTTGACTGATTTAAATTCAACCCCAATAAAATACTCATCGGTTTGGGATTTTTGTGGTGGTTTAATTACAATAGAGGGAAGAAATTAAGAAGAAGAGAGAGAGGAAAGGGTATAAGATTTCTCCAGCCCTAGCCTAAGCCAAGGTAAGTTCAGAGGCCGCAGCCAAGGGGCCTTCTTGGAAGTTTAAATCTAGCTCGGCTTCCAACCATAAGACCTCCTCCAAGATGAGGGGTTTCCTCGGAGGATAGTGCCTTTCAGGAGGTCAAGGAAAGGAGGAATCAACCTTACCACTTACTTAGGGAGGACACCTCACCTAAACCACACTACAGAGCCAAATGGCCCAAGCACGCCAAAATGCCACCCAGAGCTCCCAATGCTGCCCAGTGATCACAGGAAATGGTGAAATATATAGGCAGTTCTTTATATCACTTCCTGCTTCTCACATGTACCAATGGTAGCTTAAGCTTGGCTTAGGACAGCCCAGGGGGTCAGTTGTTTTTGATTTGTCACTTGCTAGCACATGCTGGTCATAGGTCATCCTCCCTTACAGATAATCCTTAAGTGGGGGTGTAGACATTCCTTGGTTGCTAAAATTCTAAAGACTAAGCAGGGTGGAGTAAAACTAAAATTCACCCCACCTATCTTTTATCTATTCTTTGGGGCCTTGCTTGCTCTTCCTAATTTTATTTTGTGGTTACATTGATTTCTTGGCTCTATTTACTGTTTACTGAAGGAACTTGTTTAATCTTTTATCTTTATTCTGGTAAATAACTGTATCTATAGTCTAAGGAACAGCCCAGGAAAATTTGAAGGGGCTCTGCAGGATGGCCAGAGGAGTGATGACTGATTGGAGTGAGGCCCCAAACCAACAAAATAACATTTCCTCAAAATGTGTGGGCCTTCATACATAGAACATTAGATCAAAGTTTGACAAATTTGATGTTGTCTTTGACATGCCTACAGAAGTATTTGTGATCTTTTTTTGGTGTGTGTATATATATATCTGCGTGAGGGACTTGGTAAATCAAAGGATATAGTTCCTAGGGAATTAACTTCCTGAGGCATGTCAAGGTTAAGTAACTTGTTCATGGTCACAAAACTAGTGTCAGGTGGGACGTGAGACAGAGATTAAGTGACTTTTTCAGTCTTAGAGGTGGGATTTGAACTCAGGTTTCTGACACCAAACTATCTAAGTAGTCTTAATATTATGTTACACTACCTTTACTGGCTTGTAGTTTTTAAAAAAGCTTTTTCTATCACTATCATTTCCCAGTGCCTCTTTTCCCCTCTTCTCCATTCCCAGCCCCCTTAGGAGTCTTTTTAATAAGTCTAAATGAGCAATCAAGCAGAAAGAGACCAGTACTTTGACCATGTCTAAAAATGTACACCTCATCCCACAGCTATAGTTCTTTTTACTCCACAAGGAGACCAAAGAACCTCCAAACCTTTGCTGGAGGAACTGCATGTGTTGATTATGATTATTCTTTTGTTCTTTAGTGGATCCAGCCCCTTATAATTCTTCAGAAGGAGTGTCTCTCCTCAGCAGGGGTTCTCTGTTAGGGATTTAAAAATTCTCAAATCCTTTCTTCAACTAGCCTGCCTTCTGTGTGAAGGGAATCCAGCCTAATTTTAATTCTTACACTTCTAAGGTTTATCGAACATCATTCCCTTTTCCATGACCTTGTTCTATCCTTCACACTCCAAATTCCACCCTCATGCACAAGGGATCCCCTGAGACTGAAATGCTTTACCTACCTTTCTTTCTTAGAATCCCTACTTTCCCCAAACCCAGATTAAGTATTGTTTACTATAGCAATGTATACCTCATATATGAGGTCTTTTCTGGTCCTAATCAAGTACTTCTCCTAAGAAATTACCTTCTCTTTGTTATATATATGCTTCTTAAGAACAGGGACTGTTTGCATTTTGATTTTGTATCCTCAAGTTTTAACATAGTTTTTGGCACAAAGCAGCCACTTTCTACTAGATTGGTTAACTTTTATTAGAGGGACCAAAGGAGTATAGACAGCTTCATGAACACCGATATTTTTAGAATTATAGATTTAGAGTTTATAGGGGCTTTAGGAGTTGTCTAATTGAATCTTTTCATTTTACAATTTAGGAAATTGAGTACTAGGGAGATAAAGTGACTTTCTAGAGTTATATAAATGGCAGAACTGGAATTTGAATCTAAATTCTTGGACTGACTTTTTGTACGTTTGATCTATGGAGCTGAAAAATACCTTTGAGATTTTAGTTCATAGCCTTGATTTTATAGATAAGAGAATGAAGCCCAAGAGCTTAGCCAATATCACACAAATAGTAAATGAGAGACAGGACTGGAATTCAAGTCTTGGGATTTCTAGCCAAGTATTCTCCAATTGCACTAGTATTTAGAAAAAAAATTTTTTTAATTACTTTTTTAGTTAAAAATTTAATTTAAAATTTTTTTCAAGTAACAAAGTTCTCACTTTCTTTTCTACTTCTTTCCTACTTTCCTGTTTTCAAACAAAGCAAAGACTTCAAAATAAATTTATGTAGTCAAGCAGTACAAATTCCTTCATTGGCTGTATGCAAAAATATATGTCTCATTCTGCACCCTGAATATATCACTTTCCTGTCAAGAGGTTGGGTAGCGTGCTTCCTCAATAGTCTTCTGGAAATTATAGTTTGTTATTTCACTGATGAGAGTTTTTAAGCTTTCCAGAGCAGTTTTTTTTTCTTATAGCGTTCTTAAAAAAATTATTCTCTTGGATCTCACTTCCCTGTGTCAGTCAATGCAAATTTTTACAAGTTTATTTGAAACCATCCATTTCATCATTTCTTACATTGTAAATACTATTCCATTGCATTCATATACTATAGTTTGTTCGGCCATTCCCCAACTGATGGTTAGTTTCCAGTTCTTTGCCACTTCAAAAAGCTGCTGTAAATATTTTTGAACATAAATGTCTTTTTTTCTTCTTTCTTTGTTCTTTTTAGAGTATAAGTGTAGGGGTGGTATTCCTAAGTAGTCACAGTTTAGTGACTTTGGACATGGTTCCATGCTGTTTTCCAGAATGGCTGGATCATTTTATTACTATACCAAACATTCATTATTGTGTCTTGTTTCTTTCTAAACCCTTCCAACATTGATCATGTGCTTTTTGTCATCTTTGACAATCTGATGGATGTGAGAGTAGGATGAGAGTGGAGAGTTTTATTTTTGCATTTCTATGATATTAGTGATTTGGAACATTTTTCATATGGTTATTTATAGCTTGTATTTCTGTGAAGACTGCCTGTATACTTTGACCCTTCATCAACTGGAGAATAGCTCTTATTCTTATATATTTGATTTGTTTACTTAAACATCTTGGAAAGGATATCTTTTTCAAAGAAATTTACTTCAGTTTTTTCTTCTAGTTTACTCTTTCCCTAATTTAGCTACATTGGTTTTATTTGACATACTTTTTTTTTCAGTTTTCTTTGTCTTATCTCTTAGTTATTGGAAACCTAAATTTGGAAATATGAGCATTCTACTCAACTGTTCTTATGAGCCCCTAACCCTGTTTAGTCCAATTCTTTTTGTGTATTTTGGCAATAATGTCTCATTTTGTCTCCTTTACAGTTTGTTTGAGGATACAGATCAACCCACAGAACAAGGGAGATTTCCAGGGCATCTCTCCAGAACGAGCTTTTGCTGACTTTCTCTTTGCCAGCACCATTCTGCACCTCGTTGTCATGAACTTTGTTGGTTGAAAACTTTCCATTCACTGAAACGAGTAGAAATAAAGAACAATGTAAGTAAACATTGTTAAGGTTTTTCATGTCCTGATTCTAGTTGCTAAAATATTTATCTGTAGAAGATTTCACTGGCTTGTAAAAAGCCTTTGTTGGATCCATTCTTTTTTGGCGTATTTGTAAAACTTTAGGAAATTTACTTTATCTTGCTATAGTATGATTAGATTGGACAAGATTAAATCCAAGATCATTTCTAGCTATAAATCCCTCAATCCTATTGTTAACATACATCCTTTTCTATGCTATTAAGATAATAGAAAATTATTTCCCTGAATAGACATTCTTTATACAAATGTAATGCAAAAATGTCCTTTGAGTTTCTTTGATTTTGATGTTATTTCTTGGCAAGTGACCATGTGCTATAGTATTTATTTATGAGTGCCTTGGAATTTCAGTGGAAGGTAGATTTGACTAACTATATAGCATTTTTAAACCAGAAGAGACTTGAGAAATCTTAACTCTTCCTTTTAACAGCTAGAAAAAAATTCATCAGAATGGACCAGATAATTTGTTCTCACCTTATACATAGTGGGAATTTAATGAATTAAATATAAAATGTGAAGGTATATTTATATCAACATCTGGAAATTATTAGAAAGCTGATTGAACTTCTTAAATGTATAGATGCCAGTCAAAATACCATGCCAGAAAAGAATAACAGCATAATCCTAGTTTTATTTGTGAGTTGTTATTATTGGAAACATGATATCCTCTTCCCCAAGAACTGTTAAGTTTCTTAGTTAGAATATCATGTAGTTATATGGTTTAGAATATAGGTGTCCTGAAAGTCTTAGTCCCATTTTAAGCTTTAAATGATGCTAAAACATCTGGAGCACTGTAGATCCTGGCATTATAGCTGAAATTCATTTAATTGAAGAAAAAAATGAACAGTTTGCAGTAAAATGGCGAGTTGAGGATTAATCTAAAAATGAGCTATTGGAATATATGATTCTTAAGTAACAAGATTTTGAAAAGAACAAAACTTCTTTGTTCCTAAGTCTTAAGTTTTTGAGGTAGAATACAAGGAGTGCTTATGAATGAACTTAGACAAAAATGGAGTTTTAAGTTAAATAAATTCTATAGAGAGGTAAATTAACATTTTCTTTGGGATTGTTTATTATATTTGAAAGAGTTGGACAATTAAGGAAACTTGATGATTTATTTAGATAAGAGAATGACTGGCTCTTGCTTTTCTAATTTTATCTTAAAAACAAACTTAAGAAAACAGATTCTTCAAGAGATACCTCCCCACCCCCCATCTTTTTTGCTTTCTGATTTTGCCTGAAGAGGAAAATTGATTTACTACTATAAAGTGAAAATTAAATGTTTTGCTTTATTTAGTGTATAGTTTTAGATTTAAAAGATTGATGCTTAGAGCTCAGATGCATTGTCTCAAGTTTTAAAAAAAAATCATTTTGATTTAGTTATAAAATGGTTTTTTTCTTTCAATTTAGTGTGGAGATTTTTATGCAGAATTTCTGTCTGTAAGGATTTTCCAGATGTTCCACAGGTTTTGTAGGTTCATGTTAACAGTTAAATCATTCTACTATTGAGCACCTACTAAGTGCAAGCATGCATATATATATTCTTAATGTGCATATGATTAACCATTCTGTGGCATATACTTTGACCTGACAGTGGATAAACTTATATTTAACAAAAATAGGTATTATTGTCTTAGAAAAATGATACACATGACACATAGTTGGTGCTTCATAAATAATTAATTGATTTTTCCACCTAATATTGAGGATATCCCTTTTCTCTTCCTTTTTATTTCCCTATTGGCCTAAATAAAGGCTGTTTGAGACTTACTGCTCTCCAGTACAGTTCTGTACTCTTTTATCACGTGTTGTGTCTTCTGAACTTGTGTAAATTTGTGTTATTCACATATTATATGTGACCCAAAGTTTTGGACTATAGGCTGTATACAAGGTGAAGAAGCCCTAGAGACCCCAGAGTACTATCAATTGTGGAAGGTTCTTTGAATACATTTAAAAGGCACAGAATAATATTGACATCTTTACATTAGCAAATAACCCAAATAGCTGTTAGGAGCACTGATAGAAACTCTGCTGGACTGCATCTATAATTTGGTGATAGCTGATCTGAGTCAGATATTCTTTTTGTAACTGACATGGTATTTAATCAAGACAAGGGCAGAGAAAGCATGGCAAAAATGTTCTCAAGCCCCAGGGAAATACAAACTCATGGGACATGATTTCTTAGGATTGTCTTTATTGGAGGAGACATCTGCTGCAGGGACCTTAATATTTCAAAATTAGGACAGTAGGAGACAAAAAAACAGGCTCAGCAGGAACTACATACTGCAGACCATATTTACAACTTGGGGGCCACCTATTTTGTTTGAAATTGTTCGTCCGTGATACAATAGAGTCTTTCAACTCTAGATTGGTCTATAAAATCATTTCATAGGTAAGACATTTATTGAAACTCTTTTAGAAATTACCAAAGGAATTTTTCACAAGGGATTTCAATTCACATATTTTACTGCTCCACTTCTATTTTATCTCCATTTATTTTTACTTTTCTATGTGTATATATAGCCATATCATGGTTTCCAAGTGAGTTTTTGTAATTTATACCAACCTAAGAAGTAGAACATTAAAAGTTTGGGCAGTCTTCATAGATACAAATTAAGTTTGGTAATTGCATGGGTGAAGGATATTTGAACATTTGTATATTTATGACATTCTGATTTTGCTTGAACTTGAATTTACCTATAAACCAGAATCTGATTTGAAAAAAATCTAATGGCAATTAGAATTACATATCAAAATAGTAATACTAAATAAAAGCTTACATTTATACAGTGTTTTAAAAGTTGATTTCCCAAATTATTTTATACAGCAATCAATCTCTTAAACACCTGCTACTATATTACTATATGCCAGGCACTGTGAGAGATAGAAATAACAGAGAATTAATTTTTACTTTTAAGGAGTTTATATTCTATTGAAAGAGGCAGCATATTGGCACATTAATATAAACAAATACAAGATGGAGAGAGGGAGGGCACTTGTAGTTGGTAGGTTCAGGAAAGTGTTTAGAAGGTTGAGCCATTTACATTCCCATCTATGAGAGGGATGTGCAGAGTAGTTTATTGCAAGCATATGGAATGGCCAACACAAAGGCATAGAGATGGGAGATAAAAGTTTCATGTGTGAGGAACAAAGAGACTGCTGGATTATAGATTTTGCAAAGGGGAGCAGAATATAATGAGGCTGGAAAAAGAATTTGGGTCAGGTTGTGAAGAGCTTTAAAAGCCAAGCAGATTATATTTTATTCTAACTATAATAAGGAGCAACTGAAGTTTATTAAGTAGGGATGCGAACTGGTCAGATATGGACCAGGCTTAAAAGAAAATTATTTTGGCAATTATTTGGAAAGTGTATTGTAATGTGAAGAGATTTAGCACAGAGGCCAAACAGTAGATTAGTGTTAGAGCTTAGGCATGAGGTGATGAGAGCCTAAATTAAGGTGAATAGAGAAAAAAGGGTCAGATGTGGGAGATGTTGAGATAGAAACAGAAGAAACACATGATTGGGTATGTGGAAGACATGAGTTGAAGATTATATCAGAATATGAACTTGAGATATAGGAAAAGTGGTTTCTTTAATAGAAGTACAGAAGTTTGGAAGAGGGGGCAAATTTAGGAGAAAAGATAAAGAATTCAGTTTTGGCTATGTGGAGTTTGAGATCTCTGGGACATCCTGGTTGAAGTGTCCCATCAGTAAGTTGGTAATGTGGGCCTAAAGTTCAGGGGAGAACTAAAGCTAGTTATATAGTTTTGTGTGTAGAGATGCTAATTAAACCATGGAGGTTGATAGGGTGCCCAGAGAGAGAAATAAAGGGGAAGGGGTTTATGACAGAATCTTGGGGAGCTACTAGAGTTAAGGGGCATGATATGAATGATGAAACAATAAGAGATTGAAGTGGAGCAGTTAGACTCGTAAGAATGAAGTCCTTGAGAGAGAAGTGTCATTGAAACCCTTGAGAAAGCAGAATATCCAGGAATAGAAAGTGATCATCTATATCAGTGCGGCAGATATAGGTCAAGAAAGATAACTGAGAAATGTCCAACAAATAGAGATCATTGATACTTTTGGAAAGAATAATTTTGATTGTGGGAAAGGATGGTATTAAGAAGATTTGAGGAGTAGAGGATGTGGGTATAAACAACTCCTAGTCATTTGGCTGAGAAAGGGAGGCAAGATATAGGAATATAGGAAAATAGCTGGAAGGAAAGTCATGGAGAAGTTATATATATATATAAATAAAACTGTTGTTAGGTTCCATGGAAACATGTATGTTGAGAATGAAACTATAGTAGATGTATGATCTATAAAACATATATAAAATAAAATAAAAAATATAAAATAAAGTATAAAATAAAGCTAGCCCTCAGCCAAGGTGGAGCAGTTTATCCTGTGAAACCTGTGCTGTGGGTTGAATGCAAAAGCTGTATCCCATCCATCATTTCACCAACACTGTCCCACCTCCAAGACCCCATCCCCTGTGGGAGGCTGGCCCACCCCACAGCACAGTAGTCAGGGAAAGATTGAAGATTAGAGGGAAGGCATGATTAAAGTCTGCTAGAGAAATTGAAGTCATTAGGATCAAGAGCACATGTTCTTCAACTCTGGCCTTAGATACTTCTGGTTGTGTGATCCTGGGCAAATCATTTAGCCTTAATTGCCTAGCCCATGTCACTCTTCTGTCTTAGAATTGATACTGATAGAAGGTAAGGACTTTAAAAAAGCAGCACATGTCTTGGTCTTGGCAAGGAGAAAAGGGCACCTCATTATTAGAAATTGAAGTAAAGGAGAATCAAATGGGAGATAATGTCAAGGGGTTTTGAGATGAAGGGAGGAGAGAATGGACTCACTTTTCTTGGTAAAGTAAGAATTGAGGTCCTCAGATGAAAAGGGAGACTGGTGACTAGTGGGGAGAGAGGAAGTTTAGAATAGTTTCTGTAAAAAGTGAGATAGAGACTCCATTAGGGAAATATAAAAGGATCGCCTTGCTACAGAAAGCCCTTTTGATTAGATTATATTAATATACTGTATTCAGCATGGTTGTGTGACTTTCTCTAGCTTCACTCAACAACATGTGACTAGAAGTAGAAGACAGAGATGTGGGAGTAGTCTAGGCCTAGGGTTAGGTAAGGGATGGGTGATGGTAGGACAGTGGGGTAAAAGATTTGGGAATATGGATTCGAATTATTTATTTAGAATTCTAAGTTCTAGACTGGGAAGATAGGAAAGTTAAGTCAAAGCAGAGTAAAGTGGCATCAGGAACTACTGTGATTTGGAGGGATTGGAGGCAAAGAATATTTAGGAGAGATGAGGCATAAGAGGAAATGAAATGATAGGTTATGGTCAGATAGAGGAATGTTAGAGATTTTAAGTAGATAGGACGCTTGTAGCTAATGGTGAAATGTAAATTGTTACCATCCTTGTGTTTCAGCGATGGAGTAGAGAAATCGGTTTGTGGGCTTTAAGTAGTTTGAAGAATTAGGAATGTAAGGTGTTTAACTATTGAAGTTCCTTAAAATAAGGGTAAGAGATGGCAGGAGATGAAGACAGTGAGCTGAGCTCTTATAGAAAAGAGGGAGAATAACTGGGGGACTAATAGATAATAGCTCCCATGATTTGTATGTGGGAAAAATTTTAAAATAGTGAATGAAAAATGAAAAAGAAGTGAGTTTTCTAAGTGGTGGTAGGAAAAAAAGTATCTGGAATTGGCAGTGAAATAAGCAAGCAATGTTTTGATTCCCTCTCCAAAACCTGTGTGTTAGTGGGTGAAAGTGAAGGTACATTTGAGGCTGGAAAGGATGACCAAGAATGCAGTATCATCTGAGAAAAGCCAGGATTCAGAAAAATTAGTTGGAAAGCTTATGAGGTGACATCCAGAAAGAAAGGAATTAATTCTAATAATAATTTACATTTACATAGTACTTTATAGTTTACTACACATAATTCTTCAGTAATTCTAAGAGGTAAGTAGCAAAAAACATTTTCAATCAATGGAAAATTGGAGATAACAAGAGCAGCTTATATTTTTGTATTATTTAAGATTTAGAAAACTTCTTACCTATATGGCCTTAATTTATGAATCCTCTTTAAGACATTCATCAAGTGCCTATTTTATGCTTGGTGCTGGGGATAACAAGACAAAAGGAAGTCCTTGACCTCAACTGACTTATGTGCTACCCTGCATGGTCATCCTGGGTACTGTTCTTTTTGTCAGTGTCACTAAAACTAAACTGACCCAGGTTGGGACTGACTTTTTGATTTGGAAACTTTGCCTTTCTTAATGTAGTCTAAGAGAACATTAGCTTTTTTGGCTGTTCTGCCTGAATGGCATTCCACCAAAACCCTCAAATCTTTCTTATGTGAAATAATGTCTAGCCAAATTTACTTCATTTAGTACTATATATATATTATTTATTTATTTCCTTGGGGGGGTGGTATTTAAAAATTGCTAATAAAGCAAAACAGTAGGATTCTTTCTCTTAATTAGGGTCAGCTTCCAGCCAGGAGAAAGCCTGGTACGTGATTCTTTCTGTATTTCTGTATACCAGTAACCAAACATTGTTCCCTTCTGTTGTAAGTCAAGTCAAAGGAATAGGCAGTTATTAGGATGCTACTATGTGGGCCAGGCACTGTACTAAGTGCTATAGATAGACAGGAAAAAAAATATGATTCTTGCCTTCAATGAGCTCACAGTCTAACCTATAGAACCCAAAGCAACATCCATTAAATTAATTAGATTTATCTAGCTGGCAAAGGAATTAAAAGTAAACAGAAATTAGAAAAATAACTTTACTGAAAGAATGAACTTTGACATAAATAAGCTTGTGCAGCAGTTTGGTGCTTTTTGCTATTTACCTCTCAGAATTATTGTAGGAAAGTATGTAGTAAACTATAAAGTACTCTCTATATTTTAAACCCAATTATCACGCTGTACATTTATTCCCATTATATTTCATCTTCTTAGATTTGGCTCAATATTCCAGCCCACTAAGATATTTTTGATCCCAGCTCTGTCACACTGACATGTTACCCACCTAACCTGAGACTTAGCATGATCATATAAATAATAAATGTCAGAGTTTGAATTCAAATCCAAATCTTCTGACTCTTGAGTTTAAGGTTTTTTGGTTTCCTCTTCATAAATGCTGCAGAGGATTGGAAGTAGAAAAAGACCTTAGGGTTGTAGCCCAGAGAATGTGTGACCTTGATAAAGGCATTTAATTTCCTTATTTCATCATCATCTTTAATGAGGGTATTATGTGACCTCTAAGGTCCTTAAGATCTTATGATCCTATGACTTTGTTCTGTTAGGAACAACCCTTTAGCATATTCCTATATATTCCCCCTTTTAATTTCTCAACACTAACAGTAAAAATATACCAAACATAGATTAGCTTATCAGTAATTCACTCTACCTCCTGATTTCCATGATTACATGTTCACATATGTATAAGTGCATTTTTTTCTTTCTTTTTTTTTTTAACCCTTACCTTCTGTCTTGGAGTCAATACTGTGTATTGGCTGTAAGGCAGAAGAGTGATAAGGTCTAAGTACTCAGGATTAAATGACTTGTCCAGGGTCACACAGCTGTAAGTGCATATTTTTAAAAGATATTTAAATTTTTATAGTGCTTAACTGCTGCCCAGGAGAAGGCTGGCTGCAGAGAATGAGTTGAACACCTACTACTGGCAGCTTTTTTTAGTTCATCAGTAAAATAATCTAGAAAATACATGAGTGGGAATGGGCTGCTATTCTTTGTATTCTCCTGCCATCTAGTGGAATTTTCATTTCATATTGCTGTGAAGTGCAAAAACTTGAAGTGTGGGGCAAGAAATTAGTCATTTTGGTTAACAAAATTTCATTTCCTGCTAGTCATGGGAGGGCAGCAGAGACGCAAAAGGCTTCAAGTGAAAACAAGTTACCTTGGCCACATGTGGGCGTTGTGGAGTAAGGATCAAGAAAGGTTGTTTTTTTCTAAGTAATAAATCAACTTCATATAACAGAAGCAGAAAAATTAAAGCACTTCTAGGCCACAGAGCAAGATAACTTTGTATTGTGGACTCCTCAGCATGTTTTTAAATGCAAAAATAAGATCTATGGAATTGCCAAATGAAAAAGAAAAGAAAAATAAAAGCAACCAAGTTCATGGATCCAGAGCCACAGAATGGAGGGTTTCTCAGAAATCAGAAGGTCCAGCCTCTTATAGTGTGCCTCTTCACTTCCTTAACAAGATCCAAGAGCACTTTCTGTGTTCTGGACTTATTTATCATTGACAATAACTCTTACCACTACTGCCACCCATAATAATAATGATAACAAGCATTTTAAAGGACCAATTCTGTTAGGCACTAGGAATGTAGTTTTAGAATGAATTGAAAATTTTTATTTATTTAATTGATTTAGAATATTTTTCCATGGTTACATGATTCATGTTCTACTACCCACCCACCCCCTAGCCAATGAGTAATTCCATTGGGTTTTATGTATGTCTTTGATCAAGACCTATTTCCATATTATTAATAATTGCATTAGGGTGATCTCTTAAGAGTCTACATCCCCAGTCATATCCCCATCGACCCATGTGATCAAGCACTTGTTTTTCTTCTGTGTTTCTACTTCCACATTTCTTTCTCTGGATGTGGATAGCATTCTTACTCATAAACCCCTCAGAATTGTCCTAGATCATTGCACTGTTGCTGGTAGAGAAGTCCATTACGTTTGATTGTACCACAGTGTATCAGTCTCCGTGTACAATGTTCTCCTGGTTCTGCTCCTTTCACTCTGCCTCAATTCCTGGAGGTTGTTCCAGTCCTCATGGAATTCCTCCACTTTATTCCTTTCAGCACAATAGTATTCCATCACCAGCATATGCCACAATTTGTTCAGCCATTCCCCAATTGAAGGGCATCCTTACATTTTCTAATTTTTTGCCACCACAAAGAGCGCAGCTATGAATATTCTTGTACAAGTCTTTTTGTCCATTATCTCTTTGGGGTACAAACCCAGCAGTGGTATGGTTGGATCAAAGGGCAGACAGTCTTTTATCGCCCTTTGGGCATAGTTCCAAATTGCCCTCCAGAATGGTTGGATCAATTCACAACTCCACCAGCAATGCATTAATGTCCCGACTTTGCCACATCCCCTCCAATATTTATTACTTTCCTTTGCTATCATTTTAGCCAATCTGCTAGGTGTGTGTAGTATTAGAATGAAATAACTTCTGCCCTTTAGGAGCTTACCTTCATGTTTAATCAGTCTATTTGCAATATTAAATAACACTCAATGTGTATAGTTGACAAATGTTTATAGGTCATCTCATTTGAGCTTCACAACAGTCCTGTGAAGAAGTAGGTACTACAGGCTTTATTAGCCCTAATTCTTTTAGATGAGATTGAGGCTCAAAGGAACAGTTGATGAGCAGTTTAGTTACATAACTAGGAAGAAACAGGGGTGGGATTTGAACCAGATTATAAGACCACCATTCTCCCTTATAGTATTAATTGTATTTTCTAAAAGATTTTTTATGAGTTTACATGATTTCTACTTACTTAAGAGGTGATCTAATTATAATATCTTGTGTCTTCATTAATAAATATTTTAAATTTAATTTAGACCAATTACTAAGAAAACTTCTCTTTCTTACTGAGAACATCTCCTGATATAGTTTAGCATTAAGTTTTAAAGAATTTATCACCTAGATGTTTATCTGTCACTACCTACATGACCTGGACCTTTTTGGGCCTCTGTTTCTGTTTTGAAATGAAATTGTTAAGATGGCCTGAGTCCTTCCAACTCTTAACTCTGTGCTCCTGTGGTTGTTACTTTGACTTCCTGTGTACATTTCCTCACTCATAAAGTAGGTTTGGTGATGTTTTGTGATGTTCCAGGGACACAGGGGCCAAGTGCAAAGTGTTTTAGGTGAAAACAATTACAGAATGAAAGGGGCATTGAGAGGCAATGTTATCTAATGTAAAGATCATTTGCCACTGTTGGCAATAACTGGCTGTGTGACCTTGACAAAGTCACTTAATTTTTCTCTGGATCTGTTTCTTCATCTCTAAAATGAGGGGACTGGACAGGTGATCTCAAAACTAATGCTGTTTTTTTTAATTGTCTTTAAGATTTGATTTCTCTGCTGTGTTTCTCATTGTTTGAAGGATATATGCTTCTTAATACAATTAGTCTCATTCATACTTTTTACTCATATTCCGATGCTCCAGCAACTCCCGCATTGAGATTAGAAAAGATAGGGGGGCAGTTTTGCAGCTTGGAGAATTTGAATGCATATGTATCTGACATTTAATGCATAAGCATGTAACAAATGATGCACTGGTGATTGTTTTTGTGACAGATAATGGTTTCATATTAATTTCAGTGATTCCTTTCATTAAAGATTAATGAAAAACTAAGCATTTATTTTAGTCCTTTAAGTTAGGTGGCAAATGATGGGCTTGTTACTCTTTTATCAAAATGACAAAACTGAGATCATAAAATCATATGATTTTAGGCTTGGAAGTGCTCTTAAATTGTGCTGCCCACATCCTTCATCTTACATGTGAGTAAATTGTGGCCTAGAAAAGCTAAATTACTTTCATATAGACCACTTTTGCTATTATTGATTGGGTAGCTTGGATCCAGGATGAAAACCTCCTCATTCTGATGGATTTCAAAGGAGAGCCTGCATCTGTGAGAATTTATTTGGTAATATCATCCATTCAGAGCTTACTTACAAATGAATAAATGTTTCAAATAGAAATGAGTTTGTGAAGCCTTGTATTATGTGTGTGCGGAAATTAATTCCTTATACATTGTCCTAGTTCGCTCTAAGCTTACTAAAAGACTGATCTAATCACTGATTTTTTTTTCTTCTACAGGTAACTGTCCTATTTTGAATTTCTCAGCATTAGGGGAGGGGAATTATATTAGTTGGGATCCCAACTTGTCATTATTCTTCTCTTGCACTTTTAAGCTGAGTTCATTTTTATTGGTTTAACTATTTAAGGGTTGTCACCATCTCTGCTTCATGGAGTCACCTGGGGAAATGGTTTTTTACCTAAAAAAGGAAATGTCAGAAGCTCTATTCAGTTCTTAGAAAATTGTCATCAAAGAGATTCTTTGTCCCCTGAGTCAGTTTTGCCTTGGTGGGCCACATTGAAACATGTGATTCAGTAAGGGACATTTCTCACCACCTCCCATCATTGAGTGTGGGATACTTTATAGAACTTCATTTTGATGAATGAGAAACACACCGTATGTTCTAAATTATATTTTTATTTCCCTAAATTTAAGAATGTTTCCTTTGACTGAAATACTTTCATCAGCCTGGTCCTATTAATTAGCACTTTTTGGGGAATAGGGAAATGGCCAAAGTTGGTGAATTTTCATTCAATACACATTTATTCATTTTCTTAACATTTATTGGCCTTCTTTTCACTTCTGGGAGTCTTTTAGCTTTTTATTCAGGACAGCAGGACCCTGAACTACATGTGCAACCCTAACAACCTATT
Source organism: Monodelphis domestica (assembly GCF_027887165.1). Lineage (NCBI taxonomy): Eukaryota > Metazoa > Chordata > Mammalia > Didelphimorphia > Didelphidae > Monodelphis > Monodelphis domestica. The sequence continues at coordinate 176,340,784 of NC_077227.1, read as the reverse complement.
AGCCTTTGAATCCCTTCTGGTCTCATCACTTCAGTAACAGTTAACCTTTTCACTTCTGGCATATTATATTTCTTTATGTTCTTTTTCTCACACTTAAAACAAAACACCCTTATTTTTAATATAGACATAAATTGGTTCTTTTCGTCTGTATATTGATTCCTTCACAAACTTCCCTCTCTAGTTGGGTGCTTCCTCCTTACTCTGTTCACCAACCCCAAATCTAGAAGAAAAGGTATGCTTTAGAATCTGAAATTATGGAGTCGAAGAGATTTCAGAAATCACCTGACTGATACCTTTAATTAATACTAGAGGAAACTGAGACCTACTGTTTAATTGGGGGCAGCTAGATGGCATAGAGGATAAGAGTACTGGATTCAAAAAATCAGAAAGACCTGAATTAAAATCCTGCTTCTGACACATCACTGTGTGACTGAAAAAGTCACCTAATCTTTCTTTGCATCAATTTCATCAGTAAAATGGAGATAATAATGGCACCTAACTTACAGAGTTATTGTGAAGATCAGATTGGGAAATATATTTTAAGTGCTTTACCAGACTTTTAAACACTATAAAATCCTAGCCATGTGACCCTGGACAAGTCACTTAACCCCCATTGCCTAGTCCTTACTGTTCTAATGCTTTGGAACCAATATATAGTATTAACTCTAAGGCAGAAGATTTAAGTCTGTTGTTTTGTTTTGTTTTTTAAGAAACATCTTACATTACTATTTTTATCAGTAGTAATAATATTAAAGAATTTGAAGCAGTGTCGCATAGCTAGTTACTTGGTAAAGCCTGCATTAAAGTCTCTGTGTCCTGATTAGTAAGTAGGGCTTCCTTGCATTTGGAATTCATATCTTTGAAGGTTCTTTTTGGTACTTTCCTTTGTTGCAAACTGCTATCATGTGCCAGTGGAAACAGTTGCACACCAGTGCTGAATTACATCTACTGCTCATAATTAAGATGGTAGGGCTTGTCTTCATCCTTTGGGGATTTTTCATTTAGAGCAGGGGATTTGGTGGATCCTCTGTAGCCCCTAAAAGACTTTTGAAAAAGATTTTGGATATCTATTTACCTACATTCTGTTATTGTTTTACAGGTCTTCACTTCATGGTTTCCTCAGATAGAAAGAACATCAGCTTGAGGATAAGCAGATTTTCATAATTCAGACTTAAAACTTCCTGCAGACATCATTTTATTTTGAAATTTGAAGTGGGAAATACAGGAAAGATTCTCTGCCCATCTTTCTTTCCTCCGAAGTACTTTGTAATGAGCATTTAACACCATGACCTCTGTCATTTCCTCACTGTAATAACTTGTTTGCCTTCCAAATAAAGTGCTTCTTGTTAAATCCTCCTTGTGCCTTGGGCTTTGTGTTTTTATTTTAATCTCATATTGGAATCCCTTGCTTTATATGATTCTTATAGCAAAGACTTAAGCTGACAATATGCAGTGTATAATGAGCTCATCAAAACCTGGTTTTCAGTAAGTGTAATTGAAATTGGCAAAAGGCTATACTGCTGGTGTCCTTGGAAAACAAATCTTTTGTCATCTTTGAGAAGACAATCTCTTGATAATTCTTTAGATTTTTTTAGAGGCAGTCCCTGATTTTATGATAAAAGACATCCCAGGAAACCCAGTTATAAAGTAGTCTGGAATGAATTGAACTGGCTCACAAGTTGTGTTCATCACCCAGGGGAATGGGTAAAAGTGGTAGGAAATGAAGTGCAGGTTATCAGTAGGGAATAGTGGAAGAGTGGCGAAATGTAGATTGGTGAATTCTCTGGTGTGTTATACTTTCCAAAAGTACTTCCATATATTATTCGACTCATGATTCTGAGTTAAACACATTCTGATAAATGAGGAAATTGGAGGCTTAAAATTAAATGACTTATACAATTTATCGGGAAGAGTCAGAACCAGAACCCAAGCCCTCCAATCCTTCTTTAGGGGTCTTCCCATTGCACCATGTTAGACAAACCAGACTTTTATCCCTGGGTCCTTTGCAGAAAAAGCAAGATATACTGAAGGCTCCACTTTTAAAACTTGGACATTGTAGCTAGGTAACCTGTGTTGAGAATAAGATTGAGAGGCTCATATGGTGGTTAAACAGCTTTAATGTGGTCTCTGGCTTGTTTATAGAGGCCAGATAGGATAAAAGCAGTGCCTTGGATAGAAAAGGCTTTTAGTACTATATTCCTACTGAAACCTGAGTTTTAAGGAGTTTAAAATTTAGGAATGACAGAAATAATATTAGGTGTGCCCATTATTCTGAAATATGAATGTCCCTTAAAATTGTTCTGACTTTTTCTCTATATTAATTTTCCCTTGGTTAAGTATGTATGCAAGATGACTCCAAAATCTAGATATCCAGTTATGATCTTCAATATTTAGTACCAACATCACCAACTGTACATGGGGTCATAGGATTTGCAGCTGAATGGGACCTTTTAGATTATCTAATACATCAGTTTTACAGATGAAGAAACTGAGGCCCAGGGAGGGGAAACTGCGGCACATAGTTAATGGAAGAGTTGGAATTAAAACTCAGGTTTTTTGATTGCAGATCCAGAGATTTTGTTAATTCATCAAACTGCCATAGCTCTATCTGGGTGTCTCTAGTATCTCAAAATCCACCTGTTCAAAATGGAGGTAGTCTCCTCCCTAAACTTTCCCCCTCTAAGCTTCCCAAATCCCACCATCCTAGTACCCCGAGTTAATGACTGCTAATGTGGAGTCAACCTCCTCTGCAATGTCTGGAATCTGTATTTCCTATTTTTGCAGCAATTGCCTACTTTGGAACTGAACTGGGGAAAAACACCTTGTGGGGGATATTGGGAGGAATGTCTTCTGAGATGCTTGAGTCTAAGGAGGAGACAAAGCTATCTGTGGCTATAGATGGCTGCTTTCTGTGTTTACTTGGGTCCTTCTAATTAGATTAATCTCTGGAAGTAACAGGTGGGTAGTGTCTGATTAAAAATTTGGTTAACAGCACTCTCCCTTCAAAATGAAACGTGTTCTTTCCACTCCAGTGGGAGGGAATTTTGCCCCCAATTAGTTCTTTGGGTTGGGCTTAATGTACATCAACATAATGCTGAAGTTTGCATCTCTTTATGGAATACAGTGCCCATGTATCAAATATGTTGTCTTCATCTTCAAATTCAGCCACCCTGGCAACCTGGAATAGTGGAAAGAGCACTGTATTTTGAATCTGAGGATTGCCATTGCACATAGTAGGTGCTTAAATGTTTGTAGAATTGTCTTGGCTCTGCTACTTGGTACGTGTGTCTCATTGGGGAGAACACTTCACCATTCCTGGCTTCAGGTTCCTTATCTATAGGTAAGGGACTGGACATCTACCAAGATCCCTTTTAATTCCAAATCCTAAGATGCTGGTTTCTCATTTTTACAGTGCTTTATACATAGGGACTCAAAATTTTATTGAATGTTGAAAACATTGATTTTTAAACTTCTATATTGGCAGTGAGCTATGACCTTTCATTTCCTGTTTTTTTGTTGTTCTCGTCTCCAGCCCACTACCTCTATAGGGTGGGTTTATTTTTGTTTAGTGTTCTCTCTGTGGGGCCGGAAGTATTTACCACAACCCCTGTATACAGCCTTTTCCCTGCTATTCTCTGAAATGGCAGGAAGCCCAGCACTGAACAACTCCAGCCTACACATTTCCTGTCCCCTATCACATGGAAACCATCTCTCTTGTTTTCTTCTTTTAACAGCTGACACCATGGCCTCCTTGCTGATCAGCCTCTTTCATTTCAAGCTTCAAAACATGTTTTTTTAAAATGAGTGAAAAATAGGGAGGTCACCAAAGCCCGTTTTCTTGCCTTGGGAACCTTAGCAAACTTCCTCAGACAGGCTACCTCCTTTCTAAAATCTAAAGCAACTTTACCCTGAGTGACCTTGCTGCTTTCTGATGGGGATTTAATATAGTTTTAGATTAAGGGGAACAATGTCTTTTGGATTTTGTCCTGGGCCACTGCAGTCTCCTAAATAAATGCTCAGCCACCTAAAACATTCTCTCCCCACAGGGCAAAATGATGCTTTGGAAGAACCGGAAGCTTGGGTGATGCTGTGAGGAGAGAGAAGTAGAAATCGGTTCCCAAATTCAGGAAATGACTAGTTAGTATTATCTAAACTTCAGTATAGGCAGGCCAGAACTTGTATGTGCTGAGCATATAGATGAAAAGGCAGCTACCACCTCTTGCTCTTGGACTTTAGCCTCCTATTTGGGCTGCCACAATCATTTTTCTAAGGCACAGATCTCACTGGGTCATTGTCCCATTCAAAATTTCTGGTGGCTTCTTGTGGAGAAAATAGAGTCCTTTTTTTTTTAACTTAATTTTTAAAAAATATTTTTCCATATTTACATGATACATTTCTTTCCTCTCCTCTCCTGGAGCCGACAAGCAATTCCACTGGGTTATACAAATGTTATAACTTGATACCCATTTCCATATAAAATATAAAGTCTTAACATAAGCATTCAAGGTCCTCCATATTCTGGTTCCTGTGATGAAAAGAATATTGGATTAAGTATGAGTTAGGATTTAGAGTAAAGGTTCAAATCTTAGCTCTAATTAGCTATGTGACCTTGGGCACTTCACTACACATCTGTAAAACAAGGGGTTTGGACTAGATCATTTCTTTTTTAAAAATTTATTACCAATTGCATGTCACAATAAATTTCCATACCGGTTTTCCTAAGTTATATGATTGAACATATCTCCCTTCCTTCCCTTCCTCCCTCCTAGTGCTGGTAGGCTATTCAGTCTGAGTTATACATGTATTATCATGTATAATTCCATACTGTTCATTTTGTAAGTGTGTAATCTTATAAAGCCAAAACATAAACTCAAATAAATAAGTGAAAAATCATATACTTTCATCCGTATTCTGACTCCAATAGTTCTTCCTCTGGAGGTAGACAGCATTCTTTGTCATATGTCCTTCAGAGTTGTCCTGGATCATTGCTGATAATAGCTAAGTCTATTGATCATTCCACAGTATCGCTGTTACTGTGAACAATGTTTTTCTGGTTCTGCTGATTTCACAGCTTCAAATCATGAAGATCTTTCTAGCTCTTTCTGAAATCATCCTGTTCATCATTCCTTATAGCATAACAGTATTCCATCACCATCATATACCACAACTTGTTCAGCCATTCCCCAATTGAGGAATATCCTTTTAATTTCCATATCTTTGTCACCATAAAAAGAGCAACTATAAATATTTTTGTACAAGTAGTTCTTTTCCTTTTTTTTTTTAATCTCTCTACGATACAGACCTAGTAGTGGTACTGCTGGATCAAAGAATATGGGCATAAATTCCAAAGTGCCCTCCAGAATGGTTGTATCAGTTCATAGCTCCACTGGCAATGCAATGGTTGGACTAGATCATTCCTCAGGTCTCTTCTAGCTAAAAATCTATGATCCTGTCTTCATGCTACTTCTTACTAGCTTCATGAACTCTGTGTTCCAGGCAAACTCAACTATTAACTGTTCTCTGAACTTGATAATCCATCTCTGGGTATCCCTATGGATAGTAGTTCTCCATTTCACTTCATTCCTGCCTCCTAATTCTTTTTTTTCTTCCAAGCTCCATTCTGGTAACATCTCTGTGAAGCCTTCACTAATTCCTGCCCCACTCTCCCAACACCTAGCTGTTAATGCCCTTCCTTCATTTCTTTTTCTAAATTCACTTGTGAGTGTACTATCTATTCTAGTTAGCTTGCTCTCTGAACATAGTAACTATTTTGTTTCTGTGTCTTGAACACAGGGATTGGGCCTGGATTTATGATTTCATTGGTATAAGGAATTCTGGAGGAGGAAACTCTGTACCAATGTAGGTCAGCACTTTTTCTGCAATGTAGTCTTTAAGAAAAATTGCTTCGAGCACTGAGGCTAAGTCGCCCAAGGTTATACAGTTAACATTCTAATGGCTTCCAGTCCAGGCCTTTATCTTATATTAAGCTCCTTCTACTTTGCACATAAGTAGAGCTTAATATTATAATAGTAATATTATATTTATATATCATATATTACACATTACATAAAAAAATCAATGTTAAATTATTTCTCATCTCATGGAAATAATTATGGTAATATATTTTAAAAGGCTGTTGAAAAAATGTGAAGTTTTATACAAATATAATTAAAACAAGTTCCTTGTGCACAGGGATGGTTTCATTCTCTGTATTTGTTTCCTGGGCACATAGAGACTTAATAAATGCTTTTTGATTGATTAATGAATATTTTCAAATAACTAGCTTCCCTTTGGGAATTTACTCCATTGCTTCACTAACTTCACTAGAAGAAAATCCTAATTCCCTCCTAGTATGGGAATTTCATTCATTCATTCATCAAAGAACTAAGGGTCTACTGTAACAATTCCAACTTAGGTAGCATTTTAGCGAAGATATACCCACCTTTAAGGAGTTTAGAGTATAGATAGGCAGTTGCTATTTCTTTTGTCTTCAGTATAGTTGTTTTTCAGTCTTAATGCAGTATTTTCATGTACACGATGTTTCCCTTCTCTTTCATATTTGTATGTTGTTCACTTTGAATATTTTTATGTCTTTTTGTCTTAGGTAAATTTGATATTATGGGGGAAAAAAAGGTAAAATTCCACATGAAATCACCTTGTGCTTAGAGAGATTTGTATAGGTCTTTGAAAATTGGAAGGGACTCCTTCCATGCATTTGGATGTCTCTGGTAGAGGCACCATTCCTCCATTTCCAAGACAAACACATGATGATATTGTCAGTAAGAGATTCCATCTTACTATAGCAAAACTCCGAAGAACCCTTTGGCCATATGATCTTTCTTGTCTACTGCAGCAAAAAGGGCTTCCCTGAAGAAACCCCTGGCCCCAAACAAGGTTACCAATTTGTTATCTGATCTAGTCTAATAACCATTTATGAAGCACTTACAATGTGCAAGGCACTGTTCTAAGTACTTGGGATTCAAAGATAAAGTGGAAAATAGTCCCTGCCCTTGAGGAACTTAGATCAACCGCAGGAACTACATCATATGGTTATGAAATTGTCCCCCCGAGTCACCAAATAGAAATTCTCTGTTCTTGGTCCCTGTAAAGAATATTTGTTGTGCCTTTGTGCTCAGGATCTATAGAGTCTATAGGGGATTAAGTGGGCAGAATTCAGAGACTCCCTGAGAGAAGGGGGAAAACAAAAAGCTTTTCTTTGTTATTGAAGACATACTGAGTTGTTACAAACATTTAATATGTGTACATATATGCTAATGTGGGATTATGGTTGTTCTCTCAACTCTGAATTGGGAGAAAAGTTGAATGTAAACAAATGACAGGTGAACAAGAAAAATAAGAGGAAGTTGGGAATATGAGAGATTAAAGCAATTCATATTCCTTTACCATATGATATTCCTTCAAGCACTTGGAGACTTCCTAAAATTTTTTTTTAAAACCCTCACCTTCCATCTTGGAATCAATACTGTATATTGGTTCCAAGGCAGAAGAGTGGTAAGGGCTAGGCAATGGGGGTTAAGTGACTTGCCCACGGTCACACAGCTGGGATTTTCTAAATTTTTGAAAAACAATTATGCCAAGTGTGATGACCAGATGTTTTCCATCTTCACTGGAAGCAAAAAGAAATGGACTGGAACTGTGGAAAGAGGGGATTAAGTTAGTATGAAAGAACTTCCAAGTAGTCAAGGGTTTTAAAATGTCAAATGGTTCATTAAAGGATACTGTGGTAAAAATAAGATGGAAGATTGTCATTGATCTTTGATGCATTATTTTATATTAGGAATAGGGGGAAGTGAGGCAGGGTTTAATACAGATGACCTGCTAATTATAATTATTCTCATGGGAAAGTTGGTGCCAAAGGTCTGAGGTTTCCTCACCCCTGATTCTATTCCAGGAGAACTTGTTATTGAGAGCATATGGGAGACTTTTCAGAAACAGAGAAAGCCTGGTAGGAATGAGAAAAGAAGGCTTTATGAGAAAGTGATGATTGTTTGAAGCATTTATGAAGATATGATGAGAAATGTAGGAGAGACAATGTGTGGTCTAACACTTAAAATGTTGGGATTTAAAATCAAATCTTAAAGTTTAGATCAGTGTAGCCATGGCTGTTACATTGCTAATGTGATATTTTTGTTATAATTTGAAAACATTCCCTAAAATGGTTCTAAACCCTATCTCCCATTCACACAGATGAGGAAATAGGTCTACAGAGGTTTAAAAGACTTACTGAAGGCCACATGGGTAGTAAGTGGCAGAATCAATATTTGAACACAGATCCTCTGACTCTAAATAGAGCTAACTCCTCTAAATATTTTTCTGCTGTATTACATTTCATTTCTTTTGGAGAGAGTGTCCCATGTCTGGAATCATGCATTTGTTGGAGTATTAGAATATTCCTTCACTAGGGGGCAGCTGGGTAGCTCAGTGGATTGAGAGCTAGCCCTAGAGATGGGAGGTCCTAGGTTCAAATCTAGCCTCAGACACTTCCCAGCTGTGTGACCCTGGGCAAGTCACTTGACCCCCATTGCCTAGCCCTTACCACTCTTCTGCCTTGGAACCAATACACAGTATTGACTCCAAGATGGAAGGTAAGGGTTTAAAAAAAAAAAAGAATATTCCTTCACTAGAAAATTGATGCATATAGTAGTACAAATATTATTAGTCCTATTTTTAAAAATTTGAAATAAATTTTTTTTTCACATTCAGCTTTTAAGTGAATACATGATAGGTACTATGCAAAGCATAGGTAACATGGTGGCAAAAATGTTAACAGTCCCTATCCTCAAAGAACTTGCATTCCATTGGAAGAAATTACTACACAAGTAAATATACAAAATTTATACAAAGTAATTTTAGAGGAGAAAGCTGGAGAACCTGGGATCAGGAAAGGACTCCTGTAGTCCGTGATGACCTGTAGTGTCTACAATATAGCCAACACTGAGTTAAAGACTGGGGGAGAAGCAATGGTGTTTAATACATAAGACAGGGACCCTGTAGCCTAATCTGAGCTACGGCCTCCATCACCAAATTGTTTCTTGGTCCTCTGTACGAAAAAAATCTCAAACTGAACATTTCCAGAATAGACTTCATTATTTACCCCACCTAGCAACACTTCCCTCTAGAATTTCCATATCAATACTATTGTGCTATAAGAAGTGATAAGCAAGATGATTTCAGAAAAGGCTGGAAAGATCTTAAAGAACTGATGCAGAGCAAAACAGAATATGGTACATAATAACAGAAATATTAGACAATGATTAGCTGTGGCTACTCTCAGCAATGCTGATCTGGGACAATCCTGAAAGACATGATGGGAAATGCTATCCACCTCCAGAGAAAGAACAGTTGGAGTTGTCTTTCAGTGTATCTTTGGTTTTATTTTGGGATTTTGGTTATATATTACCTTGCTCTTACAACAATGACCAACAGGGAAGTGCTTTGAATGATAATAAAAATGAAAAAAAAAAACAACAAAACTCTTCCATATTATTGTCAAGGGCACTTCCATCCTTTGTGTCATCGAAGCTTCACAGTTTTGGTGTCATCCTCAACTTCTCATTCTCCCTCACTTCCACATGGTCAATCCATTGCCAAATTTGTCCTTTTTACATGTATGTCATATACATCTGCTTCCCACCACCTATGTAACCAACACCCTACCTCAGGTCCTTATCACTTCTCACAATAGCCTCGTTTCTCCCTTCTCCAATCTATCCTTCCCACTGAGCAGCCTTATTTTATAAATGAGAAAATGTAAACTAAGAAATGAGGAGTGTTTTGTTCAAAATCACCTGCTAAAAAGTGTTAGAGCCAGCAATCATAGGTTAGTTGCTTGTGTTCAGGACTCTTTCCACTGTATTACAAAAGTGCACAGCTAAGCTATCTCTAGGACTGCTAGGTGACACAGTGGATGGGGTGCTGGGCCTGGAGTTGCAAAGATTCATCTTCCTGAGTTCAAATCTGTCCTTGGACACTTACTGTGTGATCCTAGGCAAGTCACTTCACCCTGTTTGCCTCAGTTTCTTCATCTATAAAATGACCTAGAGAAGGAAATGGCAAACCACTCCTGTATCTTTGCTAAGAAAACATCAAATGGGGCCATGTAGAGTTAAACACAACTGAAATGATTGCACAACCACAAAAAGCTATCCCTATTCTGAATATGATATAGCAAATGACTCTTTAAAATTGTCACAGGTAGGGAAGGAATGACAAAAATATCTTTAAAGAAGTTGCAGCTGTATTTTATCACTCAAATTTATAACTTTAGAATACTGATGCTATGCCCAAATTGTGCTTAAAGGTACTTTAATGCCGGAAACTTCTATTACATTTAACACAAACTTGACATAAAGAAAAGCTTCTTAGCAATTAGTAGTAGTAATCTCTCGGTAACCAAGGATGACGATTGTCTTTGTGTGTTTTGTGCACAAATACACTTGTGCGTGAAGATTTAAGTGGAAAAGTCGGTGCACAGAGACAGTCCCACTCTCTCGGTGTTGGAAGCCTGGGTCCAATGGCACGAAAAGTCGTTACGTTACACCTGGAGACTTCCTCAGCTGCATTGGATGGCCATGTTGTCTTTTGTGCTCCAACACTCCCTAAGCACTCCACAGTGCTTTGCTGCGTCGCCCTCTCAGCTGTTGAACCTTCTTATTGGTTTCTTCCGCCTGTTCAGCCGAAGCAGTCTTCACATGCTGGGTGAGCAAAGCCCTGGTTCACCAGGGGTCCACCAAGACCCGATGGCTACTCTCACAAGGTTTAGCCGGCCTGTCCAAGCCGTTGCCCGGGGTGTGGCCACTGCCCCATGCTATCAGCTACTAGGAGCCACAAGTGAGAGCAATTAGAACTATTTAAAAGTGGTGGGAGATAGTAAATTCCTTTCATAGTAGAGATATTCAAACAAGGGCTGGGACACCACCAGTAGGGTATGTGTAGAATAGTGGTATCAGACTCAAATATTAATGTTAGATATATCCTATTCTACTTTTTATTTCTCTGGTTAAATAATTCCCAATTATATTTTAATCTAATTCTGGATATATGAGAACATTGAAGGGGCCCTGTGTGGCAGTGTGTTTGACCCCTTTATTGTAGAAGTTATCGTAAAATGATGCATGAACCCTAAGGGAACTGGACCCTTTTTTTTCCCAAAGGGAAGCAAACTGGAGAGATACTGTGGCAGGCACAGACTTCTGCGGGACCTAAATCCCGCTTTCTCACTATCAGAAGAAAACTGGAGGGAAAACTGCTTTTATAAGTCAAGAATAATTTTTAATTAAGCAGGTACAACATGCATGTGAAACAATCCAGCTCATTGCTGAAGAGCTTAGCTAAAAACAGCAGAAAATGGGGTTTATATAATTTTCAAACAAAGGGAGACAAGCAATGGGTGAGCAATAGGCTGATTCAAAGAGGGATCAAGGTACCTTATGGGTGGTAAGTTCCGGGTACAAAGGGAGCAGAGAATGTTAGAAACAAGGATTGTGAGTGTTTAGTAAACAAAGATAAGTAGGATGTTTCAGAGGCTCCTTATCTCTGGGGCTGCTCAGAGCTAGTCTGAACTGTTCTTGTACAAGAACATTTGCAGGGTCATTTCCAGAGCCTGCATCATTGTTTTAACAGGTTAATCTTCATGTTTCTCTTCAAGATCTAGAAAACAAGGCAATTCTAGACAATACAAAGCCATAAAAAACTGAGGCACTTTGACATTATTATTCAGATACACATTAAAATGACTTCTGAGGTCTCAATTTTCAGATTCTGGTTCTGGCAAGTACTGATGGAGATGAGTATTCAAGGCAGTATCATGATAAAAGGAGTAAAATGCAAAGTAATATTTGCATGTCATTCCTCTGCTTAAAAACCTTCATTAGCATCATCTTCCACTCTCCCCTCCCTTCCCCAGGCTCTAAAAAAGGAATTTTCCCTTACTAAGGCCAACCCCTCTAAATATGTAGTTGATCATCTACTCCTCTCTTCTCCAGCAGATTACATCCTCACTCACCCCTCCTAACCCATGACTTTTCAACTTTTACCTAGTTGACCCATCCCTCCAGGCTTAAAAAAAGTCTCCTTTATCTTTTAAAAAACTTCAATAAACTGGACTACTCCCACAAACTATTGTCTTATATCTCTCCTTCCCTCCTCAGACAAACTCCTGGAGGAAGTTATCTACACTCATTGTCTCAACTTCCTTTTCTCTTGATTACTCTGAAATCCTTTGCAAAATGGTTCCTAACCTTTTGGAACTTGCCAAATCTGAAGGTCTTTTTTCAGTCCTCGTTCTTGCTGTTGATCATCTTCCATTCCTATATATTCTTTCATCTCTGGGTTTTTATGATGCCTCCTGGTTCACTTCCAACCTGTCTGACTCATCATTCATATCACTGTTCCCCCACTCCCAACTTTCCTCTAAGATTCTGTCCAAAGCTTTACTCTCTCCACTTTCTTTCTTCACCTCCATAGTCTCATCAGTTTCCATGGATTTAATGATCACATTAACTGTATAGATGACACAGATACTCAATTTATTTCAACCTTGAGGTTCAGTTCCCCTTTACCAATTCCCTAGGGAACATTTCAAACTGCATATCCTAGACATCTCAAACTCAATATACTAAACTTATCTTTCTTCACAAACCTCCTCCCTTCCAAATGATCCTATTTCTATTGAAGGGACCATCATCAACTTTTTAATCTTTTAGGTTGATAACTTTGGTAGTTTTCTCAATTCCTTATGAGTTCAAAGTCAGCCTCAATTCTTCTTAGCTGTGTGACCCTGGGCAAATCACTTCACCTCTGTCTGCCACAGTTTCCTCTACCATAAAATAGGGATAATAATGATGCCTACCCTCCAAGGTTGTGAGGGCAAAATGACTCTTCCCCCCACCCCCCAAATCAGTTAGATGCCAAACCTTGCCATTATTACCTTTACAATATCTGACATCCAGCCCCTTCTCTCCAAACACATAGCTACCATCTGAATTCAGACGCTCATTTCTATCCTAGAGTATTACAAGTCTAATGCATCTCCCTCAAGTTTCTTTCCTCTTCATGACATAGCTGCCAAACCAATTTTCCTTAAACGTAGATTTGACCCATTCTCAATCAACTCTAGTGATTTTTTGAATTGCCTCCAGGATAAAATATAAACACCTCTGTTCAGTTTTTAAAGCCCTTCACAATGTGACCCTGACCTCTTCTTTCCAGCTTCATTAGACATAAGGCTCTTTCTCCTACCTTCCTTCCCCACTCTGTGACTTAGCCAAACTGGCCTTCTCTCAGGTCTCTCCATCTCCAAGTACCATGCCTTTGCACTGGCTGTCCAACATGCTTGAAATTCGCTCTCAACCCTTGCCTTCAGTCTTAGATCAATATTATGTATTAGTTCCTAGGCAAAGGAGTGTAAAGGGTTAGGTAATGGGGCCTAAATGACTCACTTGCCCAGGGTCACATAGCTAGGAAGCATCTGAGGCCAGATTTGACCCCAGGACCTCTGGTCTATAGGCTTGATTGTACCACTTAATTGTTCCCAAATTCTTTCTCTCTTTCTGCCTCATTCAGTCTCTCAAGACAAAACTCAAGCATCAAGTTTTGCATGAAGTCTTTCTTGATCCCACAAATGCCAGTACTGACCCACCCAAACTACTTTTTAACTACTTGCTTTTAAATTTATATTTTTTATTCTATATATTCTGTATATATTTACATACTTTTCTTACCCCATTAGAATGTATGATCCATGTAAAGACTGTTTCATTCTTTGTACAGTACTTATAGCCCCAGTCCCTAGCATAGTGTTTGGCACATAGTAGGAATTCAATAAAATGCTTCTTGATTCAGCCTAATGACTAAAGTTGATATTTCTTGGTATATGGCAATATGTAGTGCTACTTCCTTGTATAGCAACTATTTGCAAAGAAAATAGGTCTCATGTTTAGTTCAGGGCAGCAGACTAGATCACACTGTAGGCAGATCCTGGCCAACTTAAGTGTGATACAGCAGGAGTTAAGAAGCTAGTGGAGATTAGAGATTCAATTCAACATTATCTTCTCCTCTTCCCTATGTTAGGCATTATCTTCCCTATGTTAGGGGAAGATAAAAACTAAAAAAGTCCCTTCCCTTTCTGACTGCTTACATTTTAGGATATGGTTTGAGGGCTTTCAGCCAATTTGACAACAGATTATATATGTAGCCTAGTGGCATTTTATAGTGAAATCAGAGCACCTGGGTTTACCTCTACAACATCTGGGTTTGAATCCTGGCAATGACACTACCTATGTGACCTTGTGCAGGCTTTCCTCCATGCCTGGAAATGCTGTTTTCTTGCCTATAGTCCTTAAATTTCCTAGTTTCCTTCAGAGCTCAATTTAAAGTCTACAAAGTTATAAATGAGGTCTTTCCTGTTTCCCCTCTCTATTTCTTGGAACTTCAGATCCTTTGCAACTTTTTCCCAACCTGACTTTGCAGCTTTATTACACATTTCTTTCCCCCATTCCTTCTGCACACTATGATCCTGTCAAAATGGCCTTTTCTACTGTGAACATTCATTTCCACCCTCACACCCCCTTCATGCCTGGAATGTGTTCCTTCAGAATCTCTAGTTTTTTTTCAGGTTCAGCCTTTTCTGAGTATCCTACAACCTCTCTCCCACCCCCCACCCCCCATCTCCTAGAATGTAGACACCCAATATTTACATATTATTCCACTATACTACAAACTCCTGGAGGGCAGGAACTATTTCACTTGTCCTTGCATACTAGGAACTTAATACTTGACTATTTTCATTCACTTTTCTATGTACAGGCAACTTGTGGTGCAGAGTATAGAGTGTTAGGCCTGGAATCAGAAAGACTGATTCAAATTTGGTCTCAATTAACTAGCTATGTGATCATGGGAAAGTCATTTAATCTCATCTATAAAATGGAGACAATAATAGTATCTTCCTTGCAGGGTTGTTGTGAGGATATTTGTAAAAGTGCTCAGTCTAATGGATGCCTGGCACATAGTAGATGTTTTATAAATGTATATTCTTTTCCCCACTTTTCCTTACCTAGTTATGTAACCTTTTGAAGTTTGGCAAGTCATTTAACCTGTCTGCCCCAGCTTCCCCATGTTTAAAAATACAGATGATAATAATAGCACAGGATAATACTTAAAGGATTATTGGGAGCAAATGAAATTTCATATACATATATACACACTCATATAGATATAAAATGAAATGTTTTGCAAATCTTAAAGTACTATATGTTAGCTGCTAATACTATTATTATTAAGTTTCCTGACATATATATATAAGCTCCTTAGAGACAGGGGCTGCCATTGTGTTCCTAGCATGTTACACTGTAATATTATTTGATTTTGTAATTCCTATACAATCCCTTATGGAGATTGCTACCATTCAGGTCTAGGCCCTTATCCCCTCTTGATGATGGCAAAAATTCCTCCTTGGTCTTCTTGCCTGTTCTCTCCCAACTAGTCTGTCTTCCATTCAGTTTTCAACTTGTTTTCCCTAAAGCACAGGTCTCACCTTATCATTACTCCCATCCCTCCCTATGCCTCCCTATCACCTCTAAGGCGAAATATAAAATCCTCTGTTGTTCAAAGCCTTTAGTACCTGGACTTTTTTCTGCCTTTCTAGCATTCTCACACCTTGCTACTTGTCCACATACTCGGGTCCTGTGACTACCTCCTTGCTATTCCTACTACATTCTATTCCATCTCCTGGCTCTGGGCATTTTCACTGGCTTGCCTCATGCCTGGGATTTTCTCCCTCCTCCTATCTGCCTCCTGGCTTCCTTTGAGTTTCAGCTAAAGTCCCATCTTTTGCAAGAAGCCTTTTCCAATCCTTCTTAATTTTAGTGCCTTTCCTCAGCTGATTATCTCTAATTTATCCTGCATATACTATTATCTTGTTTGTACATAGTTGTTTACATGTTGTCTCCCTCATGAGACCGTGAGCCCGTCTTTGTATCCGCAGTGCTTGGCACACTTCGTACTTAATAGATGCTGGTGGATTGATCAACATGACAAGACTTCAGTTATCTCGTATATATAAAATGAGGTCACTGGATGAGATAACCTCCAAGGTTATGACCTCTAAAAAGTCCAATCCTGACATTCTCCTGCAGCCCAACTCAATCCCGAGTGGGCAGCGCCCCCTGCTGCCCTGGCCGCCCAAGGATCTTACTCCGGCTTGACGCGGGAGGGATCTGGGTATCCCCGCATTTGGGGTCTGCCTCGCAGTCTCTGGGATTATGAAAGGACACAATCCCCCGCGACTGGGGCTTTTTCCTGGTCGAGAGTCGCGTCCTCGTTCCGGAGGCGCCCACGATCCACTCCGTAACGGTCTTGGCCTCAGGTTGCTTTCTGGCATGCCACGGGAGGCGCTAACGGTGGAGCGTGGGCGCCCCCCCGTGGGACCCGGCTTGAACTGCGCGGAATCGTGGGCCTCGTGGGCGCCGCTCCAGGAACCCTGGAAGTCAGATGGCCGCCCGGAGATCAAGGAGACTGAGCCGCTGCCCTCACGGGCAGGACAGAGGCCAGTTCAATAAGTGTCCAAGGGGCATCACCTGGAATGGGGAGAGTGTGTGTATAAGGCGGTAAAGTGTCGGGGAACTCCGGAGCGCAGAGACTTTGCTTTCCCTCGAGCCTCGGTCCCTGAGGGGAGGAGGAAGAGCTCGAGTACCGGAGGTTTCTGATCATGACGTCAGTAGCCGCCCTTCGTGGCCCAGCCTTCACGCTCCCCCATCCTCTCCCTGAGGCACGGCACAAAGTTGGGGTGTGGCTAGCGGCTGGCCGTCGGGTGGGGGAGGAGGCCCTCGCGCAGTCCTCGAGGCCGCGCACCTGCGGTCCGCGGTGTAACGGCCCTGAGCGCCTCTCCTAGGCACGTGGCCCCGAGTGATGGTATCTCGCTCTTGGCTTCCCGTGGCGCGAGCTGAACCTCACGACTCAGTATTTTTAACCTGGCTTTCCACAGGAAGTGGCTCCTGTGGCGGAGCTTCAAAGAGTGCCCTACTTGTTCCGGCTCTGCCGCAGTGACGTCACGGAAATGGGGCGAGGCCTTTATCCGAGCCCTTCCCCCAAGCCCTGGGGGCAGGGGGGGAGATCCGCGTCCACTCCCCCACCTCTATTCTGCACCTGGGAGGAAGTGGTAGAGTTTTCCACTTCCTGCCCTACTTTGGGTTCCTGTGTCTGAGTGTCTACCCCTTGTGTTAATTTAAACACAAATAAGCCATGATGTAATGAGGAAACCCGAATTTGGGGGGTGGGGGAAGGGTAGTAGGGGGGGTGTACTAGAAACCCCCTCCCTGTATTCACCTCGGTGCCCTGGAGAGCTATCTCTGAAGCTGGGCTGGGGCCTTTCTTTTAACAGGTAAATCTTACTACTGTTATTATCAATCAGCTGTCAATAATAACGGCATTTCTATCAATAACATCATCTAACAATAATAATAGAGGTCATGCCCCTCTCACATCTTCATGATGAGGCAAGGTGGAGGAGGAAGAGGTATAATTATTCTCTTTAGAAAAATCAACCAATCAACCAGCATTAAACACCTATTCTGGGCCAGGCGCTGATACTTCTTGCCCTCAGAGAGCTTCTGTAATGTAACATTAGGCAGATACCTAATGACATTCCCAAATTGTCAGTCTTTTCTCAAGATTACAAAAAACTTCTAACTCCCAGTTCATTGTATTTAAAAAATTAATATTTCTTCTATATCTGGTATAGAGGAAAGAATGTTATATTGGATTCAAGAAATCTGAAAGTCTTTGCTTGTCCATGTATCTAGGGATACATCTTTAATACTCTCCATGGTGCCTCTCCAGTGCTGTTCTTCACTGGTAATATAGTGTAATTACTTATGTTCACCATATACTCTATATTGCTCTTTGGGTGACCTGAATCTTATTTCTTCAGTAACTGTGGTATTTATTGCAGGACCCCCCTGCCATGTATTTGTAGTGACTTTGGGCAAATTGCTAAGGTTCTTCATCTGTAGAATATTTCTGCTCCCTCCCTTACAAGGTTATTGTTGGAAAGTGCTTCAAATACCTTAAATGGGAGCTATTATAGTGTTTATTTAGATGACAGAACATTTAAACTTGGAATAGTATGCACATGATAGTTTGCTGATTACCAGTACATACTACTCTTGATTTCTCCTTTAATTTTCCTAGTATTTCCAAGCAGGGTCAGGACTATGACCTTTGACAAAAGGACACAGGTTTTTCTTTTCATTTTGGGGCCAGTAGTAGTAACTCACCTCTTACAGATGGGCAATTTTTTAAAGCATTGTCTGAGGCACCAAGAGACTAATCCATGGTCAGGTTGTATAGGAGGCAGGATTTGAACCAAGTCTTCTTGATTCAAAGGTGGGCTATTTGTCTACAATGCCAAAGGACTTGCATTGTTGAATACTTTGTTACCACATAAAAGCAATAGTTTCTGCCTTCAAGGAGTTTTCATTCTACTAAGGGGTTACAACATAGCAGTTTGCTTTAATATTTTTATGGATCTGTTACCTCGAAAGTGGATACTTTCTCTTATAATGGTGTACCTTATATTCATCCCATCCATATCTCCTCCCAAGCCACTTGTATGGACGGTCCATCCAATGAGGTGTCAACCTCTTGTTAATACTTGATAGAGCATGTAGGCTGCCCCTATATTATCTTTCCATCTCATCTGCTTTTCTAGGGATACATCTTTAATACTCTCCATGGTGCCTCTCCAGCGCCGTTCTTCACTGGTAATATAGTGTAATTACTTATGTTCACCATATACTCTATATTGCTCTTTGGGTGACCTGAATCTTATTTCTTCAGTAACTGTGGTATTTATTACAGGACCCCCCTGCCATGATTCATGAGTAGAAGAATAGTGATGTTTAAAATGTATAATGTCTTTTTTGGGGGAGATAGGGGAGAAACTTGGGGTCTTTAAAAACATTGCAGTTTTCTGAAAGGCAATTCAGCTTACTCTCTATTTGATTCTAGACCCAATTCATTTTCCATTTACAGTGTCTGCGTAAGTTATATGTACTGATGGAAATGATTTATGGTCCATCTAACTGCATATCATAGAATGGGCAAAAATAATTCTTCGTCTCCTTGGTTTTTACTGTGGAGTTGAATTCTTTCGAATGACTATGGACCAAATTTCAGGAAGGAATTTAATAACTGTAAGTGGGAAGGTATCACAGAAAGGCTTCATTCAGAGGAGTTACCTGAACTCACTCTTGAAGGAAACTAGGGTTTGTAAGAGGTAGAGAAGTGAGAAGGGAGTAAATTCTAGGCATGAGGGCAAGCCTAGGGAAGTCCTGGAGAACAGAGGTGGAATGATGAGTTTAGTAAATAGCAGGTAGAGGGAAAAGGAAGAGAGTATTTCCTACTCCCAGGCCAACTCACAACACTTCCTTTTGCCCCACTTCTGAACATGTTACTCCCCTAATCAATAAACTCCAATGACTCCCTCTTGCCTTTAGGATAAAAATGTTTACTCCTCACTTTGGTTTTTAAAACCCCTCACAACTTAACCTCAGACTATATTTGTAGCCTTACTATACAATGCTTCCCTTGCAGTTCAGCCAAACTAGTCTTCCAATTTGTTCCTTACATTTGGACTCCACCTTTAATCTCCATACCTTTGTGTACTTGGCATATATTCCCTCCTGCATGAAGCCTTTGCTGATTCCCACAATTCCTAGTGCCTTGGTATTTAACTACATTGTATTTATTTTGTATTTGGACTATATTTTATAGTTTTTACTTAACAACATTGTATTAATTTCATATTTATTCTATATATGTTTATATATGTATATGTTACCTCCCACAATATATAAGGTCCTTGAAGTCAGGGAATGTTTCATTTATTGTACTTATATCCATCCAAGTATCCAGAACATAGAATGTGGCTGATAAGTAAATGCTTGTTGATTGAAAAATCTATAATGTTCACATCTACATATTAATATTTACAAACTACTTTTCTTATAATCGTCCTGTGAGTTTTTTTTTTTTTTTGCAAATGGAGAAACTAAGACTCCGAGAATTCAGTTAAATAACCTGGCCATGCCATATGGCTAAGTGGATGTCAGAATGAGAATTCAAATCCACATTTATTCTCATTCTAAGTTCAATATTTCTTCCACTTTCAAAGGTAGCTCTTTAATACCATGTGACTTTTAAGGTGTTTGCTAATAGGGGCTTTAATATTCAGGGAGTAATTGCATTTTAATAAGTGACCAGGGGAAACTAGCCTTCAAGATTCACAGGAATAAAGCTATAGTGTTGGAATGGTAAATGAGAGAGTTGATATATGGGACAGGGATTTTTTCCAGGGTCTCTCAGATCATAGGATGTACGTCTTTACTGACTCATAAGGCTAATTATACCTCTTCAGTGAAAGTGAAAGTGACCTCACTGGATTATATAGCTCTTTCTTTTTTAGCCATTGTTAAACTAACTTAACTGGGCTGTAGCTTGAACTGTGTGCAAGCACTGTGGAAATGACAATTCTGAACTGGGCAAAGTTTCAGATAGCTTTAGAATTCTCAGGCTGGGATCTTGAGAGGTCATTTAGTCTGTCCCCCAATTTTTTCTTCTTGGGTGGACTGTGCCTAAGTTGTTCTGCTAAGACAGTGTATCCCATCCCTTCAGGCACCTTTTAAACCTCTCCACTTTGGGATATGTTTTTCTTTTCCTCTGTCAGCTTAAATCAGTTTTCATAGGGAGTTAAACAGTGACTTTTGGGAGGAACCATTTCTCCCCACCAGGAGACTGATCTGTTATCTTTTTAGCTTTTTCTTTTCTAGGTGATATAATAATCTTAAATTCCTTACCTTCAAGTCAGTCTCTCTGCTTGGAAGAATTATGCTCCTGGGTCCAGGTTCAAAACTTATAGCTCTTTCTTATAGACAGCTTCCCATACTTTTGTGATCTCTCAATAGTCACTTAGCTCCTATTAAGTCTTGGATATAGCTTTGGGAGAAGAAGCAATCTCCTGGTACTAGACAGTTGGCAGAGGGTGGCAGAGGGTACTAGTAGTGTCCTCCTGCCCCAACCCTCCCCTTCCACTTGTTGAGTGACTTAATTTTACTCTTTGAGTAAAATCTGTGGCAAGGTTTGTTCAAAAGTAGATTTCTGAATAGACCATGTTGACCCTTTTCTCAGGTATTGCCTCTGACTTGCCTTGACATACCGTATAGACATAGACATATGTAAGCTTAAATGCAGAGGAGTAAAGGAAGGAGAATTACCCTCTGTGTGGATGTGGTATTGGGGTATAGTGGGCCTTCCTCATGCTTGTTATATTATGTAAATCAGGACATTGGCAAAAGTGGCTAGAAGACCTTGTGGGGAGCTAGATTTCAGTAAAATTCAGGACCTTGGAAATTTCAGCCCACAGAGCTTGTTATTGCTATCTGTAGGTTCTACATTGAAGACTTCCTGAGTATTCCAGGCATAGCCCTAATAAGTGGGGTGAGCACTATCAATCAACTAATAGTAAACATTTACTTTATTAAGTGACTACTATGTTC
Source organism: Monodelphis domestica (assembly GCF_027887165.1). NCBI lineage: Eukaryota > Metazoa > Chordata > Mammalia > Didelphimorphia > Didelphidae > Monodelphis > Monodelphis domestica. The sequence continues at coordinate 176,319,212 of NC_077227.1, read as the reverse complement.
CAGGCACTGTGCAAAGTATAGGGAATACAAAAAGATGCAACATATACTCTGCCCTCAAGTAGTTTATAGTCTAACTGGTTTATCTTTGGCTCCTTTTCATCTTCTTCTATCTTTTAAAGCAAGCATTTCCTCCCTTCTGCATGAGGTACTTTTTATACAAGAGAGGAGAGCTGATGGAGAGATGGGAAACATGAGACCCTCTTCTAACCCCCCTGCCTTCCATGCCCTGCCATGGTCCCATGCTTTTAGATCTATTTCCCTGATCATCTTCTCATGAAACCTTTTCTAGCAAATATTATTTTTGTAAAATCCTGCTCATATGCAGTGTACTATAGTAGAAAGTTAGATTTAGAAAGATTGGGTTTAATCATGACTCTGCCACTCTTTAATTAGGTGATGTTGGGTGAATAACTTGCCTTCTGAACTTCATAGGGTCTTAGATTTAAGACTTGAAAGGAACTTATATATCTTGTCCAACCTCTTCATTATTCAGTTGAGGAGACTGTGTCTTAGGCAGGTAAAGTCCTTGTTCAAGGCTATGTAAATAATCAGTTAACAGCCAAATTTAAATTTGGAACCTTAGGACATCAAATTTAGTTCCCTTTCCATTATATCCCATTCTTTTCAGTTTCCTTCCTTCCTTCCTTCCTTCCTTCCTTCCTTCCTTCCTTCCTTCCTTCCTTCCTGCCTTCCTGCCTTCCTGCCTTCCTGCCTTCCTGCCTTCCTGCCTTCCTGCCTTCCTGCCTTCTGTCCTTCCTTCCTAACAGAAGGGCAAGGGCTATACAGTTAGGAAGTCTCTGAGGCTAGATTTGAACCTAGGTCCTTCTGATTCTGGGTTGGGCTCTCTGTCCATTGTGCTACCAGCTATCCCCTTTCAGTTTCTTAATTGATAAAATGAGGATAATATTTATAATAGAAATTTCCATGTTTGTTGTATCAAGTGAGAAATTATATTTTAACATGGGATAGTTGAGGAGATAATTCTTTAACTCAAAGGAATGAATCACTAATGGTAAAAATCTCAGGCAGGCTTTGAGGAAGATATTTTTAGAGGTAGTTTGGCCTTCTTGGATCCTTCCTAAATCATACCATGTAGACAATCCATTTTGTCTATATTTGAGGTCAGCCCTATTATATGAGACTATCTTTTCCAAGCTCGTCTTCTCTTTTCAAAGGTGAAGCGTGCTTGGTAGTTCCCATTAGCCACCTTTTTACCTTTGGCTACCATGAGGCCTCTAACCCTCATTCTCAGAAGCCTTGAGAGATGGTGGTTCCTGACTTCCAGAAATAGGGACTACAGATTTTACATAGAAAGTAGCTATTTGGAAAGGAGTGATTTGGATTGTGAGGAGAGAAGGTTGATGGCAAATGTGAGATGGTAACTAAACTGTTTAGTGGAGGTTATACCACATGGGAACATGAATTGTGGCAGACAGATCTGTGGGATTTTATCACATGGAGTGTGTGATGAATGTTCCTAGAGGTTACTATAGTAATTTAACATGTTTTCTCCATGGGAGTGAACTGTCCTGCTCCCATTTCCCCCCATTTGCATTTAATTTCTGTAGGGTTATCACATAGAACATGGAGACATGAGGTTCTATATTTTCATGAAGGATAAGATAAGAGGAAATAGGATTTAACTCTAAGCTGGATACACTTGAAAATTTTTAGCCCCTTTGACCTAGGAGAATTAGATTAAGTTTTACAGAGACAAGTGATAGAATCCCTGTTCCCTGGGGGCCTGTATGAAAAGATTGACTTGGACTCGATTAACTATAAAGAAGCAAGGGAATGGATAAAATGACTTTTATGGTTCCTTCCAGATGAAGCTCCTCTGACTCCATGAAAAAGTCATAGGTTTGTAGGCTCACTGATCTAGAGTTGGAGGAGACCTTAGAGGTCAACCTTGTCCAACTCCCTCAAATTACAAGTGAGGAAATTGAAGTCCGGAGAGGTTAAGTGGTTTGTCCAAAGTCATATAGGTAGTACATGAAAAAGCTGGGATTTGAAATCTGGTCCTCTGACTGCAAGTTCAAACCTTTTTTTTTTTTTCCAAAGCCTTACCTTCTGTCTCAGAATTGGTTCCAAGAAGAAGAGCAGTAAGGGCTAGGCAGTAGGGGTTAAGTAATTTGCTGAGGGTCACATAGCTAGGAAGTGTCTGAGGTCAAATTTGAACCCAGGACCTCCTATCACTGGACCTGGCTCTTAATTCATTGAGTCACTTAGCGGCCCCTTCAAGTTCAAAACTACAGTAATATTATGTATCAAGGAAGGGTGAGTCAGAGGACTTTTAACCTAGGGCAGTAAAGTTAAAAAGCTTTTTTTTTTTTTTAATAATCACATTTCATTATAATTGCTTTCCTTTGTATTCCTATTTATTTAAAAATACTCTGAGGGGCAGCTCAGTGGATTGAGAGCCAGGCCTAGAGATGGGAGGTCCTAGGTTCAAATCTGACCTCAAACACTTCCCAGCTCTGTGACCCTGGGCAAGTCACTTAACCCCCGTTGTCTATCCTTACCACTCTTCTGCCTTGGAACCAATACACAGTATTGATTCCAAGATGGAAGGTAAGGGTTTTAAAAAAATATTCTGAGAAGGGACTATAGACTTCACAAGACTGCCAAAGGAGTCCCAGATGTAAAAATATCTCCTACAGTAGAGATAGAATCTGCTTAGGAACATCTTTTGGAGAGAATGGGTGCTTTGAGGCTTGAAAGCATTGGGATTTCTTGCACCTAAGTCAGAGGGGTATCATCTTTCTCTAATCTCGTTCTTTTCCTTGTGGGGGATATAACACTTTTGATGTGGCCCAGGTCTTTAAGGAAATCCATTTTCTCCAAACCTGAGGTGCCATTGGGCTCTGAAGGAATGACTTTATTTTCCCTTTCTGCATCTGTATTAGGGAGTTTACATTCAATAGAATTTATGCTACTTAAGGGCAGGGAATATTTAGTTTCTTAATGTCTCAAATACAGTGTTTTGTACAAAGTAAGTGCTTCTTAAATGATTATTTCTGGAAATGCAGAAGATTGGAATTTCAGGTTTCTTCTGTATATAACTGAAGGTATGGCTGACCTCGAAAGTCTTTCAAACCTTTGTCAAAAATTATATGTATATAATATACTGATTGAATTGATTGCCAGTTCTAGGAGAGGGGACAGAAAGAAGCAGGGAGACAATTTGGATCATATAACTTTGGAAAACTTATGTGGAAATTTGTTATATAATTGGTAAAAAAAAATTTAAAAAGTTGTATAAGAAAAAATATATTCTGAGACCCACAATATATCTATCATGGTGGTAGTACCAGATGCCCAAGAGGATATATGGTAATAGAGGAGAATAGCAATCCAGTTTCAACCTGAAGCTGGAGGTCAATGGTACAACACTTTTATAGACCATCCAACAGATGGAGTATCTGAAGGGAGAAAGGCAGGAAGATGGTGTCAGAAGGCAGCGGTCTGATATGAATGTCTTTATATTTACGGCTTTGCTTAAAGGTAAAACTTACTCTGCAGTTTTTGTTGGTCACCTGTCTACTTCTGTCCACCATAATGTATCTTTCTGCCGTCTCACTGACAGAAGCTTTAGGAGAAGATAGTTTAAGTTTTAGAGAGCAGAGAGTTTAGCTCCTAACTGGGCTTTTAATGGCACCCAGCATGTCATTCTGTGTGGGTGCTTTCTAAACATTATTTCAAGATGAGGTATAGTTGTAAAGTCACCATCTGTATGTCTGGCTCTATTTCAGCGCCCATAGAGGAGATGCTTTCTTTTCTTCTCACCCTTTACCTGGTGATCATCTCCATCCAGGTCTGTGATACCACCTCAACTCAGAGACATAACAGCACAGTTTTTGCTTTTACAAAAGTACTTTTAATAAATCCTATCAACCTGGTTAGGCAACAGAATACAGTGCAGCTCAGATACATGGTAAAGCTAGGCTCACCCAATTATATAATCTTTTACACAATAATAAAAAGAATTAAATGTATTCCTTTATGAACTCTATTAAAAATAAAAACTTCTTACAATCTCTAATTATATGGAGGGTAGAGAAGGGAAGGAGAAAGAGACAGAGAGCAATTTTCCAAGGAGCTTTTGAAGATTCTAAGGCCTTTAGGGACATACAATGTCCTCTCCTCCACTCTTCAGGAATTCTCTCACGAGGGCTGAGGATGCAGGTGTAGCATTTCTTCATGGTCGGAAGGGCCTCTTGTCATGCCTTTACTAGTTCCATTAAATGGCATGTTAAAAAACAGCAATGAAGGGACTGAAAGGGTTGGGCTGGTTTTTGGTGAAGTTCTTCTACTTTGGTATCCCAAATACATGGTAAGGTCCAACCTATGGCCTTCCCTATACACCTGGAGAGGTTGGCTGTATATTTCTTCATTAATTCTAAAGGAGATGGGCAGATGAAGAAAGAAGGAGCAGGAAGACATAAAGTTCACTTGCCGTCTTGTCAGACCTGGAATGAAGAAAGAGAATAGGTAAATCAGTCACTAGAGTATTAAGGACTTTGACTGGTAGAAGAGTTGGGATTGTTTGGTGCTGTGATAGAAATGTTTTATCCTTAGGGACAGGGTCAGGGACAGTGTTACACCATACATATACTGAGCATAGCACAAACAACTAATAGTGGTTAATAAGATATAATTTGATTAAGCTGATGGAATAGTGTTCCCTTCTAGGAAGGAAAAAAGAAGTAGAGAGGAATAACTGAGAGGCAATGTGAGGATTCTGATTAATGAAAGAATTGAGACAATATGGTGTGGTGGAAAGAATGCTGGATTTGGAGTCAAAGGACCTGGATTCAGATACTGCCTCTGACATTTCCTGTGTAGTTTTTGGGAAGACTCTACATCAGTCTCCTCATATATAAAGTAAAGGAGTTAGATTAGATGTTCTTTAAGATCCTTTCCATGCCTAGATCTGTGATTGCCTTGTACTGGAAAGATCAGTTCTAGGGCCAATGGCATGGAAGATAAGATTTAGCAAGCTCTGCCCTTTTCCTAGTAGAATGCAAACTTCTGGAAGACGGGGATTATTTTCATGTTTGTCTTTGTAGTCACAGGTCCTAGTATAGTGTCAGGCACAAAGTAGGCCCTTAATAAATGCACACTGAGTTTAATGGTCTGTTGCAGTCTGGAACAACCACAATAGAATATAATAGAAAACACACTAGATTGGGAGTTAGGTGATTTATAAGGTACTTAGCCTCAATTTCCTCATCTGTAACATGAAGATTACTTGTTCTCTGCTGAGACTTTGTGAGGACCAAATGAAATAATGGACATGACAGTAAATTGAAAAAGTACAAAGTGCCATAGAAATTTTTCATGCTAATCTTAATAATATATGTACTTTGTAATCAGAGGTGGGAAAGTCTGATGGGTTAAACCACTTTAAATGGGATCAGACTTGTTCCTACAACTTGGTAAGAATTGCTAGACCAATCCTTCTATCCAATCTTTTGTCTCCTTTACCCCAAAAGATACATTACTTACTTTAATTTGACCATAGACGAAGTGTCATAAGCAGATTAAATCCCACAGTCTTCAAGAAGATGATGCGGAGAACAATCAGAGACAGGTTCATTAAGTTCAAATCTCTGTCTGAAAAATGAAGTTGGTATAAGGTTACCAGTGCCCATTTTTAGGGTTCTGCATCCACTCCTCTCTAAGGAAGGTTTGAGTCTAGTAAGCAGTTAGCAACTTGGTATGGACTGAGCTATGATATCTCTTGGTATCTCTCTTCTAATTGTGAACCCCAAACTCATCTGCCAAATTAAGGTTGGCAAGTTTTTATGACTGGTTAGTAATTTTTAAAAATGATGAAGTTGTTTTATTCCTGTGTGTGTTTGGAGGTGGTATATGTTTAGTATTTCTTTTCTTTTTTTTTTTCCCCAGCAAGACCTGGGATAGAATTATAGACTCTTAGAGATAGAAGGGATTAGCTCAACACATTTTACAGGTGAGGAAACTGAGATCAATTAATATATATGAAGTCATTCAATTAGTAAATGAAAGAGGATAAAGAAACTCTCAGTTCCCTAATTCAGAGTTTTTCTATCATGCAGTGCTCCCTTCTGTTAACCCTCAGACCTGAAGCATTTGCAAACCCAGAAAAACCTCTTATTTGACTTCTGGTGGTTAGGTTGCATGATAGATTGATTCAAAGAAGTAACATAACCTGTAGCAAATGCATGGTGCAAGTAGGCAATGAATGAGTCAGGGACCTCTCAGTGGAAATAAGTGTAACTTAAAAAAAAAAAAGCAAAATCACAAAGCCTAATAATGGTTCTTGGTTTCTGATGGAAAATAACCTTAGCATTGACTTGGCTATCCAATGGTCTGTTGTAGTTTAATTCATTCCAATGGTATCAATTAAAGGTTTCTCATCCTTGCTAACAAGTAATTCACTCTGGCTATGTATACAACAAAGATGAGAGATTTTAGGAGTCCTTAAGTGAATAACTGGTCTAGTAAGAACCTAGCCTTAGAGGGTATGGGCACCAAGAAGGGAGATTAGAAACCATGGAAAGTAACTTTTGAAAAATTACTTCATTTCTCTAGTTCTCAGTTTCCTAATCTATAAAAATAAGGGATAAAACTAGATCAGAAGGTTTTTTTTTGTGTGTGTCATGGACTCCTTTGATGCTATAGTGAAGCTATAATCCTTTTCTCAGAATAAATGTTTTTAAAAATCATAAGGGAAATGCTAAATTTCAGTTAGAAGTTAGTGAAAATCAAGATGTAACTTTCCCATGAAAATTTATCAGCCTCATGAAGTCTATCCATGGTCCCTTTGAATGGAAGACAGCTTAAGAATCCTTGCATTAGATGACCTCTAAGGTCTCCTTTAGGTCTAAGTCTTATGTGATTGGAAAGAAAACAAAAGACCAATGAGACAGGGGACAGACTGTTGCCCCGATTCCCTCCCATTTGAGATAGGTCTTCTGGATCTAGCCCCCTCCTGTTCTTCTTAGAGTTTCTAAGTATTGCCTCCCCCCCCCCCCCCTTCAGCTCTTCCCCAATTTTCTATTAAAGCAGTTCATGGTTTCTGTCACATACCTGTTTCAAAGCCTTGCTCTGCATGTGAACTGTTGCACTTGGAACCTGCAAATAGAAACAACCAGAATCACTTTCATGGATCACCAAGTTGGGTAGTACCCTGGCCCATCCCACCCCAAATCACCTCTAGGTTAGGAAGATATGCCTAGTTCGTGTGTCATGTATGACTTTCTCAGGAGTGGTTCATTTTATATCAAGACTCTCTCCTACCTCTACACTTTTCCCAAGGCCTCTTTTCACCCATGGCTCAGAAAGGACTGCCATTGAGCTAGTAAGAATGAAAAGTTCACTGATCACTTGACCTCTCAGTAATAAAAAGGTACAAAATAAATGCCCCCATGACTTGTATATAAGGTATATATCTCCCATCATAGAGATTGTGTGATGGAAATAGTTTTTAGAAGCAATTTCTCTTGACTATAGTCATGGCAGAACCCTTACAATATAGGGAAACTCATCTTTTTAGGGAGGGGTTTTTACTAACCTGAGAATTGATTAAAATCGAACATGTCTTTCCGGAATGCATCTGTGCATGTGAAGTTTGATTTACTTCCCCAGGTCACTGCTCCATAGCTCTTAGATTCCATTGTCATCATCTCCAGGACTGTTGCTTCGCTACCAGTTACAGTCTCATTTTTGATGGACCCATTATAAAAACCAAAGTCTGTGAGGAGGCAGACTGAAGTGTTACTTGACTTGGGGCTTCTTAGTTGGTACAGAGCTGGTTGAGGGTTCTGGATATCTGTGGACAGAAAAATCATGGAGTTTAAAAGATGCTGCTTGCTTCCTCTTGTACCTTCCCACTCCATATTAACTCTACACACTGGGCTGGAATTGAAATGCCAGAGTCTGAAAAAAGGTGGAGCTACCTTGCTCAAAAGATAACTATTTTTGGGCTTTATAAACCAGAAATAATAATTAGTACAAATTATAGAGTAGAAATATAGAGTGGTTATTTAGACATTATATACTACCTCTTAAGGTCAAAGATAGAAAGGTCTTATATAAACCAAAATATTTATAGCAGCACTTTTTGTGGTAACAAATAAATACAAACAAAATAGGTGTCCATCAATTGAGAGAATGACTAAACAAATTGTGCTATATAATGGAATATTCTTTCACTATGAATCAATCAACAAGCAAATATTAATTGCCCACTATGTGCCAGGCAACAAGCTAGATTTCAGGGAAGAAACTATATGATGAACCTAGAGAAGCATGGGAAGAATTATATCAACTGCTGTGTAAAATTAAATAAGCAAAATCAGAAAAATGGTATACACAGTGAATGTGAATTAAACTGAAAGAATAGATAGATGGTTGAATGCTGTATGATAATAATTATTATTTTAAACCCTTACTTTACATCTTGGATTTGATTGCAAGGCAGAAGAGCAGTAAGGGTTAGGAAATGAGGGTTAAAGGAACTTGTCCAGGGTCTCACAGCTAGGAAGTATTCAAGGCCAGATTTAAACCCCGAACCTTCTGTTTCTAGGCCTAGTTCTCAATCCAATAAGCCACCTAGCTGGCCCCTATATAATTATAATGACAAAGTTTAGTCCTCAAGAAGAGAGGAAAAATGTACTTTCCCCCTTTGTAGAAATGGGGGGTTATGGATATGAAACATAATATATATTGTCAGATGTGTTGATTAGTTCTACTGAACTTTTTCCTCTTTGCCTTCTTTCTTTTTTTGTTCTTTGGGGTAGTGGTGGGGGATATTTGGAAATGAAGGTGACAGAAAAACAAAGATAATAAAAATTTAAAAATACTACAAAATATACCAAGACAGAGCCAGAATCAAAGACCAAAATCTCTACCAAAGAAACTTGGTAGTTTGTAGTTTGTTAAAGGTAATGATTATTATCCAGATTATGATGTATAGTTAGATTATTTAATGTTTGATTATTACCCTTATAGCTTATCAACTACTATATATTATTAAGAAAAGGCACTGCAAATGGATAATGATTGGGGTTAAAAAGGGAATGGAGAGCATTTGGATTGCCTTTGGACAGTTGTGTCATTCTTTAATGACCCCAAACTCCCTAAAATAGTTCCATTTTTCAATACTAATATATTAGAGCTGTTATTGTATGATTGCCTACTCTATAATCCTCATAGAAATAAATATGAGTATCATTGAGAGGGCAATGACAAGGCATGTGGTAGATGTGAAGAGCTAACATATTATAAACAAGGAATTACAGAAGACCTGGATTAGCAGATGATATGAAGGAAATGTTCTTGTGAAAAAAATATGGGCTGGCCACGTGGTAGGAGTGATGGATGACTGACAGTTATCCTGTTTTCTCCATTAGTATCCTTGTGATGTTGAAAATAGGGTAAATTTATGGGTTACACCAACTTGGAATACTTGTCCTGTCACTAGGAGATTTTTGTCCCAATAACTTATTATGATATATGCCTCATGGAAGATCTATTATATCTAAGTTAAAGTCAGTTAACAATTTCTTTTTCCTTAGTACTCCTGTGAAATAAGTAGGTGCTGGACTCTCTACTTATTTCTAGGACTATTTATTTCTTCAGCATTTCTTTAGATATTCAGGATCTTGAAGGATTCTCACTGTGTGTGCTTTACAACTTCCTATATTTAGAAGAGGAAGTAGAAATTTAGAGGGAGAAATGAACACATCCAGGCCACCCAAAGAGTGGAACAGAATTAAGGTTTGACCCTAAAGATCTCCCACTGGGCCAGCAACATTGCTTGCTTTTTCTATTCAGACTTTATAGTGCACATACTAAGCCATTGTGGTCTTGGCTACATAAACATCCTGCAAAAACCGTGGAAACCAGTCGTAGGCATAGATGAAAAAAAGCTGAGTCAAATGAAAAACAAACTGGAGAGATGATCTTTATGTATAGGGCTGTCCCTACTTGGAGGTAGAGTAGGTGGTGGAAAAGTCTACTCCTACAAGTTAGCACCATTCAGATATTTGAAAAATATGTATTCACATTCTACTGTCCGCCCTGAGGATTATTGTGAAGAAAGTCTATAAATCTTCAAGCATTTATATCCATGTGAATTTTTATTACAATAACCCATTGTCTGTTCTTTTCCAAATAAATACCTCCAGTTTCTAAAGTAATAGGGTTTGTTGAACTTGGAAATAGAGAATAAGGGGTAACTTTCTCCATCTGTCTCCAACTTTTCTCCAAGAAGAAAATAGAAATAAAAAGTGAGGAAGATTTTGAGGGATCTTTAGAAAGGCTGGTAAGCATGTGAATGGACTTTGGAGATGCCCATGTAATTGCTTTCCCTTGTGGTCTTTAAATGTAGGCTTTGGGGGCTCAGTGGATTAAGAGCTATGCCTAGAGATGGGAGATCATGGGTTCAAATCTGGCCTCAGATATTTCCTAGTTGTGTGACTCTGGGAAAGTCACTTAACCATCATTGCCTAGCCCTTACCACATTTCTGGCTTAGAACCAGTACACAGTATTGATTCCAAGATGGAAGGTAAGGGCTTAAAAAAATGTGGGCATGAGTCTCCTCTTACAGCATTGTTATAGGATGTTAGTACTTGGAGGATGGGGGAGGGTCAGGATGGGTAGTCTTTCCTAAACTGAGAAAAGGAGCATTTACTTGAAGTAAACACCCTCAAATTTTCCTAAAAATCAAAGAGGCAAAGGGAGGAAGAACTCATTACAGGATTTACTGGTCTGCTTCCTAATTTCCTTTAGGCCTTAGGCATGGGTCACTTGGAAGGCTTCTTTCAGCAGTTCCCTAAGCAGCCACTTAGCAGACTAAGCAATTCAGAAGCTTCTAGAGTTATCTGGCTGCTAACCCATGCTTGAGTCATGTGGCTTTAACCTCACTTTTTTCTCTGTCTGGGAGGCATGTGGGCTAATGGGCCTGCTCTTTACCTCTCTATGCCCTTCTCTACTCCCCCTCTTCCTCCCCCCCCAATATCTTTTCACTGTTCATTTGGGCATGTGAAAAAATGAGGGCTTGGCTCTAGATTGGGGGAATATCAGGGCATGCTGATTTGTTGCTCTGACACGGTTAGTACAGTAAATTGGTGTTGCTCCCCAAACTTGTTTTTATTTTTCAAATTATGGATTCCATTTTCTCAAACCTCATTCTCTTTCTGCCTAATATCCTCCTTTAAAAATAAACATCCTTTTGCCCCTCGCTATCTCATTCCCAAACTAGATTAGTCCAACAAGACAATATGCTAAATGATAGAGATAGAAAGACTAAAAATTTTCATATATAATTGTTTGAATATTCTCTTGCTTCTTTCCCTACTTTTAGATTACAAGCTTCTTGAGTCCAGGGGCTCTTTTTTGCCTATCTTTGTATCCTCTCAGTGCTTATGGTGCCTGGCACATACTTGATGCTTAATAAATGCTTGTTGACTTTACCCTTAAGTAGCTTACAATTTAAAATGGGCAATACAGAAAATATTCAGATAGAAATAATACAAGGAAATGGAGAAAAGATCCAGACTAAAGGCCCTAAGAAAACAGGAAGATGGAAAGAATACTTTCAAATGGCTAAGTGTGAAATCCAAACAATTTTTTTTACTACTTGATTTTTCACAAGAGTTAGATAAATACTAGTAGTGAAGTTTTGATTTGGCAAGATCACATATTTCTCAGCAGGGAAGTTTACCAAATCTAAATCCAAATCTACTATTTTAGTCCAATTGCAAATGGCCCAAACTCTATGTTTTAGATATTCTTGGGCATGGAGTGGGTGTCTGAGTGGTCTACACCTTTGATGTTTATGCTACATCACGAAGGCCTAGAAACCCTATATCATGTTGTCTTGATCCATTCACTACCAACCTAACAACCGTCAGTAGATATCTGGATAGGAAATGAAGAATGAAGATTAACTTGCGTTACAGTCATTCTACTTTTCTTGCCAAATTTAAGTTGACTATTGGATCTTCCACTTACCACTTCCCCATGTCTGTATTAGGAAAAACTCAAGTACCCATTCTATTAAATAATAGTGTAACTCTTTCCAAAGAAAAGGACAGTAAGTACCTATAAATGGGCCTTACTCTAGGAGATATCAGCTATCATGCTTAGCTTTAAGCTAGTGCTTATATTCTTTTTATTTATTTTTATTTATTTATTTATTTTTATAACCCTTACCTTCCGTCTAAGAGTCAATACTGTGTATTGGCTCCAAGGCAGCCTGACTCCAAGGCAGAAGAGTGGTAAGGGCTAGGCAATGGGGGGTCAAGTGACTTGCCCAGGGTCACACAGCTAGGAAGTGTCTGAGGCCAGATTTGAACCTAGGACCTCCCGTCTCTAGGCCTGGCTCTCAATCCACTGAGCCACCCAGCTGCCCGCTTAGTGCTTATATTCTTAGCTTTGGCCCCGGCTGCTTCTCTTATTTCTGCCTGGAGAATTTTGGCTTTAGTCTTCTCTGTTCATTTTAAGTCATTGATGCTTTTGTTTTCTCTACCTGTAGGAAGCCAACTTCCCAGCTTAGTTATCCAAGCCTACTATTATCTGGCTCTATTCAATATTATTTTCAATATTACCTCTCTATCCTTCCCCTTCCTAACCGACTCTCTACAGAGCAAATCATATCATTTGCATTCCAATCACCATTTTCTTTGCTCAAGCTGTTGGGCCTAGAATGTTCTTCTTTCTACCACTTATCAATCATGGCTCAGCTCAAATTCCACTACCTCCAAGAAAGCTTCTCTGTTAGCCTCCCAACTCCTATTGTATTTATAATGAGGACCCAATATTTGGGACAATTTACTGTTATCTTACTTCTCTGGGTGTGTTAGTTTTGGCTTAGCTGGAAGTTCCTTGAGGGAAGGAACCATATCTTATGATTAAAAAATAATTAATTCCCCACAGAACCTAGCATAAAGTTGGGCAAATAGTAGGTACAAAATAAATAGTGTTCTATTAAGATCATTTTTGTATGCTTGAGGAAGATCATTTTGTGGCAAATCTAAGTAATCAGCATTGCTACTAGTGCTGTTGACCTATTTGAAGTTCACCCTCAGAGCAGACACTTGAATTCCTTAGCCCATTCATTAAAACCTCTGGATTAATGGCCATTATACACAAGACACAAGAGCGAGGCTATCAAGACCTCTTCTTTACGAGTAGGAATTCTTTCCTTCTCTTTCTCTTTGTTTTTTCCCCATCCCTACTGCTCAGTACAGTGTCTAGCATATTAGAGGTGTTTAATAATTGTTTTAATTGGTACTGACCTGTGGTGTTGCCTATGATTACAGCTGGTGTAGTGCATTTTGAATCAGAGGACCTAGATTCAAATCCTGATCCACTACTTATTACATGTATGACCTTTGGGAATTAAGCAGTTATTCAGCATTAAGTGCCATGTCTTGCCTTTTGATCCCTAGTGCTAAGCAGAGTGCTTGAGATAAATTTAATGCTTAATAAATGCTTGTTGACTGACTAGGTGCCACTGTGCTAGCTTCTGGAGATAGAAAAATCAATCTCTCAGACTATTTCCTTATCTTTAAAATGATTGTATTGGACTAGATGACCTTTACAGGTAATTTTATGGTCCTTTCTAGGTATAAATCCTATAATCCCCTTGAGGAGGATGACTCACCTGGCATGACAGTTAACTGAGTGCCTTTCCCAAAGGTGAGTTTGCCTAGGACTTCTCCAGTATTTGCACCACCAATGATGGCATTACAGAAAACCACTAGTCACATATACTTCTTTTCTTTTTTCTCCTTAAATCCTTACCTTTTTTTTTGCCTTAGAATCAATACCAGTACCAAGGCAGAAGATGGTAAAGGCCTGGCAATTGGGGTTAAGTGACTTGCCCAGGGTCACACAGCTAGGAAGTATCTGGAACTCAAGATGTCCTATTTATAGGTCTAGCTCTCTATCCACTGAGCCACCTCACTGTACCCAACACGCCTGCCTCCCATATACTTCTCCACCCTCCCCATATATTTCTTAATAGAGATTGAAAAGTGATTAGTAGAGTGATTACTATTTCATCTTCAGTCTTTCCTCTCCTGGAGGTAGTAGCTAGTCTTCCTCTTCCCCATTCCATATCATAGAAATATGTGTAAACACATAATTTTGAAATTGTTCCCAGTGAAAGGAGCTGCCCAAGTTCTTTTCTCGGAGTATTAAAATGGTGTCTCAACTTCATTCTACCATTTACATTTCTAATTCCAGCTTGAGAACAGAGCTTCTCTACTTACAAGTACTGGATTCTGGTTTTGGGATGTTTTGGGGAGAGAAAAACATTATGATCTTGCAGTTACTACCCTGATATATGTTAATACTCTAGAAGGGAAGGGAAACGCATCATCTCTCAGGCATAGAAGGATTAATTACCATTCTTTCCCTTGCCCCAGTCTACTCACTCACTTGGGTGGATACTCAACCTAGTCCCTGCTCCAAATGTTAGTCTGCCTCCTCCTCCTGCTAAGTACCCCAGCAGGGGAGGTCTTTGCAATAATCTTCACCATGATACTTGCTGCTAGCAGAGTTACAGATGGAGAACCACTTTCAAATCCCCGGGAGTCTACATTGCCTAGCTTTCCTCTTCTCTCAGGTTGCAACTTCCCTTGAGAAATTTAGTTATTAGGTTATTAGGGGTGGGGTGAGAGGAAAACCATCATAATAGCCATGATCAGTCCTTGAAAAGTTCAGTCAGATTTAGTATATTCTCTGGCCTGCCTCTCTAATACCCACATCAGAACCATCCACATTAGAGTAGCTAGGATTTTCTATTTACTGTTGACTTTAGCCAGGTTACTAAAGTTTCTCAGAGCTATTTATTCCCCACATGTAAAAAGAGGGTGCTAGACTAGATAATTCTCCTAAGGTCCCTTAGAGTTATGATCCCATGAATACTGCTTCAATTAAATGATTATCACAGTTGAAATAGGAGTTACACCAAACATGCTCATTATTAATGCCAGGGAATTTAGTTACTCTCAGAAATGAGTGAATTTATATTTGTCCATTAACTCATCTCTTCTCCCCAAGGCATTTAGATAATTTTCAGAATATTCAGATTATCTTGTGCTGATATCATTGGCTTTATACTAAAATACAGAGCATTTGGGTTCCTTTTTGTATATCCCTAAATCAAGGACATTGACTAGTCTGTTAACTTATTTTTTTTTTGATAGCCCATATTTCAATATTATTGGTTTCTTTTATAATATTATATAGTTTAAGCATTTGAAAACATTATTTTGAGACAGGGTCTATAGACTTCACCAGATTGCCAAAGGGATCCATGACACACCCAAAAAACGTAAAGCATCCCTGATCTAAATTTTCCTGTTTTAATTCCTATTTTCTTGGCTTGTTCCTTTCTTAAATGTGCTAAGTAGGGATCATTTAAATTGGGGAATCTCTTAAGAGTCGAAAATGACTGTTTTTCATTTGTCATAAATCACAATCTGGTTTTTCCTTTAGTTCCTGCTTGGTCATTTTTGATGATTACTTGTATCAAACATAAAGGTCTGTAATACCCAGCCTAGACCTTACTCCAATGGTCAGATAACATAGCCTTCAGGATGTATACAGCAGGTATTAGTTTTGTATGAACTCTTTGCCTTTCCTCACTAGTCTAGTTGGATGTGGGAATGGGCATTTTTTGCTCTACTTTCTACCTCCAATCTCTAGGATCTCAAAAATAGTTTCCCCTCTAGCTATTGCCAAGAAAAATTCAGACATGTTACCAAGAAGTACTTTTGAGCTGCTAGAAACCTACCGGGCTTTAAATTATAAGAAACAGTAATGATTCTTAAGAGATCATTGAATCTATTTCCCTGGAAAAAACTTCAAAATAAGAAAAGGCATCCACCTGGAATTATGTTAATCCTTGGAAGCAAGAGGATAGAGAGAGTTTCTAGAATACCTTGCTGCATTACATTTATCCCTTCATGCATTTATTAATCATTTATTCTATGTAACATAGCTTTCTGTGGACCTCTCTTCACCTTATCACTCACTCCTGGAGAAATAACTAGAAAGAACCTGGACCAGGAAGATCTGGGTTCTTGTCCTTGTTCATTACTGTGAGACTGAGCAAATCTTTTAAACTCTGTTTCCTTATCTGTAAAACAAGAAAGTTGAATTAGGTGACCTCTAAGGGTCTATAATTCTAAGATCCATTAGAAAAAAACTGATAACAATGCTTTGCACATAGTTGATTTGGACAAATATTTGTTGAATTGAATTGATCATCAGTGTTTCCTCCTAATCATTATGATTCTATTCAATCTATTTGGTCAAATCACTGAACATTCAAGACTGCTGTGTGGCAAGTGCTCAGAGCACATCTTCAGTAATTGCTCCCAAGCACATATTGATGCAGACAAAAATTGTTCAAAGCAGATATTGATGCAGACAATTACATGCAGCTCATGCAGAACCCAGACATTCAACTTTGCAGTCTACTTACTAGGAACAATGATTACTTTGCAGCCTTTCCCAAAAGTAAGTTTGTAGTTTCCTCCAGCTACCCACTGTGGGATCAAATACTACAAAAACTACTGCCCTTAAGCTCTTTCTGACTTCGAAGGGAGAATAAGGCCCACAGGTGAGATGTGAAAAGATGTACAGTTTTTGGAAAACATATCAGATAACAATCCTTTTCTCTTTTTGGTCTTGGGAAGGAGGGATGGGTGCTTACATTTGGAATCAGACCTCATTTGGCTAAGTGTTCCAAATCCGTTCTTTGATGCCTTCTTGGCATGGCTGGCCATTGGAATCCTGATAGTGAGGAATTTCCAAATTGTTTCTCACCTTTATTTGGCATTTTAAAATTTACAAAGCATTTTCCTTTCCTCAAAACAATCCTATGGTGGAGGTAGGGCAAGTTATTGCTAGCTTCATTTAATAGAAAAGGAAACTGAGGCTCAGAGAGATTAAGTGACTTGCCTAGGATGATACAACTGTTTAGGGATAGAGCCAAGAATCAGACTCAGGACTTTTTAGTCCAAGACCAGCGTTCTTTTCATTATACTCCACTAGATCCTGAGGAATATGATAGATTTTCATTGAGCACCACAAATCCAGAACAAGGGAAGGAAAGGGATAATTTTTTGGACAATGAGAATCTTATGATGAAAGCAAGGTGACATGGAGAAGTATAGAGGAAGACTGTGCCTTAAGATAAGATTTCAACCAGTTCTTGAAGATTTTAAGGAAAGGGATTCTCACTGTTAGGGACTATTTTCAAAGGTTTAATGTAAGTTACTTTTGCAGCAGTGAAAATTTGTTAGATTTTAATTGAGAGGGTAGACATATGCAATGTCTTCTATATACTTAATGCTTTGATTTCATTGGTATGAGTAGTACTCCATCCACTGATTCAAATCTTAACCTTCTCTAACTATGGTTGTAGTGGCCCTACTCCTCCAGATCATCACTTTGTCACCAACATGGTGATGAATTCATCTCTTTGAACTTAAACTATTTTTTTTGGCGACAACTGCACAGCTCATCATCAGGGCCATATTCAAGACCTTTCCTGCTTGGTACTACTACTAGAATGTGTGCTCTGTTGGCACAGTCTTTTGAGAATCAAATTTCTGTCAATAATAAGGTAGATCACCAGAGGAGGACTTTAGTGGAGGAATTCAATATCACAAAATATTTCAGAAGATAATCCTCTAAGATATGAATTCACCATTATAGTTATATTTATAAACTGCTTAGCACAAAATGCTAGTTTTCTTCCTTCCCTCTTCCTATTCCTATTCAGATCACAACTCAAAATCTTAGTCATCAATTTCATGAATTGACATGGCCAAACTTTTTGGTGATAAGTCTTTACAGATTTTGCTTTGAGAACCATTAGAATAATTTGAGATTCATTTGGATCATGATATAGATATAATGATAAGGCAAGCATCAGAATAGGACTTTCATTATAATATAGTTTAATGGAGGTGCCAATGGAAAATAACTCCAAATTTTTAATTGTTTTAAAGTCCCTCCAGCCTTCTCTTTATGTTAAGAACTTATCTAATTTATTTGTTAATATTTTACATAGTCCCATTTTTCAGTCTCTTCATTTAAAAAATAAAAAAAAATAAGATTTCTCCATTGCTCTAAAGATGTAGAATCCTAAGCTAGACCTAGTGTTCTTGTGAAGATCTGACAAAAACCCAAGAACACAGAGGAACTTATTTCCTATCTTCTTTAATGACAACCAGATGGTTCCAAATAAATCTCAGATTCATAATTCCATTTTGTCTCTGGCAAAAACCTTTTGTCTCAAATGGCCATCGATGACAAGTCATCAATATATTATCACAATGATAGGGAAGCCTATTCCCTTTACCACTTATTCTCCCATCCCCATCCCCACCTTATCTTTACCTCCCCTCCTCACCCCATTCCCAATCACACATTACTATTAGAAAACATTTTTAAGTACAACCATAAAAAGGAGAACATTAAAAGGCTTCAAGAACCTTTCCAATGAATTGACCAGTTATGACTTTAGGAGATCGATGGGGTAGCATGCTTTCTACCTCTAATCATTAGAGATATGTTGGATAAGAGGTGCGGAATAAGGCATACATTTTTATGTGGCCAGTGCTGATTTATTTAATTTTGTTATTCTTTTTTTTTTAAGGGAGGTTTCTATTAGGGGTGGGCTGAATCAGTGAGAAGTGATAGTGATATAGAATAAGAAAAGAATATCAGTAAAACATTTTTAAAAAGAATAGAAGTTAATCTTTAAATCAGGGTCCAAGTTGCCAGACTTCACCTATCCAAGTCTCATGAATAACTATGAAATGAACTAGTGAAGCACAGACTTAGACCTAAGGCCCATGACCTAGGATTTCCCTGGTTCTTTGACCAAAGTAGAAGATAAGGAACTTACTTGGATGGATTTGGAGCCTGGTCCCACTCCCCCAAATGAGATCTCTACTTCCGGTATTTGCACTCTGATTCAAAGCATTACAAAATACCTGTACCCTCCATCACAAGATGGCTGCTTAAGCCCATCTTCCTGGTTCAATATCATACACCACAAACAAACCTATTTCGTGGTTAATCTGTCCACAAAATTCTGTTTTCTATGTCACTTTAATCATAATACAAAATCCTCCTAAATCCCCTCTCCTTCATTATACCAAGATCTTCTCTTTCACTTTCAAATGACTAAAATGTCATTCATATCCCAAATACCAAAGAGACTATAGAAATAATGCCAGTCACCAGGGCAAGGAGGCTTATTGTAGGGACAGAAAAAGGAAATTTTATTCTAGAACCCCAAACTGTTTTCTCATGAGGCAAGGCATCTGTCCTTACAGGATTTTACAGGCATAGTCTAGGGAGAATATCTACTTATGGACAGGGAGGAAAGGAGGCTGGAGGATCTGGAGGTCACAGGGGTGTGGTAGAAAATAACTGAAATTCACAGCTTGAGGAAAGAAGTTTTTTTTCCAATGGATAAACCTTGGGAAATGGTCCTTTCCTCATTTCCTGGAGGCATGCTAAGAAAACAGTAGACAAAGCCTCTCTCCTGTACTCTCAATAATTTCATCAGATCAGCTTCTTGACATGAAAAACACAAGTAAAACAGCCCTTGGACAACACTGAACTTCATTAATGGAAGAGAACTTGTCCTAGAGAGCTTCATAATCCTGTCTTTGTCTGGAAAGTTTCTTTGATCATTTCTCTAAAACTCATATGGATAGATAGGAAGTTTAGTTTTTCTTCTTAACATAAGAATGTAGTTTCTGTTAGATATAGATGCATCAGAAAGGCAGTCGTTGCAAGAAGGCACCTCACACCACAATACACATTCTTCATATTCTCTCTCCATCTGTCTTCCTCTGCCTCTGTGCTTTTCTCATTCCCTCTCTAATAACTTCATCCTCCAATTTATGGGTTCCTCTTCCTTACTGATTACAATATGGGTGAATAAAGATGACCATAGGGTTAGGTTTATCAACTCACCCAGATTTTAAGAGTGTTACATCGTCTCTGATGCTCCCAATTTATGGGCAGAAATATTTTTCTTGTCGAGTTTTTGAGCTTAGGTGGATTGGACAGGGTACATTACTCCTTCATCCCCACTCTCCCAAGAGCAGAGGAATAAAAAAATGCCCTTCACTGTAAAATATATTTAGATGGCATGCTGCTTTAGCACTGAGAGACTGTGGGTCTTAATATACAGAGGAAATAATCATTTAGAAAGTGTCCAAAGATCCCGTTAATGGGCTGAGAGGGTTGAGAACCAATATCTTAAAGTCAGTTTGCCAAGGATCATCTCTGAGAATGCTTATTTTCCTGGCATATGCTTAGCTTCTTTTGTTTTGTCAGATAAATAAGACAACTGGGGAGACATGCTGAGGTAGTGAAAACAGCACTGGATTTGGAATTAGAATACTTGGGTTTGAACTTTGGCTCTTTTGTTACCATGGGTATGATTTTGGGCTAATTGTTTCACCTCTTTAGACTTCAGTGTCCTCTATGAAATGAGGATGTTGGATTGGATTCTAATCCTCTGTTCCTGTGTGATTTGTCCATAGTCATAGAGAGTGCCTGATCCTGGACAGAATCCCAGGTCTTTGTTCTCTACACTACCATGTTCCCAATATCTTGTCTGCTTCAATGACTATGTGAAGGTCACTGATTTCAAAATGCTTGGAAGCTCACAGAACAAGAAAGATACAGTTATTTCTTTTGTTGCATTAGTGATTCTATGTCTTATTTGTACATCAGAGATTTTCTGATTCCCTTACTTTATACTCATATGCATTCATGGTCCTGAATTGTGGTCAGGTTTTAAAGGATTACAAACTTCACATCTGATCTGAGAGATCAGATAAACTTCAAGACTATATGGGATGATTTCCTTTCCATATGATCTTGGGCAAGTCATTTAAACCCATTTGCCTAGTCTTTACTATACATCTGCCTTGGAACTGATACTTATTATCAATTCTAAGAAAGACGTTTTTGTTTTTTTTTTTTAAAGGAAGTATGGAATAGCAGGGTTAGGAAAAAATGAGACCAGGAAAAAAACCCTAGAAAGTAGCAACTGCTTATGCATGAAGTCTAGTGTTGGTGCAAGGTAGGGCTGGAAATGATCAAGAGCTCCTTTACTTACTTGGCAGGACTGCCACTTGGGTTCCCTTTCCAAAAATGTGTTGGCTGTTTCCATAGCTCACATTAGGTCACTGCCTTACAAAAAGGCTAAGATACCACCTACCATATGATAGACTGTGATACGTTAAGCTATAAAGTAGAAAAAGCTGATCCTAAAGACTAAAGAATTGTTTGAAATGAGTGAAGAAATAATGGTTTTACATTTATCCATCAATACATCAGTGCTATTACTGGCTGTTATTTTTTTTAGTATTATGATATCTATCTGCCAATATACTTTGTTTCTGATTATTTCCCAGAAGTTCAAGATGTTTGTCTAAACACCATAGAGAATGGGGACAGCTAAGTGACTCAGTGGATTGAGAGCCAGGTCTGGAGACAGGAGTTCCTGGGTTCAAATCTGGCCATGTCACCTTCTCAGCTATGTGACTCTAGGCAAATCGGTTGACCCCTATTGCCCTTACCACTCTTCTGCCTTGGAACCAATACAGTGTATTGATTCTAAGACAGAAGGTTAGTGTTAAAAAAAACAAACCCAAACAAATAGCCTAGAGAAAATTAACCATTTCTGTGACTGCCCAGACTACCTTTCCTGGCTATACTTCCTTAATATATGTTGTCCCTTCAATTAATTAAAAAGTGATCTTCTTGAGAATAAGGACTATCTCACTTTTTGTTTTTATTTTCAGATACAATGCCTGGTTCATAGATGCTCTTTCATTTATTCAAGGCAAGGCATATCTGTATAAAAATGGACAGAAAACATGCCACCATTGATCTGCTTCATCGCTGCCATTTTGGAAGAAGGCACCATCTTTTCACTTATACATACTTTGCCAAGGCAGAATGAGAGTGTCTTTAGCATCTTACTCTGAGACATAAAATAAAAATGCAAGTGCAACACGACTTGGAGCCAATGTGTCCTTTTCTATATCTGAGTAAGATTCTTTAGTGACTCATTCCTGACTCATTCATGTACTTCTTGTTGCCTCATTTACCAGGGTGGTCTCCCACCCTCTATACCAGAGGAATATCTCAGGAGAGGATATAGCTTTTTCAGATCTATTTAGTAAGTTATTAAATTGAACTACTTCGATTCTATTCCCAAGGGAGAATGGACAGGCAAGAGATAATGTATGTAAAAATACTTTGAAGAACTATAAAAGTGGGTCAGTGAAGTGTCTCAGTGTATAGTCAGGCCAAGAGATGGGAGGTCCTAGGTTCAAATCTGGCCTCAGATACTTTCTAACTGTGTTACCTTGGGCAAGTCATTTAATCCCAATCACCTAGTCTTTATTGCTCTTCTGCCTTGGAACCAAGACTTTTTAGTGATTCTAAGACAGAAAGTAAGGATTTAAAAAGAAAAGCTACCAAAGTATAATAAGAATATGCAGTATTATTGTAATAGTACAATTTGCTACAAGGCCCAGCAAAGGTCTTGCCTTTTCCATGTATGTGTCTCTTTACAAAATGGTGCCTTGAAACTTTGCCCAATGACAGAATTTTTGTCACATAATAATCTAGTCAGTTAATATATATAGGATACAAGGAAAGGCAAAAGCAGGTCTTGCTCTCAAGGAGCTCAAAGTCTAATGGGGGAGACAGTATGCAAACAACTATATATAAACAAGATACAGAGAGGATAAATTGGAGATTATCAATAGAAGAAAGACATAATTTCTTTTATCTGTGAAGACAACATATTTAGCATCTATTTAACTTGTGAATCCTCTGATACCAAAACCAATAGTAATATGAATAAATATATCAAATTACCAGTTCAAATTTATTTCCTCTTTTAAATAATATCTTATCCTTTGTTAGGAAATATTCTCCTCCGTAAGTAAAATTTAAGCCAAGTTATCTCTGAGAACTTACTTGTTTCAACAAATAGTCTAGTTCCTTTTCCAAAGGAAACTCTGAAGTTTCCTGTGCTTCCCACAGTGATTTTTACTGCAACAAAATCTCTTCATTTCTACTTATACACCATAACTAGGAAGCTTGCCCTTTTATGGGAAGTAAGGTTTGAGAGACAGAACTATTAATAAGAAGCATTTTTAAACATATCCTTTGTCAAATATATTTAAGTTTTTGGTGAAGTCAACAGTATTCTATTAACATATATCTTCTCTGTTGTTCCCTTATTGCTCCCTTCTCAGTCAAGATTCTTTGCATTCTCTATTTGTTATCATAGTCATGCCCCTTATTTGAACTATTTTCTTAATCTATATTTTTCTTGTCTAGTGCTTTCCATGCTGAGGCCATCAGTCTCAGAATAAGCTAAACCTCAAGATGGCCAGGATTTCTGATCTATGATTATGAATATTTTCTGTTCTTGGATCTATGCAGAGAAATGGGATATAGGCCCTGGATGACTCCCAGAGCTGTTCCCCTTTCCTGAACAACAGTCTTTCTGTGCCAACTTTTTTACTATGTCACAATACCTAACAGAAACTCTGTCAAGGTGCAAGGGTATTTTTGGTTCTCTGAATATGACTCTAAAGAGGGCCAGTTATTTGAAATTCTTCTTTGATTCAAGGAATACATATTTGAATGAAGAGATGATAAAGAATACAAGTCTAGCTATTACAATGCTTGGGGCACAGGAAGACTGATTTTCTTTCAAAGAGAGAGACACAAAAAGTCCCTGATCTAAAGGGATCCTTTGGAAGCATTAGGGGCACAGGACCATATTTCTCACTGATCTTATTGATTAAAAAACTGAGGATAAAATAAAAATAATTTATGTTCAAAATATACTTTTAAGGATTTGAATTCATTTGAATGTCTTTACAGACATACTTTATTTCATTTGATCTGAATAATAAGGTAGAAAGTACAAATTGTAACAGTGGGAAAAAAAGCACTGGTTTTGGATTCCAAGGTCCTGGGTTCAAATTCTACATTTGGGCCTCAGTTTCTTTATTTGTAAATGTTGGGGGGTTTTCCTAGCTGACTTCTGAGATTCTTTCTAAACCCCCAATATACATTTGGGTAAACTAAAACCAAGATAGGCAAAGTGATCCTGTGATTTACCTAAGGTCATATAGCTATTAATTGGCAGTATCATAACCAGGACCTGTAATGTGCTGGTCACTGGGGAGATATATAATCAGAAGTATTTAGTGAAATTCTTTTTGATTAGAATCTTTCCCTTGCTTTGGGGTGTAGACAAGTATGAAATATCTATAAAATCTATTCATTTGAGTGAAGGAAACACTGAGAAAACTTTGAGATAAATTGTTGATTTATAGATTTTAAAAGCTATGTTCCTTGTTTGCTACATGAATTTGGGCAAGCCATTTAACTTCTATGAGCCTCAATTAGTTAATCTTTAAGGGGTTTGGGAATAGATGATTTCTAAATCCTATTCTAATTCTAAAATCTATGATTCTATGATCCATCATCCTAAGGGAGTTTTGAAATCTATTAGTCTGAACTTACTTTTTATAAATAAGAAAACTGTGACTCAGAGAGTTTAAGTAATATTCCTGAGGTTTCACTGCTTTCTAGTAGTAGAACTGGGACCTCAAACTCAAGTCTAGTTCCCAATTTGTTTCTCTTTTCTACTATGTCACCACAGTTCATCCTGAATGTCTTAGGAAAAATAAAATGGCCTCCCTCCCATCCTCTCCAATTTTACCTCTCTCACCTTCAACTTCAGTACTTTTCCAATCAGAAAAAGAGATAATCTACTAGATGATGGCCATCACACTGATAAGCATTTCCAGTCATTTCCCCTGAGGTTCAGCTCTATTTTTGTTTTCAAATTTCTAGTGATGGGATTTCCCCCCAGAACTTCTTTGGAAAAAGCTTTGCAGTTTGATAATGTCCTCCTCTCAAAGAAAAAAAAATGTCTAGATATCTTATTTTTTCCCTTCTATATTTTGATATCTTCATTCTTAGTAACTCAGGAAGGTTGAAAGGAAAACTTTCTGTAAACCTCAAAGGGTTATATAAATGTGAGTTTTTATCATAATGCCATTATTTGACTAAAACATAATGACACCTAAACACACACACACACACACACACACACACACACACACACACACACACACACTTACACATCTCAACCCATTGTGTCTGACTGATAAGTACTTGGCTCACTCTCAGTTGTGTTCCTGTCCCAAAGGTGAGTCTGTTTCCTTCTCAATAAGCTACACCGGGATTAATGCTATATGATAAACATTCTGTCTGTTACCTCGGCAGTTTCCTGATTTTGCTAAATTGCCTCCCCCCTTTCCTCACATTCTCCTCTCACTTTGATTTAGGGAATATTAAGGACTTAATTGGAATTATTTGCCTGACTTGCACAGATGAAGAAAAAATCTCTCTCTCTGGACCTCCCACAATCAAATAATCCATATTGCTTTTATATGCTCCCTGAATTTACTGAATAATTCAGAAACAATTCAACTTGCATTGGCTATGGAAACCTGACTCTGTGGAGGATTTTGGTAGAATGGTTTTTGATTATCCTCTTCTGAGAAAGAGGATCCTGTGGCAACATGGAACAGATCATCCATGTCTCCAGTTAACAGGAAGCAAGAAAGAGATAGAAAGAAGATAATGATCAGGAGAGGCAATAATCCAGATAATAAACATCAAGCACTCTTGGCTTGAATTTTTTGGCTGTTTCAGGCAAAATATAGTTTGATGACCTAATTATCCTGGTCCAGGGATTCTGAGTTATTTTAAGTTTGCCAAAGAGACCTGGTCCTATTGCCTTTTCTGTACCTCCATATGGCCATATGCTAAACTCTTGTTGTAGAGGCTCAGCATCACAGTTAATATGGACGGTAACGAATTCTGTCAAATGTGAAAAAACAAAACCTTGAAGAGAGAGTAGTGGAGGTCCAAATCTCACCTGGAGAGATGAGGAGCTTGGTTCCCTTTCCAAATATGAGTTTGTTAACTCCAAAGTTTACACTATGAATCAACACCTTACAAAATGGCTCTGGATATTTGTCACAGTTGTGAGACTGAGACTGAAAGATGTAACAGGAAACTGAGGGGACTGGATTAAAGATTCTCTAAGGTCCTTTTCCAAATCTTAGGAAGTAATTAGACTGAAATACCACCCCAGAGAAAGCCTTGGGAATCCATGTGATTTGAGGTATTTCATTTGAGGGGGGTACAACTGGATAAATGCTGAGAGATGAAGCTCCTGCTCTGGGTCTTTGAATAGGATTTTAGCTATAAAAATGGTGAACAATATAACATGGTAGAAAAAACACTAGACTTGGAGTCAAAAGATGTGGGACCAAGTGCCATCTCTACCACATCACAATTTTATATCTTAAGTCACAATCCTTCTGAGCTTTGGTTTCCTTATCAGTAAAATGGGAATAATCATTCTTTGATTCTTTACCTCACAGGAATGTGGTAAGGATCAAGAGATACATAAATGAAAATGCCTTGTAAATTGTAAAACACTATATAAGTGGAAAATATGATTAATAATAAGAGACTGCTTGGTATGACAGATATAAGTTCGGCCTTGGAGTCAGGAAAATTAGGGTTCAAGTTCTTTCTCTGGCACATGCTAGCTGGGTGCCAAGGGACCAGTGATCAAATTCTCACTGCCCCTGGAAAGTCTTTAAAACAATACATTGCATAAAAGTACCTTTTTTTTTTTAAATCAGTGGAGGTTTTTTTTTTTTTTAATACTGGGAGCAGCCTTTCCAGATAAAATCATAGGTCTAGACTATCCCCACCAAGAAATCAGAATAATAAAAATGCTTGTGCTACAGCCAGACTTTAAACCTCCATATCAAAGACACTAGTTTATTCACCATTACATGCACTAAGGAAAGGATTCCAGCTGAAATTTATGCTTTCTACAGTTGCAAATTTAAATGGTCTGACAAACAGCCTGGCCTCTTTTTCACAGGAACCATAGATGGCTTCCATCATACACACATAATGTGTTTTACACCGTGACAAAAATATGCATAATACTCCGTAGTCTGTCTCTACTTGAGAGCTAGAGGCATAATCCTTCTGCCTATAGAGATGACCACAAAGGGACTTTCCTTTATCTCATGGATGATATACAGCACATTTAGCTCAATTACAAGTTTGAAACATTCACGTAACATTCATACCATTGTACCATAATGCTTTACTCTTGGAGAGACACCATAATCTGTTTGGGAAAGATTAAGTCCAGTTTTACCTGGAGGTTTTAGAATGGAAGAAATAATTTCTGAAAGTTTCCCTCTCTCTTAGTCCTAAAACCCTTTGCTAATTAGAAATGGAAAATACCTATTAGTAATTTTCCTTGAACTCATCTACTCTTACAATTGTTTCCTCTAAGACTCAATTCAGTTCCAGTCTCTAGTGATGGGCTTTCCCTTAGACCTCTTGGGGGAAAGGCTTTCCAGTTGATAATGTTTCCTTGCAGAAAAGTATGTTTATTAATCTTTTATTTCTTTCTCTCATTTCTTTAAGTGTCATCACTCTTAGTAAATTGGTATGTTCATAATGTGCCCATAATTTAAGTACTGCCACTTTATTTTCTTCTTTCCAAATAATTTAATTTCTACCTGACTCCAATACTTACATGGGTTTACAATGAGTTGTGTCCCTATCCCAAAGGTGAGTCCAGCTGTAGTTCCATAATTCACACAATGATTCATGCTATATTATAAACCCCCAACCTACTATCTTTTCCTGTTTCCTAATTATGCTCTATTGAGTAAATATTCCTTATTTAATAAGATTTCCTCCCAACTTGCCTAAATAGAGAAAAGTATTTTCACTACTCTTAAAAAAAATAAAACCCATGTTCCATCTCTATCTTGCTAGAATAGTTCAGTTTCACTTCAGTTCATTTCAGCTATGGAGACTTGACTTTTGTGTGGGTTTAAGTTTAAGTTTAAGTTGACTGATTACCTGTCTTTGTGGAGGGGGATTCTGTATGTCCATAGTATAGATCTTTTAAGTTTCCAAAGCTAAAATAAGAAAGGTAATGAGTAGAGAGGGTTACAATCCAGAGAAAGAACACCAAACATACTTTACCTTTATCTTTTTGATCTAGCTTGCACTCTATGTTGCCTTTTTTGTTCTATTCTGTCTACTGATCACTTTCACCAAATTAACCTATGGATAACTCTAAAGAAGACCAATTCAGGCAAATCTATGAAAGACCTATTTTTAAAAATCTGGATGACTGGCAGAGAATGGGTAGAACTTTGATTAAGAAACTAGGAGTTTCCAAAGATGAGTTTGATAAGTCTTAACACCAGGGATGATACAGTCACTTAAAAGATGGCTCTGTTTTTTTTTTTTTTAACCATAATTCTCTTGAACTGTGTAATGGTGAATTTAGAATTTCAAGCAAAGTTGTTGAAATTCCTGTGGCTCAAGCCATTTAGTTTGAAGAGGAGAAGAAGTTAGGAAAAGATCTGAGATATCCTATCCTGGTTTCTACTGAAATGAAAGTTCAGCTGCATTGAGAAGTATGATACAGTAGAAAGGGTATTGGATTCAGAGTCAGAAGATCAAGCTGGATTCAAATCTTAGCTCTGCCCCTTACTACCCCTAAAGCCTTGGGAAAGAATTTGACTTTTCTGAGACCCAGGTTCCTCACCTGTAAAATGAAGAATAATATTACTTTTATAATCTACCTTACAAGGATATGACCCTTAGCATGAGATCATATATGTGAAAGCACTTAAAAACTGAGACTACTTTTCACATACCAAAAAAGATTATTAACAACAATCAGAATAACAACTCTTATGCTAGATTCAGACTCCAAATTTCCACTTAAAACATCCAAGGAAATCTATCATCACATGTTAACAGGAAGGAATTTCAGCCTATGCTCACTTGTTTCATTCTTCCAAGCTACTTGGCTTACTTGATTTTTGGCAAATAGTCTGGCTCCATTTCCACAGACCTATATGTTTAACATTTTAAAACCCCACCTTCCTATCTTCATAACCTAATCCTTCTGCCCACAGAAATGAGTAATATGGACTTCCTTTATCTCCTGGACAAACACAGATTATTCAGCTCTAATATGAGTTTTGGATATTTAGTGACAATCTTCCTGCTACAATACTTTCTTCTGGAGGGAGAAACCATTACCTCTCCTCCCTCCAATCAGTTTGGGATTAAGTTTAGTTTTAAATGAACGTTTGGGAATAGATGAACTGATCTTTAAAAATGTTCTTCTCTTTCCTCTTAGCCCTAGATCCCTTTGCTAATTGGAAATGAAAAAGGCTTATGAATGATTTCCCACATAACTGTCCATTTCTCAAGTTTTTTTTTCCCCATAAGATTCAGTTTAGTTCAAGCCTCTAGTGATGGGACTGCCATTTAGCCACTGTGGGAAAATATTTTATAATTTGATGTCTTCCTTTCAGGGAAAAGTATCTGTACACACTTGCATTTGAATCTTGTCTCAGACACATGCTAGAGTTATTCATCTTTCCTTTCACCCATCTCTTCATCTGAGCAAATAGAGTTTTGGATTTGACCTCTAAACTTTAAATCTATGATCTTACATTTTTGCCTATAATCCGATTCATCCTGGTTTCAGCATTCTTACTTGGTAAGGTCATAATGTACCCATAATTAAAATAATGACAGAAGGGAAACAGTCTGCTAGGGAAACATCTTTGTATAAAAAAATCAGAAATAATAAAGTATTCTCATTCTTTTTACCATCTTCAAATACATTAGTTTCTGATGCAAATACTTACTTGGTTTTACTTTTAGCTGTGTCCCCTTCCCAAAGGTGAGTTTAGTTCCTGCTCCCCCATAATTTACACAGTGATTCATGCCAATATCATAACCCACCCCTACCTGTTATCTCATCCTGTTTCCCACTTTTACCCTTTTGATTGGGAAGATATTCAATACTTCATAAGGCTATTTTTTCACCTGACTTACTCAGATGAATAGAAAGTATTTTTTCTCTTCAGCAAACAAATCATATTCCCTTCTTACACTGTCCAAATGCACTGAATAATTCAGTTATGCTTTGGTTCACTTTGGCTATGTAGACCTGACTTCTGTGGGGATTGAAGCTGAAGGACTTCTGACTGCTTCTCTTGGTGAAATGGGAGCCTTCAACAGAGAGGAACAGACCATCCCATCTTCATAGCTAAAAGTAGGTCAGGAGTGGGCCGGAGGAAGGTGATACTTGAGGGAAGGCAATAATTTGGATAATAAACACCAAACCCACTCGGCATGAATTTCTTGGACATTTAAAAGTTAAGGGTAGTTTGGTTCATTAATTATGCTGCATCAGGGTTTCCTCTTTTGTATTATTCCCTGGTCATAGAAACCTGGTCCTATTGTCTTTTCGATTCTCTCCATTAGCCTATTTGAAATATTCTCTCTATGGAAGTTCAGAATCGTTCTTGAAGGTCAGCTGCTAACAGTAATACAGACCCACAGACATAAGATAAGCCTAGAAGAAACCTTGAAAATTCCGAAGAGCAATAGAGCAAGAGAAATAACATTCCCTTGGGGAAACTAGAAGCTGGGTCCTTTGGTCATCACTTTTTTAGACCCTCTCTGTTGGTTCAGTATCGCTTTCATGAATGATGACCAATTTAGGCAAACCCAGAGGGTAGGCTAACAAACTTTTAAAAGGAGTAGGGGAGATAAAAAACTTACTTAGAAATACTAGGAGCTTGGTTCCCTTTCCAAAAGTGAGTACATCCAAACCTGAATTTCCACCATGACACAATCCACTACGAAATGGCTATAAGTACAGGCAAAACTCTGTAAGTGAAGCAATGGGTACCTGTGTGGTTTTAGACATTTAGTGTGAGGATGGATAAAATTGGAAAGATAGTTAAAGAAGAATTCTGCTGTGATTGGAGGAGAATTTAAACTACATTGAAGTTAATACCAGTTGTTAGAATAAGATGTTAGACCACTGTGCTAAAGATCCCGTTTTTCATCATTATATAAAATCAGAAGACATTTCAGCCTAAAATTATCTTTTTCTATCATTTCAAGGTTATCCAACTTACTTGGTCTAACAAGGAGTCTGGTCCCTTTCCCAAAAGCCAATTTAAAGCTTCCTTCACCATTCACACAATGTTTCTTACTCTGACAAAAACACCCACAACCCCTTATGCTCTTTCCCCCTTTGACTGGCTGGGGATAGAGTTCTTCTGCCTGCAGAGGTGATCACATATTGACTTTGCTTTATGTTCTGTGTAACACAAGACTTGTTTGGCTGGATGACAATGTTGGGGTATTTACCAAACAACTTTTATATTTGTTTGTATTTGCTCTTATCTCTAGATCACAATTATTATTATTATTATTTTTACCATCAGTTCCACTGCCTTTACTTCCATTTACTTATCAATTGCTTCCCATTACTTCTATCTGACCAACCTTTGCATTATATACCAGCCCTTAGATTTCTCTTTATGGTTTCTGCCAAATTACCTCTTAATTGTAGATTTCCTTAAATCTGAAACTGTGCTATAAATCAGTTACAGATCATTGTGAGTATTAAATTTTTTTCCTTCTAGTCATCTCTCTTTTTTATACTCAATTATAAGCTTGTGACTTACTGGACCTTCTTAATAACTGAATTTTAATTCCTCTAACATAATTCTATTCTATTTCTCTTTGACAAAGCATTAAGCTTAATGCATATATGTATATGTTTATATTTTCAAATAAATATGAAGAAAGCTTCAACACTCTTTGTTGCTCAATGCCTCTGGGAAGGGCATTAATTTTGGTTTTCTGCTCTATTTAGAGAAAACACAACTTGGACAATGAAATACTACTGAAATCTTAAAGAGATGATAATAATAACAAGTCACATTTCTTTGGCACTTTATAAACCTTGGGGAGCTTCTCTCACAATAGCCCAGTGAAATAGGCTGTATAAATGTTATATTTTTATTGGAGGCCTTCAAACAGAGGCTGGACAGCCAGTTGTTAGGTATATTGTAGAGATCTTTTTGTGGGAATATGGTGGGCTAGATGATAGTTATGCTTCCTTCCAATTCTAAGATTCTGTGATTCCATTTTACAGAAGAAAAAACAAGGGCTCAGAGAGTTTAAATCATTTGCCCAAGCAGTAATATAACTTAGATTAAAAGGATTTTTGGATATGGAATGAGAGCTGAGATCCTAGCTCTTCTATACTCAACTAGTAAGGATCAGATTTGGGATTCAAACTCAAGTGCCCTGACTCTAAGCCTGGCACTATTCCCTGTCTAACCTCTCTTTAGATTTATTTCTCTCAAATGGGGGAGGAAACAGTATCTATTACATATCAACTATATGCCTTTTCTCTTTCTCTGTCAATAAATAAATAGACATTAGAATAATGCTCAAGAATTAGTCACCAGAGATGATTTGGAGTCTTGTCCCAGTTCCAAATATAAGTTTGTTATTTGATGATGCACACTGTGATACAGATATTTACAAAATGGCTTCCCTTGGCCTGGAATGTTTTCATTTGAATAATTGATTATAACACTGACAAAGGCTTAAAAGTCTTGCACCATTATCAGTAATTTAAAGCGTTTAGTCAAGGTCCACCTAACAGAACTCCTCTGAATCAGTTAGAGGTTTGGAATGTTCAATGAACATTTTCATTGAAGTTTTTAACCCATATATCTAGTTCTTTCATTTTGCCTCTTATGTTTCTTCTCAGAGGTGGTATGTTACCTACATGTTACAAAGGAATATCACATTCCAGCATTTTTTTCTGGCAACCAAAATTTCTTTGCCTGCAAGGAAGGGTAGAGGTGGAAATGGCTCAGAAAGACTCTCTCTCTCTCTCTCTCTCTCTCTCTCTCTCTCTCTCTCTCTCTCTCTCTCTCTCTCTCTCTCTCTCTCTCACCCTCTCTCTCCCCACAACCAAATCTTTGTTATGGATGCTCCAGGGTCTGTTATAATCCTACAATATTATATAAAAACATAAGGGACTCTTAGACCATCTAGCTTAATATTCTTATTTTATATGTGAGGGACCTGAGAGAGGCACAAGAACACACAGATAGTAATAAACAGAGCAGAGATTCAAACTCAGGTAGATGTTTTGATATCAGAACTATTGCTCTTTCTACGATTGTTTCTTTTTATTATGGGATCTTTGCATCCTCCACTATCTACACCTTGGTGAAACTGTCAGAATCCATGTATCTCATCCCCCCTCTCTCGAGTGATCCATAGCTATCATTTTTATATTTCTTCCTATATCTGAATATATGTTTGTCTCTATAAGCCACCAGTTTCCTGACATGTGAGCCCATCAAACACCATACCAAATTTAGTTAGCTTAAGTAGTCATATTAATCTCTCCTACTGCACTGACAAATTGCCTGCTCATTTGGTTTTGTTGATAATGTTCCATACCCAAAGATGGGTCTAATATAATTCAGAGTGTTGCACTGCTGTTAAAAATGCCCCAGCTTCCTTGATACCATATTACAGTCCTTATCATGTTTCTGTCTTCCCACCTCATTGAAGATTCTCCTGGGATATTCCACCTGTCCCCCTCACGCAACCCTAATAGAATTAAGTCTAAATAGTGGGAACCAAACTGTGTCTGCTTGTGGGTTGAGTGAAATGGTAAGGATGCCCAGAGAAACCTGGAAAATGCCAGTTAGATACCCCCCGAAAAATGTGCCACCATTTGTTCCAGAAACACTCAAGAAATCCTGCAGAAAAGCCTCTCTCAGAATGACAATTCTGACATCTTGTCCTAAGCAGGGAACCATGTCTGTACAAACTCTCCTCCTAGTATTATCAAATGAACTAGTTTGGCTGTATATTATATAGACCGACATACATATATATGTCACATGCATATATACACATATAAGCAGAAATATACCTATATATATGCATTCAGATATATGTATATATTTGGGTCTATATATATTGTGAATATAGATATAATTTTCTATGATACATTTAATGATCTGGTTTAATTATTTATTTCCCCTCCCTCCCATAATTTTGTATAGGAGATGTATAGATGTATATGTATATTTGGTTCTAATACCCCTGGTATAGATGGGATTGGAAGATAGGCAGTAATTTAAAAAATTACCTTTCTGTGGCCTTTTGCTTACTATTTAATATCTCCTGCTCCTCCAGCCAAAAGAGAAAGATTTGGTTGCTTGTATGATTTCAAAGGACAATATTAGTACTAACTGTATGCACCATAATCACTGATAACCAGAGGGCATACTTACTAGGTCTCACTGACAGGCTAGTTCCTTTCCCGAAGATGAGGACATTTCCCTGAAAATTCACACAGTGACTCAGGGTACTACAAATACTCCACAGAGCACTTCATCCATTTGCCTTGCTCTTGGTCTTTATCCTGCTCCAACAAAGTCTAAATGTTTTCCATATCCCATTTGTAAAAATGAAGAACCAAAATTTACACCAATTACCTTACCAAAGACTAGCCTTGCTAAATTTGGAAAAAAAGTTTGCCAGGGGAAGGGAAAAAAGCATTTTTAAAAGTGACCTTGGGATGTTGGTGGTGGATAAACTCAGTGAAGATGGGGCAAACCATTTATGACATGCTGAATTACAAGAATATGCCAATTAGAAGTACTATAAAATATTCTGACAAGAAGGAATAATTTTTTCTTATGAAGCAAGATACTTGCTACCTGACCTAAGGAACACTAAATCTTTGTTCCTCACAAAACAGTTTCTAAACAACCAATACCTCAACCAACCAATGAACCATCAAGAGTCTCTTGTATTAGAGAGGTCTTGTTCCTTATGAAACTGGCATTAAAGATTTCATGACAAATCTTGAATACCATTTAAATGAACAGTCTAACACACTTGGTGTACCAAGAATATTCTACTGCTTCATGGAGTAACTAAAGAGATTCTGCATTTAAAATAATACTTACTAAGCTCAACTTTTACAAGGGTACCATGTCCAAAGATCAGCTTTCTAGCATTCATGTCACACAGTGATCCATAACTCACCAAAAACCAATAGTGGCCTCATTTTCAAACATGATTCTCTTAGGATCTCTCTATCTGAGAGCATCTGATGTAATATTAGGCACCAAACTCTGCAGATCCATTAAAATGTGGAATTCATAAAGATCTTGGAATGAATGGAATGATGCCAGAGGTCAATTTCAATTCATCCACATTCTGCTTCCACACAAGACTTTTCCTAAACTACCTCAGATAGAGACATTCTTAGTGTTCTCAGGAAAAGAGATAGCACAATTTTGTTGTCCATGTTAGTTTCTACTCTAGGAAGTTCTATCTAACCTAAATTTTTGTAAAGTCAAAGCCCATTTCAGCTTGTTCACCATCTTGCTGAATAGTCTTAAAGATGACTTAAAAATTAAAAACAACAACAACACCACATTGGGTGCAGCTAGGTAGCTCAGTGGATTGAGAGCGAGGCCTAGAGATGGGAGGTAATGGGTTCAAATTTGGCCTCAGACACTTCCTAGCTATGGGACCCTTGAAAAGTCACTTAACCCCCATTGCCTAGCCCTTACTGCTCTTCTGCCTTGGAACCAATACATGGTGTTGATTCTAAGATGGAAGGTAAGGGGTTGAAATAAAAAATAAACACATTGCAAATCTCTTGGATCATTGGTGAGCATTCCTTTCCTCATTTGTTCACTTTCTATCCCATGATATTTTGAAAGATTGTATTGGTATCAGTATTCCTTTCACTAATGTAGGTTATACTTCTATGCTTTAGAACATATATGTTATCATGAGCTGTTGTAGAGAAAGAAAAAAAAAAACACCTACTAATCAAACTTCTAGTTGATCAAACTCTCTGAACCAAGCAAGGATGATTCTTGGGTAAGTGACATGTAGTCTATTGTTACAATCATACCTAAAGCCTTTTTAACATGAGAGGCTCACAAATTTATGTCTTACTGTGTCATGATCAAGTCTTTTTACCTTTTTGTACTAATTTTTATTATTGAGATTAAGAGATCTTCCTTTAATTCATTCTAATAATTTCTAGAATAATCAGAGGAAATGTTAGGAGATATAGAAACACTTTTGTTCTCTAAAAATAAAGTCTAGAATTAACATATGATGGAATGTCCTTCATTGATAGTTGTCTTGAAACTAAGACAACTTCCAAGTCATAGTAAAGTACAAAAATAGGACTTAAGTGGGAGACATTTTCTATATTATTATCCCATTTTAAACAAAATTTATATACACTCACACACCCATGCTGATCACATCACCTCACATTTCCACTCCTCTCTCTCTCTCTCTCTCTCTCTCTCTCTCTCTCTCTCTCCAGAGACCTCCAGGAACTTTACAGATAACATCTCATTAATCTTCACAATATCCCTGTGAGGCAGGGAGAGGAAGGCAGCTACCATTGTTTCCTCTGCATAAATTGGGGAAAATGAGGCCAAGAAAAGATTAACCAGGGTGATGATGACAGATGCTGCAGTTTGGCACAAAGAATACCATTTAAAAGTTAGAAAACTTGTGTCCTGATCTGTGACTTTGATAAAGCCCCTAACCTCTCTGTATCATTTAAAAAAATCTATGAGGTGAAGAAATCACTCCCTTAACTCATTCAGATACTTTCTGGGACAATCAGAAGAAAGATTAGGAGATACAGAATCACTTTTGGTCCTTAATAACAAAGGCTAGAAATTACACTGAAATGTCATTAGATGTTTTTCGCATCTGTAAAACTGTAAAATACTTTATAAGGCTGATGGGAGGATTGATTGAAGTAACATATGTAAAGTGTTTTGCAAACTTAAAGAGTCTTATACATGCTACAATTATTATTATCATCATTACTATTACTACTAAAGTTAAAAATAAATGTAAAAAATCTGTCTAGAAATATTGCACTCAAACAAGATTTGTCAATATATCACATGTAAACACACATATATTCTCAAGAACATTAATGTTATTTTTAGGGATAGTGCAGAATAAACTGGGTCAACAAAATAGTCACAGAATTGATAATCAAACTTCTATTCTTATGTTAAGAAAGAAAACTGTGGCTTTATCACCATTACTTACTAGGTTTTATTATTATCCTGGTTCCCTTTCCAAAAGTCAACTTATTTAGCCCACTGTTGAATGCACAGTGATCTGTGGCCTAGCAAAAACCTCCAAGAATATGTGACATGGAGAGACTTTTACAGGGAGCTGCTGAGGTACAAGAGGGGTAATTTTTAGGTTAATGGTAGCCTCAAGTCCTGCACATGTTTTAGTCTTAGTGCCAGCCTGATAAGTCTAAATCACCAAATAACTATACAATTCTGTGCCTCAGGAATGTAGATTCCTTAGTTTTTTTCAAGCCTCACTTGAGGATTGGGTACGGAAGGAGGAAAGACAAGACTATAGGAGGATGTGAAGGTAGGAAACTTATTAGACAAAGAAAGACTTTTCTTAGAGACCTAGGATTTAGAGGACACTTAGAGGCATTTTTAATAAACAGAGGATTGTTTTAAAAAGTGAAATCCTTCTAGGAAAGCTAATGGCATAGCCTGCCTGACCTCAATGGTCCTAAGTCCCTGAAAGATTATTCTCCCTTTTTTTAAACACTTAATTTTTTTCTTAGTAACAACTCTAAGACAGAAGGACAAGGGCTAGGGAAATGGGGTTAAGTGATTTATCCATGAAATACTTTTCATCCTTAGCTCTGCCTCCTGGCTTCTCTGGTTTCCTTCAAGTCTCAGATAAAATTTTACTTTTCCAACAAGCTTACCTGATCTCTATACTGATAGTGTCTTCCCTCTTGATTATTTCCTATTTATCTCATATGTATCTTCTCTGTACATAGTTTTTTGTACATTATCCCCCCACCTTTGCCCCCATTAAATTATTAGTTATTTAAGAGCAGGAACTAGTTTTTTGGTTTGTTTGTTTGCCATTCTTTATACCCCTAGCACAATGTCTGGCATATAGTAGATGCTTAATAAATGCTAGTTGACTGACTACTGATCCTTACAATGATTCTATAAGACAGGTACTCAAGGGATTATTATCCATATGTTTAAAGAAGAGTAATTTGAGGCTCAGAGAGATTAATTTACTTGCCCAGTTATACAGTAAGTTCTAGAAGCAGGGTTCAAATTCAGGACCCTCTTGACAAGTCCAGAACTCCAGAGTTGGAAACAACTAGAAGTATCTAGTCTAGCCCATAATTTGGAATAAGAATCCTCTTTATGCTGTCCTCCACAAAAGGGCATTTTCCCTCTGCTGAAGACCTCTAGTAATGAGTAACTCACCATTGTCTCAAGACAACCCCTTGAACTTTGTACAACTCTAATTTAATTTGAGGAAAGTTTTTCCCTAATATCAAGCCCAAAGCTTCCTTCCTCTAGTTTCCATTAATTGCCCTCCTAGTTCTATCTTCTGGGGTGAAGCAGAACAGAAGAGATGTTGTGCTCTAGAATATTTATAGTTTTCTTTTGGTCCTGGTTAGGGCAGAATGAAGCCACCCAGTTCTTCCTACATTAGACTATTCCCACTGACTTCTCATTGCATATCATTTTGTCCTTTGTTTTCCTCTTAACTACTCATAACTACTACTACCTTGACTACTGTTAGATATGGAATTTATTAGGGAAGAGAATTCTATAGATTATCATGGTTACCTGTTTCTATATTTCACTTTCTTCCCCCAAACCTTCCCCACCCCACAACATGATTTATAGTTAAGTTGGATTGGTTTATTTCTCTTTCCAAATGCTCTGTTAGTCATTTGTTGTTTCTGGGCTAGCACATAACTCACCTGGCTGTACTACTAACTGTGTTCCTCTTCCAAAGAATAGCTTACTAAAGGATGTTCCACTATTAACACAATGCTTGGCCCCTTTACATAAACTCTTTCTTCTATTTTTCTTGCTCTATAGTATGGGATTGAAAATTAAGCCCCTTCATTTTAAAAATGTTTCTTGCCCCAGGAAACTCCAGAAGAATTTAAGTAGGGCATTTCCCAACAGATAATTTTAATCAAGTGGTCATTGATAACAATTCACCTCTT
Source organism: Monodelphis domestica (assembly GCF_027887165.1). Lineage (NCBI taxonomy): Eukaryota > Metazoa > Chordata > Mammalia > Didelphimorphia > Didelphidae > Monodelphis > Monodelphis domestica. Next base: position 176,280,054 of record NC_077227.1, on the reverse strand, counting down.
CCCCCTTTCTCTCTGCCCTGCACCCTGACTGTTTCTTAGCATCAGATTCTCCTACCACTAAGTTCCTTTTGAGTGATTTTGAATGGAAGGTAGTTCAATGCAAGTTGCCTCCTTTGCCTTATTTCCTAGTATAAAAAGGCCATTCCACTTGGATTTAGTTTTTGTTTTCTTTCCAAATTTCTCTTTTGAAAGCCTGATGCACAATAGGTATAAGCTTCACAAAATTCTCTTACCCTTTTAATTCCTATCCTTACCTCCATTAATTAATTCTAATTCCTTCTCTTCTGACATCTCCTTTTATTTCCTCTATGCTACACGCTATGAAATTATTCACCATCATCTTTTTACATAAACACCCCATCAGGCAGGCTTTAGTTTGAAAAATCAATTTTTTTTTGATGATCAAAATAGAAAACAGACTATCAGGCATAAAAGCATAGTTTGTGCTCATCTCTTCCATCCCCTAGATTAGAATCATCAAAATTATTGCATTTTGAGTGGTCCTTGGAGGTCTTTTGGTTGAACCTCTCATAAAGTACAGAAATTTCATCTATGGTCTCTCTGACAGACGTCCAACTTCTGCTTGAATACTCCCAGTGCTTGGGAGCTATCTCACAAGTCAGCCTACTTCATTGTAAGATAGCTCCGACTGTAAGTTAAGTACCTTTTATTTTGGACTAAACTCTTTTCTCTTACAACTTTCACCCATTGGACCTAATTCTGCTCCTGGAACAACATTTTCTAGTTGTGTTGCCCTCGGTCATTCATTTAACTTCTCAGAATGTTACTTTCCTCACCTATAGAAAGAAGGGATTAGATGACAATGACCTCTAGGATCCTTTTCAACTGTGAAAAAAGTCTCTGGGTCTATGATTCATGTTTTTCCCTAGTCTAAGTACAAGGACTTGGGATAAATGTCAAATACCAAATGGCCTTTAAAGTTCAATTTTTATCTAATCAAGAACATTTATGCCCTCAACAAACATATTACTCTGAAGTTAAAGCTGGGCAGGAAAACAATTAGGAGATAAAGGAGGGGGAAACAGAGAAAGATGATTATGACCCTGAAGGGAAAAAAAGTCTCCATGAAAAATTTCTGAAATTTAGTCATTGGCCATTTCTCACTCACTTGGTAAATTCAACCCTCTGCAACTTCAATCATAAATCCAGCTTTCAGTTCAAAATGATTTTGGCTTCTCTTTTAATGTTCACTTGCTCTTACTATATACATCTAAGTGCCTACTCTTGAAGATTTCCCTCTCTGCAATGCCAAGGAATTTTTAGATACTGTAATCAAGCCCCAAACCTTCTATTATAAACTCAAACAAGTAGTTATAGGGATTTGGATACCATAATACTGTAAGGAGAAAATTTAAAATTCATAATACAGAAGCAGTTTGAGTCACATATGGGACAGGTTGCTATAAGCTGCCATATAAGCTATTGATTACTCAGTTAAAGAGATAGAGAAGTAGCATAGTAGCACGGATCTGAAACATTAAAGAGAAAGACTTCCATCTAAATGGAGGCAGGTAGGAAAGAAGAATACGATTCAACTACATGGTGACTTTTCCGTCCATACACTTACTTGGCTTCACATGGAGTTTGGTTCCAGATCCAAAGATGAATTTGGTGTCTAGCATGCACTATGTTTACAACCATTACAAAAACCTCCTGAAACTTTCTGAGGGGTATATCTTCCTCCCAGGAGTAGGGTCATGCTGTTAAGAACTTCCCAGGTCCAGGCTAACCTGATCCTACCAGCTCTTTGCAGTTCCCCTGGAAAACCTGAGAACCAAAGTGAGGAATGAACTAAGAAGACACATTCATTATCGCAGACAAGAGAGATAAGGGCAACTGATTTTCTTCAGTGGTTCTATTGATTTCTTTCCTTTTATTTGCTGCTTGGATTAATTCTCTTCCCTGTGCTGCACGTACTGAGTATTTGAAATGAGATACTGCATGCAAACTCATTTGTGCTTTTTCCATAATTGCAGATGAAAACACTCATTGGACACACTCATGCTTGTCTGTGAGGGTTAAGAAAGACCCTGCTTATATCCTGGGTATCTGCAAATTTTTCATGCTCCCACTGTTGGTTCCAAATGTTCTTTGACAATTGAATTGTGACCACTGCCAACAGTCCTATGAATTACATTCTAAATACATTAAATGTTGCCTTTCATCCTATCTTTGCAACCCCAAAAGACTACTACATATTATTTGCCACAGCATTTGTATCATGTCCCTTTACCATCTCCTTGACTCTAGCCACTGACCTCAGAATGAAAGGAAGTTCATGACTCCTTCTCTCTCCTTGACTGAATATTCCCTTTATTTGCCAAAAAGACTATGGTGTCAAAGGTAATTTGAAAGTCTGCATGAAACATTATTTATGGACAAAATAATTTACAAACAATTTCAAGAAAAAAGAAGCAACTTCATTTTAGGCTATTATACAGCTTGGGTTTAAATGACTCTCTATGATGAACAATGTTATGAGAAATAAAATAAGAGGAGACTTCAGCTTAAGCAAAGTAAATACAAGTTTCTTTGCAGTTTTGGAGGAACAGGGACTTAGCATGTGTACTTTCCTATGTAAAACACACTAGAGACTTAAGAATTGCCACATCTGGTCATTTAGGCTGACTTCAAGTTCTTTCCTTATAAAATCTTGTTTTATTTGATGCAATTCCTTTGGAAATAGCACAAGCAGTGACTTCCTCTAGGGCACTGTTACAGTTATTCAACAATTCCCAATTCAAGAAGGCTTACTTCCCCCCTCCCCCCACAATTCAACTCAAAGAGCCCCTTTTCCTTGGTATTCCTATGAATGCCCCTTTGTCTTTGCTAAATTATTTTCTTCCCATTTTCTCTTGTCAAACACTTGATGACAAGTCTCTCCCATACCATTAAAAATAGACATACATTTGGAAATATGATTTATGTAGGGAATCCTTTAAAAATTATTTTTGGTTACAGAGGCCTATCGGGTATAAGATTTAGTTGGGCCATGGATCTAAAGGTGGCTTTCTAACCCTAGGCAGATCCTCCCATTATGACAATAACAACTCCTACTATTCCAAGATTATTCTAGCCAGGTTGGTATAGTAAAGAGAGGAACAATGATTTAGGACCATGTGGCCATAAAATCCAGATGTGACCTTGGCTAACTACAACTTAGATGTCTGTGAAACTCATTTATAGCATATTAGCTTACCTAATACCCAAGACATTATAGACTTGGCATTGGAATCTCTACTTCTTGTGAGTAAATATTTGCTTCCTACTTTCTATCACTTAACTCTGAGTCCCACAGCAAGCCTATTTTATGTCGTTTTGCATACAGGCAGCCAGGGAGAAATACTTACTACCTTATTTCAGATGTTAAAAAGACACGGATGGTGGTTTATTTAAATAGGATCCCAGGAGGACCAGATGAGGAATTGTTTTCAAATATCACTGGCATCACTTACATGGTTGGACAGTCAGCTTAGTTCCTGACCCAAAGATCAGGATCCGGGATGTGCCATAGAGGCACAGTGATTTAGTATACTGCAGAAACCCTTCAGTCTTTTGGGCTTAATCTGCTTGACTCATAGTGAAGTACAAAGTAGACAACTCTCTAGCTAATTTGATCTATGAAAGCCCATCGGACTGGCCTGATATTAATCAGATCTTTGTTGGATAATTCCCAGTTTCCTTTAGGTTGTATGTTTTACCCCAAACCAAGGGGGCTTGGCTGCTGAGTTTTAAAATGTTCAGTGAAATAAATTTATGATGGCCCCAATACCAGTGAAAAGTAAATGTGATAAAAAGAAAGTCCTCCACTGGGAACTATATGGGAATGGACATCATAACATTCTGTGATCTGGAAGACCACATGAGAGTCTGTCTTGGGTGGGATTCATAGTTTAGGAAGAACAGACATACCATCTGCAGATATTTTGACATTTGGGTCAGAAAGAATGAATGATAAGATTCTCTCAGGATTTGAGTTTGAAGCCTCAGGGATTCACAAGCTCCCACTGTGCTCAGGAATATGCTTTTATTTTCTTTACATGTTTCCTGGTCTACTGGATGTTATTTATTTACAATGTGCTGTATTTGCTTCAATATGAGTCTGTCCCTGGACAAAGAGAGCTGGTGATTTAGAGAATTTCTTATGGCCTCAGAAATCTATCCACTCCTATCACAACTAAGCTTTTGGCTTAACCTACAACATAGAGACTTATTTTAGCCATTGGGAAGTCTTATGAGACCTTTTTGTCTCCCAACAAATAAATTAGGAGAAATGACCAGAGTTCTCTGAAACACCTTTATATGATCTGTAAGATGGCAAATCCTAGCCAAGACAGACTCCAGCATCACTAAATATTGTTTGCTACCCCCTCATCCTTAGCTACAGGGTGTCATTGTATAAGGATCAGCCTTTAAGCAGCTGGCATTGCTTTACTAGGAATAAGTTTGTCTACTTACTGGGAATCACAGATAACTTGGTTCCTCCTCCAAAGACAATTGAGTTTGCTGCATTAAAATTCACACTGTGCTACATGTCCTGTCAAAAACACATCCAAGCTGCCTGAATGCCTTTCTAATCTTCCACATGCAAAACTCACTGTTGCTCTCCCCCACACCACTGAGCAACTCATGGCTGCACTCTTTTCTGTGGATTGATTTCTCCTTTATTCAGGAAGTAAGGAGTGAGACATAGAGGGACTGAGAAGGAGGAATAAGGATTCCCACTTGGGCATGGATATTACTACTGGGTAAAATAGCTTTCAACCTAACCTAACATTTCAGCTGAGTGGCTCTGTAGACCACCGCTATGTGAGTAGTTGTCTGACTATATATCCTCACTATCTGGACTCAAAATACGTGCTATTTTGAGGTTAGCATCCAAGGACAGGTGACCTACCTGAGGGGATTAGATTAGTTCCCATCCCAAGTAGAAACTTCCCCCAGCTTTTACACTGTGCCAAAATCCTCCCCTAAATGGCTTCTCCAGAGAAGACATTTGCTAAATGAAGACGAACGTTTCAGAAGAAACAATCTTGCTGCAAAATGAGGTAACTAGAAGAGATGAAGCCTAAAAAAGGTTCTTTCCCTCTGGTCCTTTCCTTCCCCCTTCCCCTGCATCCCAATTTCTCTTCTTCTGAAATTCTAAGGATGATACGAACAAAGAGAGGCAATCCATAGACATTAGGGCCAGTGAAACCTTTAAAGTTTATGAAGCCCATCTGGGATGATGAAAACTCACTACCATCTAGTAGTTTTTCTAATCCCAATTCTAGGTCTGGGATCTTTAGTAATTCATGCTCATATGGTAACTGATTTATTACTACATTGCCACTTAAATAACCTGCTATATTGTGAACTGTATAGTACAGGAAAAAGGGAGTTTCAGGATCTCTGGGTTCTGTTAGATTTTTGCATTAGCTACCTTCACTTTTCTAACTCAATTTTTCCATCCCATGGAATTAAATGTATGAGAATTTCACTCTAAAATCATTTGTTAGATCTTTATAAATTTGGTATTTGGCAAATCTAAGCCAGTTTGGTTGCTGAAATGCTAAGGACACATTGCTCTAAGGTGATTTGCTTGTAATAGGTATAAGACAACTCCAAAGCAGAGAAAGACCCGAGGATGAATTTAGAGAGAGGTTACTTTTTTCTTCCCTCTCTTATAGGGCTTCTTTGTCTGAGATGGGAGACAAAGATCAGTACTAGGTCTCAATGTCTGCTCAGAGCTCCTTCCAATCTTAGGAGACTCTGATTTGGGGGGATCTTGAGGAGGAAGGGTAGACCCTGAAAGATGCTAGTGCTGTACATACTTGGGATAATCTTTAATCAGTGCACAATTCAAATTATATTCAACTTACTTGGTTTGACAAGCAACCTTGTTCCTTTCCCAAAGGTAAAGGAGAAGCCTTTATTTGTCACACAGTGATTATCCTTACATCAAAAACCTGCCCAGCTCCAGTTCATACATATCTACCTACCCTCACAGAGTCACCTTCCTTGAGGAAATCTGTATTTTCCCTCATGTTATTTATATGGATCATTGAACTACCTTCCTATACAAATACCTCTCCAAAATATATCTTTCTTTGCCTCTGGTTCTCAAGTCATCTCACATTCTTGATTTCTGTTCTCTCTTTTCTTTGATTGATGTTTCCTTCATATCTCCCTACCCAGGATTACAAAGCCTAGGCTACTAGAGAGTCCCTTCCTGCCATGATCATTTCAGATTTTTATTAGTTGTTTAGGTAATAACACTGGCCCCTACTACTCTTTTCTTCTAGGATTTAACTTTACTTACTGGGTATCACTGACCATCTGGTTACAGGCCTGAAAATCAGCTTCACTGCCACTCATACAGAGCTAATAAAAAAATTCCAGAGCATGACTCAGAATTAGTATTTTGGGCTTGAGGAGGAAAACTCAACCTATCAGTTCTTGGACATTGAAATGAAAACAAGTTTGGGATTCAACAAAATAATAGGAATGATAAAGACCTACAAAACTTAATGGAATAAATCTCTATGTCCCAGGGGATTCAGACCTTTATCTAGTGAGCTAGCATCTTTTCAGAGAAAGAAATTTCTGGGGCTGGAGACTTAAGAGGGTTTCTCTCTCTCTCTCTCCTTATCTTCTTCTTCTTCTTCTTTTTTTTTAATAAAAACCCTTACCTTCCATCTTGGAATCAATATTGTGTATTTGTTCTAAGGCAGAAGAGTGGTAAGGGCTAGGCAATGGGGGTTAAGTGACTTGCCCAGGGTCACAGAGCTGGGAAATGTCTGAGGTCAGATTTGAACCTAGGGCCTCCCATCTCTAGGCCTGACTTCTCAATCCACTGAGCTGCCCAGCTGCCCAGCTGCCCCCAACTCTCTCCTTATCTTTGACAGATAGGTACCTGTCTTTTTAAAACCTCTAGAGAATTTCTACAGCCTCTCCAGACAGCCTATTTTCACATTTAAAAATCTATCTGGAAGGGCACCTCACCTGACTCCTTTCATTTGGACTGAGTCCAAGTCCTCTTTTTTTTTTTTTAAACATTATTTTATTTGGTCAAGTCCTCTTTTCTGAATCTCTATAAAATTGAAGATCTGTGTCTTTTCATTTTGTTTAACACTACAAGGACCAGATACATATACACACATATGCTAGTGCTGTATGTATATGCTGTATATATGTATGTGAATGTTTATATATGTAGATATATCAAGACATTTGAAACTCAATAAAGGTTTAGATATTTCTATTTCATACTTCATTATCCCCCCACATCTTCCTTATCATTCTAAAGACTTTAAAAATAACAAAAGAAATAAAACATGTGGTTCTATCAATGAGGACCAGATGAATCAAATGATACAGCCTGATCATTTGAGGTATTCTTCAATTCTGGTCTTTCTCTTGATAATCACTATTTCCTCAGGCAGGCTGCCCTTTCCATTTCAGTATGTATTCCCTATTCATCTCTCTTTGTTTCCTTTTCTAGGACACTCAGAAACCTAATTCTCTTTGGAAGGGACTGAGAAAGCTTAGGGAGAAGTCACTGTGTTGGTCAGCACAATGGGTACAAAGAGTAGTCCAATACTTTTCTGGTGGAATCATGACCTGGTTCCATCTCCAAAGGTAAACCCAAAGCTATCAAGAGCTATAGTCACAAGACCCTTTATAGGAACTTGGTGGTTTGTAACACCTGGATGATTCAGTATCCAAAATCAGCCAGAATTATACCTTTCCTCACTTAGAATTCATTCCAAATGCCAGAGGGAAAATTTCACATTACAGATTGACACTAAGCACTATGCTAAGTATAGGGGATATAAAAAAAAAAAGAGAGAGGCAAAGGACAGTCCTTGTTCTTAGGCAATTTAAAAGAACTGCTCTTTGTTGAAGATTCTAGAGTTGTTCTGGGCTGGGGAATTTCCATTTGCAGAAAATTTGACTTCAGAATCCATTTTGATAATCCATTTAGAGATAGATTTAACCCTTTCATTTTAAGAAAACTGAGTCCTAGAAAAGTCAGGCAATTTGCTTATGTGCCATTTATAGTTAAGATTTGAACCCAAGTCCTTGGACTCCAGCCTCATTGTGATCTTTAGGTCTGGTAGATTTAGAATGCTGAAGCTCACATTATTAATAGTAGAAATTTGGTTTTCCTCTAAATGTACAAAGTTTCTATAGTCCTTTTAAATCAAGGAATTAAATTACCAAAGGAGAGATTACAATTAGAGGTAAGAAAGCACTTCTTGATAGAAAAGGTTGTTAAATGCTAGAATGCAATATGGAGAGAAGCTTGGGAATTTCTTTCCTGGGACTACTCTTTATGAGCCAGAAAGTCCTGAGTTTAGTTCAGATGATTGAGTTGAAAACTTGCTACAGGGAGGGAAAGAAGCAGGAAGATGTACCTCACAGGACTGTTGCAAGGAAAATGCTTTGTAAACCTTACAGCATTATACAAATATAAGATATTAATAATAATGACGATAATATGTAACAAGACCTCTGGAGGTCCTTTCTAGTCTGAAGATTTGGTGATTTCCCTGGTGCCTTTTTATTGCTGTCTTTCTTTGGAAGTTATGTGTGTAATCCCAATGCCCCCACAACACAAGAATGTGTGTGTATGTCTATCTGGCTTATCATAAGACAGAGGAGGGAAACCACACAGGATTGGCCTTTGGAGAGAACAATAACAAAGAACTCAAGCAGATGCACTGGCTTAAAGTATTTTCAGGTGAAAGCTTTGATTGATTGCCCAGACCAGCCTAGCTAAAGAAGGACACAACTTACTTGCTTTCACAGTGAGCTTTGTTCCAGCCCCAAAGGTTAACTTGTCTCCACCAGAGCTACACAGTATTCAGTGCCATTGCAATAACCTTGATGGAGTCCTTTGGGGAGACAGGTAGAGGTGGAGCTGGAGCTGGGGAGGGATGGTGGGAAGTGCAGAAAATAAAAGCCAGAATAACTGCTGATGGCCAAAACAACCTCCTAGTAATTAGGTTGGAATGGGTAATGAATACTAATAACTTAACAGTTTCCTAGCTTGATTATATTTGTCTCCAAAGAATAGGGCTTAGAGGAGGCAGACCCTTTCTGGAATCAGGTGAATGAAGTTACTGATCTTTTTGAAGGGCTTCATTTTTAGCACCTGCTATTTCTACCAAATTTCTATTTCTGCTTGTCTCTGTATTTCTGTTTCTCTCTCTCTCTGTGTCCCCATATTGAATATATTTTCTTTGCTAGATTGCATAGATATTAAAAGCTCAACTACAATGCCCCTGGGGATATGTGCATTAATAACCTTGTTTTCCAACTGGTATCATGAACCACCCAACACAAACCAAGCAAAGAAAACACCACCTGTGTTTTGACAGCTTCTGCATGATGGAAGATGGGCTTCTTGGGAAGAATAATTAGCTGGAAAGAAGAACTTACTTGGTGTCACTGTGAGTTTGGTACCCTTCCCGAAAGTGAGTTTAGAATTTGCAGTTGAATCCACACAGCATTTTTTTGCTTTGCAAGAACTTCACAGGGGGGCACTGACAACCTGGCCACCCACATCCAAGCAAGGAGCAGAGGGAGGGTTCTCAGAGACACAAATGCAACAGTAACAGTAATGGGACAGTGGAATATGACAGAATGTTGCAGTGGAAATGCTGAAATTGGAGACCAGTGACTGGTTTGAATCTTGTCTTTGCAACTTGTTACCTGTGTGACTCACATGTCAGATCTCCCTCCCCTCTCCTCCCCTTTTAACAGAGGAACAGAGGTTATCTAATCTCTTGTCTATACACAAAATGAGTTGTAGGGAATTGCCTGAAGCTAATCGAGATTAAATGAGTTACATGTTAATGTATATTAGAGGTAGAATTTGAACCTTGATCTCCCCATGCTATTTTCTAGGCAAGACCACACCTAAATTAATTATCTATCCTATATTTTGGTTTTTAAAGACCTTCAGAAAGAAGACAGTCTCTCTCTCTCCCTTACCTTCTATCTTAATATCAGTTCTAAGATAGAAGGGCAGAAAGGGCTAGGCACTTGGGGTTAAATTATTTGCCCAGGTACGAAGTGTCTGAGGTCAGATTTGAACCCAAGTCATCCTGACTCAAGGCCTGGCCCTCTTTATCCGCTGAGCTTCCTAGGTGCCCCTACAGTCTCTTTTTGGAGACTTGTTTTGGGGTCATTTGCCCTGCCCTGCCAGACTTTCTGCCTATTTAGGAATTTTGTTTATATTAAATTCAAATCCTTCCTTGTTTTCTGTCTTCAGGGGAGAGAAGGCTACAAGATTATCATTTCCTACATGACATACTTTCACATACTTGGAGTAAGCTTCTAAATCTCTCACAATATTATTAGCCTGATGTCCCTAGGCTAATACATAATACCAATGATAATTACCTTCTGTTAAAGGTTTGAGATCTCTTAGGATTTGGGGAACAGGTCTCTGCAAAGGGATTTGCAGGCAGAGCTATGAGGGGCTATTTCTGGATTATTTCAAGATTATTTCAAGCCTAGAATAAGATGAAGGGTCTGAGGCCAGAATCAACTTCTTACACAATGACTCATCCACAGTGGGTATTCAACAGATATTTGTTGATTGGCTTTATAATTACTTCCAAGCAACATGTTACTTTTTTTTTTTTGCTTGAAATCATCTATGCTATTTGAACCAGTGCTTTTTGGAGAACCAACTACTCTTCAAAACATCAGATACAACTCTGTTCTATGGGGTTGTCATACCAAGGAAATGAGCTATTACAGAATTAACATTAAGAAAAGGCAGAGGCACTTACTTGGAAACACAAAAAGTCTTGTACCCTTTCCAAAGGTAATTTGGAAGCCTGTGTTCACACAGTGATTTTCACCATAGCAAGAACCTAGAGTATTTGATAATGGCATCCTCCTTGGGTAATTGCTCAGTTCTCAACTGGATGACATTTCATGAAACCCTGTAGGGTCATAAACCCTCACTAGGACTAGAAAACATTAAAGGAAACTAGTTTCTGGCCTCACACTGAACTTTGTCCAGTGTGGGCTTTGAGAGAAAAAGGAGAGGCTGATTTTCCAAAATGAAGAATTGGATGTGGAAAAATAGCATGGATGGAGACAGGAGGCCCAACATAAGAAGCTATTCTTGGCTGATCTGCTAGTCTTATGGCTTTGGCATCAAAATTGGACTTCCCATGAGATCCCACCCAGTCAGGGAAGAGAGGAAATAAGAACAGATATCAATCTGCCTGACTGAAGTTAAATGGAAACTTACTGGGGAGGTGGAGGGTGTGGTAGTGGCCAAGATTAGGTTGGTACCATTTCCAAGATCAGCTTAGTCAAGGTCAGAAGGTATACTGGCTTTAGGAATGTACAAGAAAATATGGTGAGAGCTGACCCCAGTGATTAATTTTAGAGATAAACTTTCTGAACAGTAGATTCTGAAAGCTTTAATCTCTCCTGTGTTACACAGTCAACCAAAGATACAATTTAATAAGTTAAAGAGGCTAGGGCAATGATTTATATTCTCTGTTTTACTTCATAGGGTGAACTTTGCCATTGGTGGAATTTTGCCATGTTGCAAAACTGTACATATTCTGAGGGTTGAGCATGGAATTTGTAGGTTTTACTTTGGTTTTAAGCAACCTATCCTCAACAAGAGCATCCAAAATTGGGGGCAGCTGGATGGCTCAGTGGATTGAGAGCCAGGCCTAGAGATGGGAGGTCCTAGGTTCAAATCTGACCTCAGATACTTCCCAGCTGTGTGACCCTGGGCAAGTCACTTGACCCCCATTGCCTAGCCCTTACCACTCTTCTGCCTTGAAGCCAATACACGGTATTGATTCCAAGACGGAAGGTAAGGGTTTAAAAAAAATGAGTATTCAAAATTAAAAAAACAAAACAAAACCGAAAGCATAGTCATTTCTTATAGGAACAAAAGGGATAAGGGATCAGAGAGTATATAAACAACACTTACTGGGAGAAACCAGAAGCTGGGTTCCTTTCCCAAAGGTCTGTCTGTTTCCATTATTCGCACAGTGATATGACTTACTACAAAAAGTGTTAGGTGGGATTTCCCCAGGAAACCAGGATACTTCCCTGCAAAGATTTCCCCATGATGGAACTTATAGATGCCCAGCCCGGTCTCTTCTTTCTTGATGCACAGACTTCATTATCTCCCTAGCTATCTTTCTCTTTCTACCTCTTTGTTGTTTTGCTTGAATTTTATGTTGCTATAGCAAATGTACAGCAGGGAAATTGAATGACCTCATCTGACACAGGAGAATGAATAATAAAGCAACAATTCAAAAAACTCTTTTTGGATACCAAACAAAATTCTATTATGTTACTGCAGACTAAAGTGGCTGGGCAGACAGCCACTGAGATAGAAATCCACTTTCTTTAGAGCCAAGGTGGGAAAGGGATGGAAATGAAAGTCATCTCCTCCAAGATGTACTTCTCCATTTCCTGCTAGGAGAGCTATGCAAAGTTTTCTTGAACCTGAGACATTTGTATTTCTTAGCTATATGAACTCTTCTGCCTCTAAGTGTACAATATCATGACCCTTCTATTACCACTAAAGCCATGGACACCAAGATAAGAAGACCTAGCCTAGACAAATCAACACTTTGTTAGAAATACTCTGCCAACTACTGCCCTTCACACATATCCTGGCTGAGAGAGAACTTTTCCCCCCTCTATTTACTTATTTATTTTTAGATTGTGGTCAAGTAGTATCTTTATGTACCTACAGTGCAATCTGGGAACTGGACCCAGGCTCATTGCCTACAGGGATCACCAAACACCCCCAAGAAGATAACATATAGCCACTTCTGTGTCCATATACTCTTCTGGGACAGTGATAGACCAATGACCTCCTTTCCTGCCCATCCCAACCAGCCAATAATAAATAAGTTTTCATACTTCCATTCAATAACAACTTAGCACAGATCTAGCAATCAATTTGACTAGACCTTCAATGACCTTCATAGACTTAAAGGGTCAGCTAGCACATCCTGTCCTGTCCTAGCAAAACAACAGCTAAGTTACTCTAAACACATTAGACAGGCAGTCTTATCCTGAGGAGTCTGCTGAGTAGGCCACTCCATAATCTTTTTTATAATCATTTTTAGAATTTAATAACCCAGTAAACTTGACAGTTTGCATTTCTTAGTTTTGTATACCCTTCCTGTTCTAAATCTCTGATCTCTCCACTATTACTAAGGGCACAGTTATGTGGGCAACTGGAAAACTAGACTGAATCTCCCTGGCTTCAAGTCCTAGACAAAACCTACTTTTATAAGAAGCCTTTCCCCAGTTCCTCTTAATACTAGGACCTTCTCTCTATAATTATTTTCAGTCAATCACACATACACACAGATATAGTCTTTGTACATAGTTATTCACATGTGGTCTCCTTCATTAGACTGAGCTCCACAGGGGCGGGGACTATCTTTGGCCTTTCTTTGTATTCCTAGCATTTAGTATATAGTACCTGATACAAAATAGGCACTTAAATTCTTATTGACTGATTGGGCAAAGCCCACACTTGTTACACCCTCTGCAAGGTTCTTGCCTAATTACTTAGATGAATCTACAGTAACCACTTTTCCCAGTTGGTATTTGAATTGGACCAGCTGCCTCTGCAACAATGCCTTGGAAAAGCTGACTAGGGTCCTTGTCACTCCCAGGTACACAAATGCTGCTAAATCCATTCTTGTCATTTCCTCACAAGTGCCATTTATCCAGTCACCCTCCCCTCCACCCCTTCACCCCGTTCTTTGCAGGAATTGGTCGTAAGGTAAAAAGCTTGCCATCGTGCCTGCACATTTCATTTCGCATGAATTTCCTTTTGGATGTTTAAAAAACCATCTGGACTCATCCATTCATGCTTGGATTGTTTTTCCCATTTTAACTTGAGTGGCAAACCAGATTTTTCAGTGAAATTTTGACAAGCCACAGATAAAGCATGACCATTTGCTAAAATTGCACAAAGTCTATCCTTCTTATTGGTTCCTTTAGAATACAAAGTGAGGGCAGTAATTTTGAGGAAATAAAAGGCACCTTATAAACATGAGTATCATTTAAATGAGGCTGATTCTACTGCAAATGAAATAGAAAATTGGTCTGATGGAAAAAAGTAATCATAAATATAAATAATCAATGCCAGCATCCTATTTTATGGTACAACTGCCACCTATCACTCATATACCCAAGTTCAGAAGCCCTTTGGAAGGAGGTATAGAGTTACTATATCAAAGTAAAATTAAAAACCCACATAGGGATTCAGTATTCATTGAATTCAGATCTTTGACTAGTAATAAGGAAAAATGGCTATTATTTATGAAAGGAAATTACATATTTTCTAATGACAGAGCTGGAAGGAGCAACTAACTCTTCAGGACAAGGATAAATAGCCCTAGAGAATATAACACTGAAGGGCTACATTTGCTTAGGCAAAAAGAAGTAGAGAATTGAACAATGATCTGGAGAATATGATCCATCTAGACACTCTATATCACTTAGGCTGAATAAGAAAACTTTTTCTTCAATAGTTGTTCCCACAAGGCTTATCTAGCAAATTAGTCTTGTTTTTGCTTTCTCATTCCCTATCAGCAGAAATATTGTTGGGGAAGCTGTCAGAGTCTCCCAGCAAATGAGGATTGAGGGTAACAGGGGCAACCATCGTTTCCACCAAATAGTGGTCATTACCTCCCATCAGTGCCTCAAACATAGAACCAACTTGACTTACTTGGCTGGACAAAAAGTTGAGTTCCAATACCAAAGACAAGCTTGTTGAAACCACTTCCCAAAGTCACAGCCTTACATGGCCTTACAATAACCCTGGGGAGGAATATTGTTTTCCCCTTTTCATGTAAAGCAGTCTTTGGAGTTGCAAAAATCTGCCATCTTTTCAAACTTATCCAAGACTCTTTAGGTCTATATCACATTCTCTTATCCCATTGATCTATCATGGAGCTGCTTTTAGCTTTAGGGCCCTACAATACATGACAAATGGATTAGACCAAAGGTTCTCAAAGTTTTTTGGGCTTGGGGGCACTTTACAAACTAAAAATTATTAAAGACCCTATCCAAGACCATTTAAAAATATGGATTATATCTTTTGATATTTTCAGCATTAGAAATGAAAATGTCTCAGAATTATTAAGAAATAACTTTGACCTTGAGGACTGCTAAAAAATCTCCAGGGACCCCAAGGGTCCTTGGACTACACTTTTGAGAAGCATTGAACTGGACAATTTTGACTTTCCATTGGTTATAACAGAGCAGGAGCAAGAAAAGAGGTAGTTTTTTTTGCTACTTTCCCCCTCTCTTTTACAATGGTATTTCTTTCTTCTCCTTTTCTCCTCAAAGGGAAAACACACTGTAGTCATCCTTATGATATGGACCACTTTGAAGCATGTTAAGTATTTCCTTCTCCTCCTTCTTTCCTTCCAAGTTTCCCCAAGAAAAATGAGAGTCAATCATTTATTTATTAGGTAATCCACATTTATACTGACAGGACCAAGCAAATGATTTTAAAGAGCCTGGAGTCAGCTAGGAGTCTAGGACAGAGCCTGCCACAGAAAGGAGAAAACCCCCTTTGCTTCTAATGCATTATCTGGCAGCTTGAATTGTTCTTTAAAATATGCTTGGAATCTAGTCTATTATTTAATCAGCCTCTCTTCCTGCTCAGAACCATTTTCCAGAGACTTACCTGGCTTTACAATTAGCCTTGTCCCTGCTCCCCAATTCCACTGATAGTTGCTATTCCCACAGCCATGAAAACCTTAACAAAAACCACCATTGTCCTTCGTGGGAGCCCATTAGAGATAAAACCCAGATAGAGAGCCTGAAGCAGAGCACATAAAACAATGTCAGAAATATTGACTATTGAAGATTATTTGCTCATTTAATTACATTTGATTCCCTTGCCTATAATAGGTTTCAGGCACAGATGATGAAATCCAATGATTAAACATCAGAAGTCAGGAGAGGTCTCTCTACACATAGGGGAAGCATAATTCATAAACAATTTTTAAATTGGAGGAACTGAACTTGCTTTACCTTCCCTGTTGTTTTAAAATGAAAATGTGGACCATAGAAACAGATCACTTGTTTAGAGTTATAAATACATGTGATGTCTCAGCCTTCCATTCTCACCATGATATTTTAGCAGTATTATGAACTACATTTGGTTTATTGAAGGCTGTAGCTATGAGAAACATCCTGAGAAGTTTGGGTCTTGACAGGCAAAAAAGATTTTGAACTGCTTAGGATGAGTCAACTCTCTCCTTTAAAGAAAGTGCTTTTTATATGTTAGTTCTTTAAATAAAAAGATCACTTAAAAACTACTTCCTCATCTGTACCTCTTACCTGGAAAAACTCTTAATCTTGTCCCCGACCCAAAGGTTAGCTTGTAGTTGGATCCATCATTTGCACAGTGACACAGTCAATTACAAAAACAAACCAACCAAAAAAACCCTTGCCTTCTCCTGACTATTCACTTGACCTAATCTTTTTTTTTTTAATTCACCTTCTAGTTACCCACAGCTTTTCTTTCAATCCCTGCACAGGTTCCAAATAACCATCAAGTCACAGAATATCTCTGGAAGAAATTTAAAAACTGTTACAATGAATAAATCAGCCTTTGTTTCATTTACATCATTGCATTCTTCTATTCTCCTTCCTTTCCCCAAATACCCAGTCTTGGTTTTTTTCTGTTGTCGTTCTGAGTAAGAGATATCAAAAGAAAGTAGAGTGTTTTTGTTGTAACAAGCCATATTATGAGATCTAGCTTCAAATCCCAGTTTTTATAAGGGATCTTAGGATTTAGAGCTAAAAGGGACCTTAGAGTTCACTCTGTCCAACCCTTCACTTTATAGAAAAGGAAACAGATGAAGTGACTTGCCCCAAACTACAAATTTTAACAGAAGCAGAATTTGAACTTGGGTCTTGTGACTCTAGTCTATTTCCAATGTATCATCCTTCTTGATGTCTTGGGTGCCTTTTGTAGTTCACTTAATCTCTATTAGCTTCACTTTTTCTATTTGTAAGATGTCTATGCTGATATCTGACCCTGTTTGCCTAACAGAGGATACTCTAAAGATATGAGTTATAGGTCTATGAACTGGAAGGTATTATAGAAACATATTTCAAGTCTCCTGGAGGAAGAAAAAGTGTCTTAGAAATGCAGGATATTATTAACGAGATAAGAGATTTGTAAGGCAAGGTATTGAGTCTGTAAAGATAGATGTAGAGTTTCTCTTTCAAATAGTGATGAAAAATATTTCTGTCTTTTGTATTTTCTATCAAGTTATAAAGTTAATTACAAAGATGAATCTGTCCAGAATGGACAGAATTGAAAAAGGTCATGTGAGCTGGATAACCCCTTCTGCCCAGCAATAATGAATTTTCTTAGAATGTAATTGGCCAGGCTTTTAGGATATTCATGTAGATTGCTGCTTCTACTGATTGTGATTTTAGATTTGGAGCATGAAGGAATCTTAGAAGGGACTTCACCCAAACCACTCATTTTATAGTTAAGGAAACTGAGGCCAAAAGAGTACTCTAACTCCAAATTCAGTGCTATTTATATTATAACCCACTGCCTTGTACTACTCTACCAACTTCTAAACAAGTTAGGCACATAGCTTCTGAATGTTACTGCAGCATCAGTGTCCTTCCTATCTTCCCTTCTTACTGAATCACACCTTTCATTACTTCTGAGAATCAAATGAACTATCTTCTTGGTCATTTCCTTTATTGATGTCAGTGTGCTTTTTTCCTAACCCAAATGACACACCTTTTAGATTACCTTAATCATCTTAACAGCAGAAGCCATTGAATCTCACCAGTGACTAATTGGGGAGATGAAAAAAGGAGAAATGAATTCATGTCTATATAAGTTATAGAGGCACTAGCTCACAAACAGATTTAGTCATTGTCAGACTCCTCAACAAAAGGAACTATAGGTCTTTGACTTTTAGAAATAAAAAGATACACTTACTTGGTCTAACCATCAACTGAGTGCCAGATCCAAATTGTGGTTTATTATAGCCTGTATCTACACACTGAATGACTTCACAACAAAAACTATGCCAATTTTGCTTTCTGTAAGTGTTGCATCTTCCTCCCCCAGATGGAAGCCTAGAATCTTGCAGGTAAAAGGAACACTACAACCCAGCAAAACAGGAAAACCCAAAGCATTCTGAATTGGACACCTACTATTAATTGAGGATCTGTCCCTTATCTGAACCCCAGCATAATATTTGCTATTAACTAGTCTGATTGAGTCAATAAATTCACCAAATTCTTTGCATAATTTTTAGATATATTCTCCAAGTTGGAACTAGGAATGGGCAAGGTAGAGAAACTGCCCAGGGCAAAAGGGAAGGGATAAAATTAAGGCACATTTCATGATTATTTATTATAAATGTACATATTTTCAAATGCCAGAAAATTCTGTTCTCTATTTCAAATCAGTATTTATTTCAGGATAAATTAAGTGCCTAGAGCTTATAAATACCTTACCAAGGCTCTGTTCTTTGATCACCTAATGCCCTTTTCAGTCTTTAGTTTCCATTATAGCCACAAAATCATTTCCCCTCAAAAACCTCCCCTGAAACTCAGCAATTTCTAGAAATACCACTGAGCAGGTCTAAGGCATAGATATGAGAGAAGCGTGGGAGAGGCAGGCAAGAAGAATGAGAGGAAGAGAAGAAAAAGGAAGATGGTGAAGGGAAAAGAGAGAGAAGAATGATGAAGGGAAAGAGGAGGAGACAAGAAATAAGAGGTAGGGAGGAAAAGGGAGATACTAAATGGCCTTAGGTACTAGGTAGTAAAATTGGTGCCAGAGCTTGCCTGCTTCCTTTACTTTGCCAGAAGAGAAATGTTTTCTACATGAGAATCAGGAGAAAGGGAAATGGGCAGAATACTATTCTCTCCATCTTACTCCGGGGACAGTATCTTACAAGTACAGCAGGCACAGTGTGGAATAGAAAAAATTGAAGGGACTTGAGGTCTTAGAGTCCCGGATCTTCCAGTGTGTGACTGTGTGACCTTGGGCAAGTCACTTACTCTGTGCCTGTCTTTCTTTAGTTATAAATGAGAGGACTGAACTAGACTGAATCTAAGATTCTTTCCTGCTCTTACATTCTGGGACATTATGGAATCATTCCAGAAAGGTCACATATCCTGCAAGAGATCCCCACCATCAGTCTCATTTCTGCATGTAGTAATATGACCAAATTCTACCCAGGAGGACTGGGAAAAAAAGATACATAGAATCTGTTTTTCTCTTCCTAATTAGGTTGTCAATCTGTTTGACTAAAATGTCTTATAAAGTGTCTTAATCTCTTCCTAGGAAAAAAGGAGTCATATAAATGCAAAATAGTCACTGGAATAATAAGTCAAATGACTTACTGTGTCTCTTTTCTTTGTTCTTGGAGGTACTGTTTAAAATAAAGAAATTTTCCTTTGCAGAAAGGACACAGACTTTAGTGTTATTCTTGTGTTTCTTTAACTGGGTATACATAGCCCAAAGCAAAATGGAGGTTTGGCAATTATCCAGTTAATCTGATGCCCAGTCTGGAACCTTCAGGTACCAATGTGACATTTCCTTTTGTTTTGAATTATAGGGACTGGTGGTGGACCTTTGTCATGTTAACTGGACAATTGTCAGCTCTCCACTATCATTTGGTGCTGTGTGGATCAACACAGCCACATTGAAATCGTTAATGTTCTCTAAAGCAATTGTTTATTCTAAAGGACACAGCTTTATAAATCCAAGTAATAATAATAATGATGATGATGATGATTAAAAAATTTGACTCAATATTTATGCTTGTCTTTCTTCTCATTTAGAGAGTGCAGTTGATAGTCCTAAATTATTCCTCCTCTACATTTCCAGGACCCACATCTACAAATAATCCCAACATTATGAGGGTGACCTTCTTCCTGGATAGTCTTATCAGACTGACTCCAGGAAACTCATCTAGAAAATTCATTAGGTATGTGTGATACAAAGGGCTAATCATTATAGATTAAGGTTTTCTCCTCAAGGGATGAAGGACTTATGGGGAGGAATAGTGAGTCTGGTTTCCTTTCAGTGGATCAGCCTGTTAAGTTCTATCATTGGACACTGTTTCTAGCCAGGAAGACCTACCTTCCTCGCCATTACATCCCTCTTTCTTGGCCATTTTGCTAGTGTAAAAAATCTTTCCTGGCCTTAATTATCCAGCAAAATTATTTGTGTGGACAATCCCAAATTTGGTAGATTTCTGCCAGTGTTTGACTAGACTTTGCCTGGGAAGAGCCAGCTGTATGCCTTTTGGAGCTCCAGGCTTGGCACAGATCTGGTGGGATATCTTATGGTTTAATACTTATTGGTAGGCTATAGTGAGCTGGGCATGGTACAATCTGCCCCCAAAACTCAGTCTGGTCCTGCCTGGTCCCTGGCCTCTGGGAGAAAAGGATCCTGGCAGAATATTTCATCTTTTCTTTCTCTATTTCTTACTACTGCATTGCAGCCTTTTTTTTTTTTGCTTGTGTCTACCTGTCTGTTTCTTTGCCCAATATGTCCGAGAAATCAATACACAGAACAGGCTAACAACATCTCCTCTCCTCTCCTCTCATGGGGATGATAACAAGTGGGGGGGACCCCATATATTTCCAGGCTTCCAGATCTAATTCTTTTGACATAAAGCTCCCACCAAGTACAGGCCAGGGCTGTACTTTGGAGCAAGTTCTACAGATAGCAGGGAGTCTTAGACATCAGGTCTACAATAAAAAGACACAATTCAGAGAACTCTCAATTGTAGGGACATGTTTGTTATGAGATATCATGCAGACTTACTTGGATTGACTATCAGGTTCGACCCCAATCCCCAAGTTAATTTCACGTTGCTGCCAGCATTACACCATCTCACAAAGCTTTATAGAAACCTACTAGCCAATGTGCAACAGGAAATCCTTTTCAATCCTATAAAATACAGCCAGCTTGCCTTTTTTTAAGTTTGTATTCTGGCCAAAGTAGCAGCAAAAGGACTATTTGGGACTGTGGTAAATGCACAACATCAGAATGGAAGGATCTTCTGAGGTCATCTAGTCCTTTCCTCTGCCCCTGGGCTAGGCTGCCCTTTAACTGAGCCAGACAGGAGCCTATGTGCCCTAATTTAAAGAACTCTGGGAAAGGAAATTCTATAACCAAAATCTATATTCAAGCTTCCCATGGCAACTCATTCCAGCATCTGACAACAAAATGACTGGATTCTTAGCAAAATGGTTAAGGAAAAAATAGAAAAAATAAGGCTAGGACTCTCTTTTTCCCTAGTTAATTATGTGTTCCTTTCCCTATGTAGAGGACAGCATGTGTGCCCATTTTCGCATGTACATATGGATCCATATATAATCATTAGAGATGCTATTAAAAAATCAATATGAATCAAGGGAAAAAAAGACCAAATTGAAGCTTAGCACTTTAGCCTCCCTTTTAAAATTAGGGCATTTGTTATGGATTCAGCACAGAGACTCACCAGGTTTGACCGTTAACCTTGTTCCCCTTCCAAATGTTAGTGTGTAGCCCGCATTATTATTCACACAGTGATCATCAGCTCAGTAAAAACCTCCCAGAAGCTGAGCTAAAGTTTCCCCTAAAGATCCTCTGGAAGGAGTGATACTATGTGCTCACTGAGAATATTAAACAATTGTTACAGTAATAACCTGGCACAGAACCCTGGCGTCATTGGGGGTATTTAGGGCTGTTTCCATACTAGGTAAATGAAATATCTTCTTTGTTAAAGCTCCTAGAGTCATCTTAGGAGGATGGGTTTTTATACAGACCTTGAAATCGACTCCCAAAGCCCTAGAATATTCTTTTATGTTTTCACCAATTAATCCTCTTCCCTGTGTCCCCTAGAGGTTTTGGAAATCACAGCTTCATCTAGACAAAGTAAAGTATCCAGTATTTATTCTGCCCACGTAGAAATGGCTAGTGAGACTGTTTACCCCAGAAAGGACTGGGGAAACCTTCATTGTCTAAAATATCAGAGAAATCAACATGGAGCACTCCTCACTGGGGCTCTTGCAGACCCTCTTTTCCCTCAGTGAACCAGTGTCCCAGGCTCAGGTCTAGGTAGCTGTTGTCCAGTTGTCTGAATGTTTTAAAGTATTTCACTATATTTTGATCCTAGAGAAACAGAGATAATTGTAGGCAATTTGTTGACCTGGAGCTGATATTCCAATCTGGCTTAAGACATTTGTCAAATCTTTATTCATATATAAGGTTACTGGTGATGAAAATTCTTAGGATAATAAAATTAGAATCATTAAGGGGCCTTAGATACCATCACATCCAATCTATAAATTTATAGATGAGGAGATCAAAGGTGAAAAAGTTTAAGTAATTTGTTCAGGGTCCTATTTTTGTTATAGAGAAGATATTTTTAAACCCTTGCAGCCCCCTTTCTGATAAGAATTTCTAGGGTTTTACTTTGTGAGTCAACTTAAATGGAAATCTGGCATGAGAAACCCAATGGCTACATATTTCTTATTCTATAGAATAATGCCCCCCCTCTTTGCAAACCCTGACTACTTTTGGGATTAGCACCATGGCTATAGAAACATTTAGCATTTATATCCCCAAAGGAAAACCAAAAGAAATCTAGAGAAGCCTGGCAGCCCCAAGAATTACCTACTTGGATATACTGTCAATTTTGTTCCTTTTCCAAAGGACAGCTTCCCATAGCCACTTCCTGAATTCCCACAGCAGTTATCGCCTTTACAGAAACCATCCTTCATCCACTTCCTTTTCTAGTTTTGTAATCATTTATTAAACCACATATTTCCTAGGCCTCCTCCATTCAAAACAACAACAAAAAACAAGCAATGAATTGACTTCTCATAGAAATCAACACATACAAATTTAGACTGGGTCTACATGATATAGATAAATTGAATTCAGTACTGAGACTTTTAATCCTCTACTATTTGCCAAGTTTGTCTCTGTGGTATGCAAGCAGTGGATCCATTATTTCTAAGTTCCTAACATAAGGCACAACAATACACAGCCTATTAGGCACAGTTAATTAATGTTTTGGTCCTGTTTTATTAGACCTATAAGCCATGGGCTTATAAAAATAAATATAGGGAACAAGGCAAGAGAAAAGCCACTTTTGGTACCAGCAAAACAACTAGAAAGTTTTGGGTTTTCTTAAAAAAAAATCTTACCTTCTATCTTAAAACTGAATCTAAATGTTATTTCCAAGGTGGAAAAGCAATAGGAACTAACTTGCTCAGGATCATACAGCTAGGAAGTGTCTTTATCCAGATCTGAACCCAAGACTTCCCATCTCCTGACTTGACTCTATTCACCAAGCCACCTAGCTATCTCCAGTTTTGGGTGTTCTTAATTGGATCCAAGAGTCATCATTGATATACATCTATTGAGTAACTAGTGTATCTAGAACATCTTAGACTTTCTCAGTTGCCCTTAATGCTGGTGCCTTCCCTCTGAGATTAACTCCAATTGATCTAGTATATATCTTGTTTGTATGTAGCTTTTTGCACAGTCTGTCTCATATTCCACAGACCATATTAGACATAATAAGCTTCTTGAAAGCAGGGATGATTTTTGCCTTTGTATTTTCAGTGTTTAGCACAATTCCTGGCACATAACAGATACCTAATAAACAATTTTTGCCTTGACCTGATTTGCTACCACCCTTCAAGATGCTTTGAATTCAGTTAAAGGAACCAGATGAACTTTAAATGGTAAATTACAATATAGAGTAGTAGAGGTTGAGAACTAAGAAAGGAAAACTAGTAATAAGTCATTTACATAGAATTTTAAGGTTTGCAAAATGAGTTCCTTTCAGTAAGTATACGAGATGAGTAGGACAAACACCATTTTCCCCATTTTATAGATTGTGGGAACTGAGACTCTGGGAAGTTAAGGTATTTGCTTGAACAGTGATTAGCTGGTTATCCAAGGCAAAGTTGACACTGGTTTCTCCTCCTTTCAAGTCCATCACCTTATCTACCCTAAATAATATACTCTAATGCTATAAAGTTCAGAGGAGTGAGTGACTGCACTGTTCTGTTCTGGGCTTTGGTGGAGGTTTGGGAAGACTTTAAGGAGAAAGTGGTATTAGGCTGAAACTTGAAATAAGAGTAGGATTTAGATGATCAGAGAAAGAGTATTCCAAGAAAAGAGCAAAGGGATAGAGAGAAATGCATATGGTCTCTCTAGGGCACAATAAGTACAAGGCTGCATGTGAAGTTCCGTGCAGGGAAGTGATTGGGATTTTATAAAAGAAGATTGTCTTGAATGCAATGGTAAGGGTTATTTTCAGAAGATATAGATTTTTTTTTTTGTTTAGGGTTAGAACAACAGAGAAATGGAGCTAGTGAGATGTTATCCAGGCTTTAAAAGCTTAACACTGCAGTAAGACTTTTGGGATACCCTGTATATAAGTAGGAAGAGAAGAGGAAAAAAAATCAGAAAAAGAAAATAGAACATTCCTGCCATTTTCAAGGGAACCCTCAAGATCGTTAACTGGTGCTTATTTTTCCCCCCAATGAGTTAGCACAGATCTAATGACTAGCATCATGGGTCTCCATCTCCCTGTGTACCATTTACGAGTTTTCTTCTATTTAGGTCAAAGAGTAGTCTTTTCAGCTTTAATAATTCACAACTTGACTGCCTTTCATGGCTCCCTTTCACCTCTCAAGGAGGATCCATCACTTTTTAAAATGAAGTCTGCTTTTTTTTTTTTTGAATACTTACATGTTAGCACAGTCACTTGGGTACCTGGCCCAAAGATATACTTGGTGTTTCCAGTAGTTCCCACAGTGTTTGGTCTCTTAACACAAACTAGCTTGGGTAGTCTTAGAACTGCTTGGGGCAGCTCTATGATAAAAATCCTGCCTTCCTAGCTAAAATTACACCTTTTACAAAAAGCCTTTCCTGATTCACCTTGATTCTAGCACTTCCCCCCTGTTATTTTTAGTTTACCCTGTGTGTAACTAGTTGTTTGCATATTTTTCCCCACCAGGATTCACCAAGGATTGTGAGATCCTTGAGGTCAGGAACTGTCTTTTGCCTTTCTTTGTATCCCTATCACTTGGCACAATGCCTGAAACATTATTGGTATTTAATATATGCTTATTCACAGACCAATCATGGTAAGAAAATAATAGGGCTTCTCTTCCAATTTTTCTCTGTCTATATATTTCAAATTATGTAATGCTTTTCTCTGAGTAGACACGTAACCAATGTTTTTCTTAAATTTCTGGTTTATAGAACATCAGTATATAAAGACACAGTAAGGGCAGTTAGGTAGCACAGTGGAGAGAGTGTCAGGTCAGGAGAACATAGGTTCAAATCTGTCCTCAGACACTTTCTGATTGTGTGAGCCTGAGCAAGTCACTTAGCCCCAATTGCCTAGCCCTTTTTGCTCTTTTGTCTTAGGCTTGATACTAAAACAGAAGGTAAGGGCTTAGGGAAAAAAAAAGATATAATGACCATTTTGCTAACTAACTGTGTTACTTACAGAACTTTTATCTGGGATATGGGATAAAAAGTAACAGCTAGTATTTAAACACACATACCAAAACACATTGGGCAGCTAGGTGATAAAGTGGATAGAATGCTGGATCTGGAGTCAGGAAGATTTATCTTCCTAAGTTCAAATCTAGCCTCAGACACTTCTTAGTTTCATGACTCTGGGCAAGTAAAGTCACTTAACCTTGTTTGCTTCAGTTTCCTCATTTGCAAAATGATCTGGAGAAGGAAATAGCAAACCACTCCATCATCTTTCCTAAGAAATCCTCAAACTGGGTTATGAAGATTCAGACATGACTGAAAAATGATTGAACACCCACAACCAGGACACATTCTCCCAAATAAGCTTGGTCTGAAAGTAGTTCCTGTGTGAGACCACATACTTATTCCATTCTATCTTTGCTGAAAGTGATTGTTTTGGGGAGTTTTTCTTTGGGGACTGCCTTCTCAACTAGCTTAGGAACTGCATGGGAAAGGGAATCTTACTACTTTACATAATTGTACTTTCTTTCTGACCAAAAATGGCTATTGAGAATTTGATAATTTAACTTATTCACTAGTCTGAGCTCTAAGTAACTTGATTGTTTCTAAAAAATCAAATCTACTTTCAAAGATTATTATTTGACACCATGTTTGGACTATTTAAAAAATTTTATTTAATTAATCAATTTAGAACATTTTTTTTCCTTGGTTTTAGACTATTTTGAAAGACTATCTGAAGGAAATTTCCATAGAGGAGTTCCAAAGCTGTTTTGAATAATGGCTACATAAAAAGTGAATATTTTTAAAGAAACAATGTTCATGTAGATATAAAAATACCAAAACAGTTGTTGGAAAATAAAATAAGCCTTATAGCCTTAAGGGATATGGTATAGTAGAGACCCAGTTCTTATCTCTAAGTAGGATAAATTACTTCAAGTACTATATTTGAATGGTTATAATATGGGACAGGGAATAAATTTGTAGATTCATTAATCTAAAATTGGAAGGAATTTAAGAAACCATCATAGATGCGGAACCCGAGACCCAGGAAAGTTAAATGACTTGCTTAAGGCCACATGAAGCAACAGATATATGATCTGAATCCAGGTCCTGACTTTAGAATTCGTCTCTTTCCACTCTAAAGCACCAAATTTGTCTTGGCTCCAAAAAGCAAAACTAAGATTAGTGGGTAGATTTTGAATTAATTAGAAGAGAAACTTCTTGATAATTAAGTCTATCCAAAAGCAGAAAGTAGATAGTGAGTTCCCCATTACTTCAGGTCCAAGAAAAGACTGAATGAATGAGCACTAGTTAGGTATATTCCAGAATTTCTTAGACTCAATGTACTCCCATATCCCTTCTGGTTCTGATTCTCTAATTACTGAAAGAATATTTCTAAACTGTGGGCACCTGGCATTCTTGCTAATGAAATGCCGATACCAAATGCATCATATTCCCTATAATCTATAAAAGAATAGATAATCTGGGCTTGGACAAAGTAGAAAGAGCCAAGACATTTCTGTTTCTACTCCAGTATCTCTCTTTTTGACTAGCTTACACCTTAAAACATTTCCCATATAACAAGTTCAGGGGGCAGCTGGGTAGCTCAGTGGATTGAGAACCAGGCCTAGAGACGGGAGGTCCTAGGTTCAAACCCGGCCTCAGCCACTTCCTAGCTGTGTGACCCTGGGCAAGTCACTTGACCCCCATTGCCTAGCCCTTACCACTCTTCTGCCTTGGAGCCAATACATAGTATTGACTCCAAGACGGAAGGTAAGGGTTTAAAAAAAAAAAACAACAAGTTCATTCTTCTTCATCTTAAGGTGAACAAAACTTTCTTTTCTCCCACCCAAAATATTAGCTAATTCATTTTGTTAAAGGATGGAACCTATATGGAAAAAAGTGGTTCTTTGCTTTTTTTCCCAATCACGCATTAGGGAGTTTACCTTCCTTTGAGAATCAAACTTACTTGGTGTTACACTGAGCTTTGTCCCAGCACCAAAAGAGAGTTTATTTCCTCCACTAAATTCACACAGTTTTTGGACCCATTACAAAAAGCCTGTCCTTGGGAGGAACTTTCTATATGGGAAATATAACTTATAATTAGCCCAACCCAATTAGCATCATCTTCTTACTTTTCAACTACATTGGATGGTTTCAAAAGAGAGTACTAGGAGTTGAAAGATCTGGATTCTAAATCTGGCTCTGTCACCAACTGGCTTTGTGACTTGCTGGAAGTCAGTTTACTTCTCTGAAACTCAGTCATCTCTTCTACACAATGAGTTTATTTTACTAGATAATTTAAGTTTTCTTCTGGATTTAAAGTAAAACTGAACACCTGTAATGCCAAATAAATCCAACTGAATCCTTTTATTTATTTTTAAGGACATGTTCTTTCTTACAGTCATGTTTCTTTGGGGAAACTTTAGGTTTTCTATACTTTCATTTCATTGGTTTACTGTGGGATGTATCAGAAGGCATTTCTTTCCTTAAACTACAATGTGCATCTTACACATTGAATTGTATAAACATTAAAAAGAAAACTGGACTTCTGATTTCACTGATATAAGGAACTCTCAGTGCATAACATCTACTGATGGCTATCAGTACATGTTGACATAGTAAACATTTAACAAATAAATCCTCTGTCTGTCTCTATCTGTCTGTCTCTCCCTATCTATCTATCTATCTATCTATCTATCTATCTATCTATCTATCTATCTATCTATCTATCTATCTATCTGCCTATCTCCCTGAAGGGAAAGGGCCCATGGTCACCTAGTCAATATGATTTCAGAGGTCATACTGAACCTCAGGACTTTTTGATTTTGAAACTAGCTCTTATTTTGCTATATAATGTAGCCTCTCAAATATTAGTACAGTTTATCAAAATGCCTCAGATCTGATCACCTGACTCAGCCTCCAAGGAGCCATGAATTCATATCTAGTTCACACATCTGACAGAGTGTACAACCACCCGATAAACGAAGCAATTAAACTTCAGCTGTGTTTCAACAGATCCCATCGGATTTCTTTCCAGAAAGGATAATTAAGTAAACAAGAGAACTTACTGGGTATGATAGCCAGAGAAGTGCCTTTGCCAAAGGTAAGGGTGTTTGCAGCTCCTGTGTTCACACAGTGTGCCCCCTTTTAACAAAAAGCTCCCACCAGAGTTTGGAGTAAAAGCTCTACATCTATTCATTATTTCTATCATGAAGAAGCCAAGTATATGGTCAGCAGCTAACCTGGGAGGGGGGGAGCAATATTTTTACTCACCTTCAAATTTAACATTTTAAAAATCTATATTATGTGCAAGAGACTTTGTTAGGCATTGACAATATGGAAACAAAACTAGAAATCAGTCTCTGATCTTGTTTATATTCAATTGGAATGGAAACAATACATAAAGAGATAAGTAAACAAAATAATTTGGGGTGGGAGAAAACATTGACATTATATGAAGGAAACATTCTATATAGGTCTTACGGGGTCATAGCTGATAGAAAGTCCAAATGTTTCTGCAGGGTGAGAGCCCTCCAGGGTTTATCATATTCCTTCATCATAATGACAATTGAGAAAATCCCTTAGTTACCAAGTTGGGGGTAGAAGAATCATTCACAAGAAGTCCCTGAAGGGGAAGGGGCCTTACGTTGCCTTCTAAATCCCAAAGACCTCCTAATAACTAGTAGAGGGACAAGCTGAGCCAAAGACAAGGTAATAGAAGTAGTCTGGGAATTCTTCCATTACTTAGGTCTGGAGAACCTTGGTTATTTTATTATACCTACCTATAAACACTCTGTAAACATTCTATTTACCTGGTATTATAGATAGTTTGGTGCCAGATCCAAAAATGAGCTTTCCTTGGTTTCCTCCATAATTCACACAGTCATATAGACCTTTACACTATCAGCTGGGTGGGGGGGATATGGAGATGAGTGGGTGCTTTCCCCCTAGTGGAAGTCTTGCCACATTGCTCTCCTTGATTCCCCTTTGTACTATTAATTCATTTGGAGACCCAGAATTTTAAATCTACAAAAGATTTTTAAAGATCACCAAGTTCAAACCCTTCAGTTTACAGATGAGGGAACTGAGGTTTAGAAAGATTCTTATGAATATAAAAATAGATTTTTGCTTATGTCTTTTGTTTTTACATTGCCTAGTTATCTATTTTTCTGGTTTTCCAGGGAAGCCATTCCTTATATTCTTTAAGGAATGAAAAAACCAAGCAAAATTGATCACACTGAGAAAAATCTCATTTTACATATACTGTCCCACCAATGAACCCTGGACTCTTCAAAGGAGCAGAGGAAGGTACATAGAGATTATTTTTAAAACCGGCAGCTCACATTTATATGGTACTTTATGCTTTTTTACAAAGACCTTACAACAATCCCGTGATCCAGACAGTGCAAATATTATCTCCAGTATACAAAGGAAGGAATTGAGGCTCAGCGAAGTTGAGTGTAGCTAGTAAGTCTTAGAACTGGAATTCATTTTCAGGTCTCCCAACCCACTAACCAGAGTGCCTTCTAAGTGGCCTTTCTGTAAGATCATTGCCCAAGTCTGTACAGTTAATATTTTTATTTTTATAAAGAGATCTAGGTATATAGACACACGTGATGAATCCCCAAATTGTCAAGACCACTTTCTGTGCATAAAATTTAGTTAGAACAACTCATATCTGAGCTCTGCTTATCTGATAGTAAGGACAGTGTTCAGCAGGCTGAGGGTGTCAAGTCATTAGGTTTCCTGTCCTCACTTCCTTATTGAGTCTAAGTAGAATGGACAGTAGGTCAAAGGATCAGCTATGCCCCAGTTGCTTCATGAAAGGCTAGTTGGAGGTTATACTCATCCTTCCACTACTTTAACCCTCAGGTAACTCCAAGGGGAATGGAGAATCTGCTTTAAAATCAATAATAACAATTTTCTTTAAAACTAGAATACTTCAGACCTAGATATGGGATGTCCTGGGTTCAATGATAATCTCATATATTTTAGCTGTGTGACCCTGGGCAAGTCACTTAACCCCCACTGCCTAGCCCGAACCACTCCTCTGCCTTGAAAGCAGTACTTAGTATCGATTCCAAGCCAAAATTTGAAAAAGAATAGAATGCTTTGCCTTCCCCAGATTGGGGTGTGTGACTCATTGAGAGTAGCTTATATCTGAATTTGTCAAGACCTTTTGCTTCTAAGAAACTATATTTAATGGAAATGATTTTTTCAAAGGCATCTCCCATTAGTCTAATGCTTTCCTTGAATCAGAGCTACTGCTTGACCTTGCAGGGTTCCCATCTTTTGAATGAGGCATAGTTAACAATGCCTAGCCAGACTCCTTAGCTGCAGGTATTGCTTGGACTCAGGAAGAGTTTAGGAGATTAAATAAACCCCTGCTACTTTCCATTTGAGGATTTCTAAGCATTTGGCAAATGGGAATCCATCAGTCCACTTGGGATCAGCTCATAGATATGTCATTTTATTCATTTCATTTAATTAAAAAAAGCCCAGGAGCCTCACCCTTCTCTCCTTCTAATTCAGTTTTGCTTCTAACATCTGCTGACCCTGAATATCTTAGGGGTCATACTTACTTGGATTTACTATCAATCTTGTCCCTGCTCCAAAGCGTAGGATATTGTTGTTTTCGACACAGCAGTGCATCCCTTAACAAAAACTGTCCTGGCTTCCCCAGGAAACTCTGTAGAGTCCTCATCATTCCAGGGAGCAAGGAGACCTGTCAGGTATCTTGAAAAATGATCCTCACATTCTGGTCTGTCTCATGGGGACAGGGCTCTCTCATTTATGGAGTTAAGTGGTCACCTGGTAAGTCAATGGAGCAAAACTGACAAGGACTCCAGGCAAGAATCCCAAGAGACACAAAGGGCTTTGAAGCAGGTCCAGAATCCAATTGCTGAGGATAAATAGCTACACCAGGGTTGGAATAGGACTAATTTAATTGGGTACAGAAACAGAAATACCATTTCCCCCTGGGATTACTGGAAGTGAGGTGCTGCTATACCATATTAGAACACAAGGTTTAGAGTTAGAAGGGACCTTAGTTTAAGCCCTTCCTTTTATAGATGGGGAAAAAGAACCAAAGAGATGAAGTCACTTGCTGGTGGTCACCCAGCTATGTGATAGAGGTAAGATTTGAACCTAGGCCCTCTTATTCCAAATTTGAGGTTTTTTTTTTTTAATTGCCCCACCCTTTCTGGAGACTATATAGTTGACATTTTTGCTATTGGTGCAAAACACTCAGCCATCGATGCAGTTACATGTGAATTGTTATATAAATGTTCCATATTTCTTGAATAATTTAATGCATTAATTTTTTGGGGGGAAGAGCTGATAGCCAGGAAGGGCTAATCCTGTTTTCAGTGATACAGATATTTGTTTTAATACCTCCCTGGGCCCTTGTCAAATGATTGCTCTTACTATCTCAAGAAAAAGCTATGCGGATAGTCTCATAACTCAAATTTATATAAACTTCAAGGTTTGCTGAATCCTTTGTTTACAACTACTCAATAAGTTAGGTAGTGTAGATATCATCATGATTACCATTTTACAGATGAGGAAACTGAGGGTGGATCATTTGTTCAAGGTTACGTAGTTAATAATAATATTTTAGTTAGCATTTGCACAGAACTTTAAGGTTGGCAAAGGACATATATTACCTCATTTGAGTCTCCCCACAATCCTGTGAAGTAGGCACTATTATTATCCTCATTTTACAGATTAGGAAACTGAGGCAGAGGTGAAGTAACTTGTCCAAGGACACTCAGCTAGTCAATGTTTGGGGTAGGATTTGAACTCAATTCTTCTTGACTCCAAGTCTTGCATTCTATCCATTGTGCCACCTACTTGCCCCAGCAGCTGGTAAGCAACAGAGCTAAATCTTGAACCCAGGTTTCTTGGTTCTAAGTCCAATATTCTTTTCCACTATTTAACACTGCTTCCCACATTGGGTCAAGTCCCTCTGGATCCTCATAAAACAATCAATAGAAGACACTATTTTCTAACCCACCCATTTCCTTCTCATTTATACATTTCATAGCCTGAAAAGGCCTCAGAATTGTTAGTTTTTCATCCTCTAATTAAGTAGCGTGGCATATGTCAGTGTCCTCTGTATCCTCACTGAACTTGTGAGAGAACTCCTATTGCCCAGAGTTAATGTGTTGATGATAAATCAACTCAAAGGAATAATTACCAAGACTAAAGAAACCTGTAAAGAGAGTGAAAGTCTGTATTCACAGGTGGAAATGAGACCTGATAGGAATTCAGCCTAAAAATTGTTCTAAGATCATGTCCCATAAGAAGGAAGGAAAGGAGAGGAAAACTTTCTATTAGGTTTTCCCACTTGGTCCCATATTGCTATTTGAAAAAGATACACACTATCATCACAGGATTCATACATAGTAGAGACTTAATAAATTATCGAATGAGATTGTTGTTCCTATCACCTACCAGAAGTTACTTTGAGTTTGGTTCCAGCCCCAAAGGTTATTCTGTTGCCACTTCCAGTATTTACACTGTGATAAACTTAGTAACAAAAACTTCAGGTTGGGCTTCCTTCTCATCTCATCCTTTATCTCTTTATTTAGGGGCAGCCAGATATAGTGGAAAGAACACTGGGGTGAGAGTCCTTTTAAGACCTGGGCTGAAATCTATGATCCATTCATTTGTGGGCATGTTGCTTAATTTCCCAGCCTCAGTTTCCTCACTAGAAAAATGGAGATACAAAGCCTTGTATCTCTACTTCATGGATTATAGAAGAATGCTTTGTAAAATGGAGTTTCACCATATAAATAGGGCTTATTACAAATATAGGATTGTATATATGGATGAATAGAGTTTATTAACAGTTATTGAGATGTCCTTCCATTTAGAATTTTGTCCATTCCAACCCTGAAAAGCAACGGAGAGGACATGACAGGGCCACTAGGTGGATTTGTTTCAAGCTAAGGTGACTTACTTGACTAGCCTATGTGATGGCACCTGATGGGTGGGATAGTATCCTTGACAATTTATTAAGATGTCAAAGCTTGAGATTTGTGTTATCAGGGAACTCATGCTAGACTCCATTAGGAATCTCAGAGTGATCTGGAGGTTCTCTAGCTGTCATAGTGAATAGAGTAGGGGGCTTGAAAAGGGGAAGGTCTATATTAAATTCCTCCTTTAGATGTTTGCTAGCTTTGTGAGCCTCTAAGCCTTCCCCATCAGTAAAATAGAGATAACATTACATCCTTCCCAAATATATATATATATATATATATATATATATATAAGATCTCGATTTGAAAACTTTTAAAAGCATTGCTCACATTAAAAACCTGTTAACTACTATTACTATTATCCTTTCTATAGATTCATGTTACATGGCCATGGGTGATAAGAGTTCAATGAATGCATTATCATATCTCATTGATTTTAGGTCCTTAAATCTGATTGATAGGAACAAATGAAGACAAAAACAAACAAACAAAAATGAACAAATTGCTATGGAAATCATATCCTTTCCCAGCCCAGATCTGACTATAGAATTGTCACTGGTCTAGTGGCCCATGTATCTACACAACACAGCTCTATGTTTTTGACAGGTGCTTTCCCAGAATTCCTAATTAAGTCCTCATAATACTCATGAGAACTGTGGGAATTTTGGAGAGCTTTTCTGAAAGTGCTCTCATGTCCACTCTTTTGCTTATGGTCAATAAACTATTCAAACCACCTACAGACTTAGAGAAGGAAAGGGAGAAATCAGGACTAAGTGATATGAGACCCCATTAAGAGCACCCTGGAGTGAAAACATTTAAAAGACTCTGTGTTTAGTAGTTTGTCACCATGCACTGCATTTATACACTGATAGCCTCCGAAAACCACTCATTCAGAGCTGTATTGTGTACATCTGAGTGTACATAGACTTCTCAGAATCCCCAAATCCACCTAGCATCATGTTCAGATGACCATTTACAAATATCTCACTATTAGAATTAAAGTGGGATAGTAGTGAGGGGGAAGAGGCCCCAAGATATAAGCTGGAGAGTGTGGTCCAGTGGGAAGAACACTGCCTTTGTAGTTATGCGATCTTGGTTCAAATGCTACCTCTTATATTTATGACCTGGACATTCTTAGCCAAGTCACTTAACTCCCCTAGATTTTAGTATCTTAATCTGTAAAATGAAGAAGCTGATGCAAGGATCAGTCAGCTTTTAAAGTTCTTTCCAATGCCACATCTATGATTCTATGACATGACCACAAAAATATTCCACCCCCTTGCCATATGATATGAGGGAACCGTCAGTTTATCTGTAAAATTAAAAAACAAACCAAAAAACAAGATGTTCTCTTAATTCTCTCCCATCTCTAAATCCCATGATTCTGTGAGATGATTTAGTTCAGGACTCCCATCAATTAGTATTTAAAAGTCCAAAGAAACAACCCACCACCATAATTTATTAAATATAGCTTTGAGAAATTAGCTCAGGTGATAGTGTACTCAATTAGCTTACAAGAGGTTTGATCTGATTGCCCTCAATTTCCATTTCTTACAGGACCTCATGCAATTGTTGCTGAATAAACATCTTATTGAATTAAACATAAGACTATTGGTACTCCAATGTGAAGTTAAAGAAAACGATTCTAGGTAGGGTCCTTGTTTACAATAGGAAGAAATATTAAGAAAACGTTACATTCCTTTCTCACTTACTTGGTTGGACTGTTAGGTATGTCCCACTCCCAAAAGTGAGCTTGTCAGAACCTCCAGTCCTCACTGTCATCAGCAGCTTTACAAAAAAGAGGGTTGATAGCTACCACTAGTCTAGTGTCTTTAAAACTTAGGTGCTTGCCTGGAAATTTTTTTACTCTGATCATTGAAAATATCCTATAAACCAAAGGATCCCATAATATGTTTTTAAGGATTCCCAAATCAGAGAGTTTTAGGATAAAACCATTGCTAATCACAACAGAAGACTTCCATTTTGCAACTCTCACCTTGGATACCAGGAATACCTCCCAGAGTAGTCAAGGAAGACAGAGCTCTAATTCTCAATTTCAAATTCTACTTCAAAGTTAAGCAAAGCAATTTCCAGGTAGAATTAGCTCTTTCAAAGAGAAAAATATTCCTGCTAGTTTTTAAACCGACAGAGAAGGTTTTAGTGGTCTAATTTTTTTTTCCAGAATATAAATTAGTAAGGTTCCTTTGGGGTTTCTGTAGTGAAGGCTCAAGTTGGAGTTGGTTGTTTTGTAATTTGTCTTTATACTTACAGGGTCTAACCCTCAAAAGGGTTCCAGAGCCAAAGATGACTTGGTTCCAGCTTTCACATAGTGATAAACATTTTTACAAAAAACAGCCTGGGGGGTAACTCAGGCTTTAGAAGGTGAACTCACAATCACTTCATCTTGATCATTAGAACTGGCTGATATTTTGCTAAGAAACACAAGACACAATGATTGTGGAAATAATTGTAAAAACATCTAGAAGCCAGAATGGGAAAAGACCATTTGTGTAGACAGTCTCTAATGACCCTGGTGGGATTTGACTCATAGTATATTCTCTGCCCTGGCTAGGAGAGATTTCACAATTATTCTCTGGGCAATTTGTTTTTCAGTCATTCAGTCATGTCCAACTCTTCATGTTCTTTTGTATCATAGCTATCTATAGGATTTTCTTGGTAAGGATCCTGGACTGGTTTGTCATTTCCTTCTCTGGTAGATCCAGTGGATCCTTTTATCAGGCAATCAGAGGTTAAGTGACTTGCCCAAGGACATACATCTAGAAAGTGCCTAAGGCTGGGCAAAGTATTCCCAAAATTTGATGTGTCCTTTCCTTTTAGGAAATGCCTGTAAATTTCTAGCCAGAGCTTTTTATCCAACTGCCCCAAACTATGTTTTCTTTGGGCTATTGCCCTGAACTTTTAGGTCCTTGAAAAAGGCATTCACTTCCTCTTATCATCTGTTTTGAACCCATGGGAAACACGAATCCTGCTTAGTTTGCTGGAAATATCACTTGGAAAAAATCAGCTTGGAATAGATTGCTTCCAAATAGGTCACATGTATTTTGTTCCTCTGACTATTAATTTGAAATCACTCTCCTTTTTCTTCTTTTTATGAACTCCTTTGCATGCTGTGAATGTACTTCATACCTTGAGAAGCCTACAACAGCATGCAGAAACGTGACATTTTCCTTGCTTATGCTAAGTTTGCATCCAGACATTGTTCCCTGAAGAACACTGATGATTTTGGAGGCTGCTGTGGAAAAAGAGCCTGGGCATTCTTGGGTCTCCTGGCCCCACAGCCTCAGCTCTGCTGCTGATTTACCACATAACCAAGGGCATGTCTTTGGTATACATTTCCCCAAACTATAATCTGGGGAGAGAAATGCTTTCCCTCCTCTAATGATTTACTCAGAGAGAGAGAGAGAGAGAAAATACCCCAACACCAAAAACATGCTCTGTACAGTTTCCCTGAAAGATATCTTGTAAGGACATCACATTACTCTTCCTGTTAAGAGATTTCAATCCCCTAAACTCACAATCCTTCTCCTTCTAGTTTCTAATGGAAGGGAAAATATCCCTCTAGGTAATGATTGCGGTTGAGACAGTCTTGAAATCCGAACATGGAAAAGTTTCACATATCCCATTCTTTCCCATTTGGGTTCTGCTTTTCTTTCCAGCTTATTTTGAATTGTCTTTAGTTACAAGAGTGGTCTCATTCAAACTTTCCACACCATTCCATTTGGGTTTATTGTGGGTGTTATGTCAGCCTCCTTGTGCTTTGCATGTACTACAGTGCTATACATACATTGAAGCAAAACAAAAACAAGATTCACTTACTTGCTTTCACAGTTAACTTTGTACCTTGTCCAAAGTGAAGTTGATAATTTCCAGCTGTAGTTCTCACAATGATAATCCCTCTTACAAAAACCTGCTCCAGTTTTCCAAGTTTGATTTTTCCCCGTCCAATGAGATAATACCTTCTCCCTTGAGAGAGGGAACTTTTCCCCAGTCCACAGCATATATTTCTCATATTTCAACTTTGCCATCCAAAGATAGAAAGAACTAACAAAGAAACTTCCAACAACCAACAACTAAGGTCTGTTTTAGGAAAGCACATTTCCTGTATATCTCTATGTCCCTTAATTTCTGCATAAAGCTTGAGATAATCCAAAATAAACTTATCATCAAAGATGAAAATGCAGAAGCAGTCATTCTACCCTAATTCTCTTTCTTTCACATTTACAAACAAATGCAGTGTTGGGGGAGAGGGGGAGCAACACCCAAACACATGCCAAACAAAACCTTCTAATATTATGAATCATATTTTGAATTTTAAGTTTTAAATGTTTAAGTTTTAAAATTTAAAAGACTGGATTTTCTCTTCAAAAACTTGGAGTTTTGGCTTTTAGCCACTTGTT
This sequence comes from Monodelphis domestica, assembly GCF_027887165.1. Lineage (NCBI taxonomy): Eukaryota > Metazoa > Chordata > Mammalia > Didelphimorphia > Didelphidae > Monodelphis > Monodelphis domestica. The sequence goes on along the minus strand of NC_077227.1, from coordinate 176,242,102 downwards.
TCAATTATCAAAGAGGAGACAGGATATATTTTTCTAGCTGTAATCATATGCAGTCTAGTAAGACAGGATCATTAAACAGATTACATGAAAGTTGACTGACTGTGTGGTATGAAACAGGAATCAATAACCTGATTTCCTAACCAATGATAAAGGATTTACTGAGTTTCACAGTATCTAGTTATATAGTTCCAAAGATCAGTGTTTCCATCAAATTACTAAACACAGTATTTTAAATCATCACAAAAGTTCCTTTCCTTCTCTCTCTCTCTCTCTCTCTCTCTCTCTCTCTCTCTCTCTCTCTCTCTCTCTCTCTCTCTCTCTCTCTTCCCCTTCCTTCCTTCCTTTCCTTTCTCTTCTCTCTTTTTTTAACTGAAAGTTCCCCTCCACCTCTATCCCTAGTGTTTCCTAAGAAACACACTCTTCCCTACTCCTGCATCATCAAAGTTTCCAGGTGACCCCTTTCAGATCATACTCTGTTGGAACAATGGAGAGAAATTGAGATTAAAGGCTTTAATTAGGAGATGCCAGACTATGTGTGATCTATTTTGATTCTGCCAAATATTTCTTCAAGAGACAAATGTAGGAAGAACAGAAATTATCTCTTCAAGTGGTATCAGTGAGTTCTTTGGGTCTAAACACAGAGCTTCTGAGAGCATCTGTCATTGTCTTTATCATCCTCTCATACCTCAAAGTTTTGCAGTTTTCTCTGAAATCACCTCATTTTTCTGCTCTGATATTTTCTTCCAAAGCTCTCCTTTCCACATGACCACCATTCTAGTTCAAGCCCTCATCATTTCTTTGCTATTGACCAGTCCCTGTTGGTCCCTGTGCCTATTTTCTCCCCACCTCTTCAATCTATCTTTCACACAGCTGCAAAATATGATCTCAGGCACAGATCTGACCTATGTTACTTCCCTGCTCAACAACCTTTATGACTCCCTGTTGCCTATGGTTTAAAATACAACTTTTTCAGCTTGCCATTTAAGGTCTTAGTGCAGTTAGGGAGCACAGTGTGTAGAATGTCTGATTTGGAGTCGAGATGACTCATTTTCCTGAGTTCAGATTTGGCCTCAACCACTTCCTAGTTCCATGATTCTGGGACTCAGTTTTCTTACCTGTAAAATGAGTTATAGAAGGAAATGGCAAAACTACTCCAGTATCTTTCCCAAGAAAACCCCAACTGGGTCATGAAGAGTTGGACATGATTGAAAAACAAATGAACAACAAATTGAAGGCCGTTCACATTCTGACTTCAGCTTGTTTGTTTGTTTTTTCAGCCTTATTTCATATTACTCCACTTAACGAATTCCATATTCTAGACGAGATGGACTACTGGATTTGCCCTAACTCAGTCAACACCCTTCTACCTTTACACATTTGCCCAAGCTTCCCTCTCTGCCTAAAACATATACCTTCTTTGTCATTGTCTATCAAAATCCTCATTTTAGGTGTTAATCCCTCCACTAAGCTAGCCCTGGTCTTCCCAATTCCCAGTCCCCACTCCTTCTTTCTCTCCCTCCCCCCTCCTCAAATTATCTCATATTATACTTATCTATCTATACATACAGCTAAGCTCCTTGAGGAAAGGAAATTGTTTTATTTTTGCTTCATATTTACAGTAATGATTACTATCCCATACAAATAGAAAGTAATGTAAAAATATTGATTTCATTGAAAAATCTCTCCCCTCTAACTTCTTGTTTCTAGAGTCAATGTCTGGAGTTTGCCCTTTTCTCTTAGCCTACACAACTGTAGGAGTTTAGTCCAAGGCTCTCTTATAGCAGTGGATAAAGTGCCAGACTTGGAGTTAGGAAGACCTGAGTTCAAAATCTAGCCTTAATAGCTGTGTGACCCTGGGCAAGTCACTTAACCTCTGTTTACTTCAGTTTCTTTATCTGCATAATAATAATAGCAACTATGTCTCAGGATTATCTTGATAATCAAATGAGATAATTATAAAATGCTTAGCATAGTGCCTGGAACATAGTAATTGCTATATAAATGTTAGTCATTATTATTGTTATTATTATTACTCTCCTCAGTCTGTCCTCTCATCAGGTATTCTCAAACAGGGAAATAAGCAAGAACAGCATCAATATTTGATATAATCCATTCACCCCACGACTGATCATTTATCAAATTCTGGATATTTGGTTCTAGAGGCAGAGGATTGAAGGAGGTGATCTTCCACCTCTTCTTCTCTGGGGTGTCTCTGCAGAGTGTACAGAGAGATGCCTTTTTTTTGGTTGACTTACTTGGATTGACAGTGAGACTTGTTCCAGTCCCCCAGTAAAGTCTGTCGTTGTTATAAGTACACTGTGATAGGAAACTTAACAAAAACTGAGCGTTGGGGGTGGGGAGGGTGCTGCCAGATCACTTCTATCTTTCCTTCGGTGCTGGCTTCTGCATGGGGACACCCCCAGGAAGGAGCCTCAATGATTGAAACAGCTGTGACCATCATGCTGATGTGGGGACTGATTCCTACCCTGGAGCAGGATTAAAAGAAAAGCCATTCCCTTCTTAATCAGAGCTGCAGGACTATTTGCTTTATGGTCAGCCTGTGGTTTGTTTTTAATCCCTTTTTCTTTTAAAATGTTATTTCTCTCCTGATGGTCATGTGATACTGAAATGCATTTTAATCTGCTCTCCTTCTTACATCTCTGGACCCTAGTCAACCTAGTAAGGTTTTCTCATTTCTCTGCTAAAATGCGCAGGCCCCTCATTTCCCCCAGAATCCCTCAGCCTGGGGCTCCTATTCTCTTATTCATTTGGAACTTTTCTCAGATCCCTGGCCTTCCCCTATTGGGTGAAGTTTCCATCTCCCAGTTTCCTTTTGTTCTCTGCCTCTCCGGCAGACACTAGGAAGGTGTGTGCCTGGCACAGAACAAGCCCTATGCTCTCTGTTCTGCCTGTTAGCCTCATGCTGTTCTCAGCTTACACCTACTTCAGACTTCCCTTGCCTTTGTTCCCAGCCTGTGCTAATAAAGGCCCTCCATTCCTCTAGCTTTGTGCACCTTCACAGCAATCAGAATGCTTCAGACACCCTATCTCTAGTTTCTCAAGAGGGCTAAGCATCATGGTCACAAATTGCCTTTCAGAAGATGCCCTTCAGAGACTGACTTACTTGCAGTGACTGTTAATCTCGTCCCTTGGCCAAAAGTTATCTTCCAGTCACTACTGCTAGCTACACTGCCACTGGACCCTTTGCAAAAACTGGAGGGGAGCTGATACATCACGTAGCCCCCTAGGGTTTCAAACACCACACAGCTCCTGAGGCACTTCTACCTCCCCCAAACCCCTTCCCATCCAGACCTATACAGAGAGAAATTTAGGTGTCATGGGAAGCACACGGGATTTTGAGGCAGGAGACTGGGACTCGGATTCCAAACCTGACATGTACTAGCTATGTGACCATGGAGAAATGACTTTCTCTTTCTGAGACTCTTTCCCTCATCTATAAAATGGGGATTACATGAATCAATCAGTGAGCATTTATTTAGCACTCATTCTGTGCAACAAAAGGGTAGACCCTCAAGAAGCTTATATTCCTTTTTTTGGAGCAATTAGAATCGCCTTGCCCACGGTCACACAGCTAGGAAGTGTCTGAGGTCAGATTTGAACCTAGGACCTCCCATCTCCAGGACTGGCATTTTATTTATTTTTATTTTTTCAAAAATATTTCTCCATGTTTATATGATCCCTTTTCTTCTCCACCCCCCCCCCCCCTTCCCTCACCCTTACCAAGGACTGGAATTTTATCCACTGTACAACTTAGCTACCTCAAGGAGCTTGTATTATAAAGAGGAAGACAATACATATATACATCAGAACACATAATATAAATACAGAGTAGATGGAAGGTAGCCTTAAGGAAAAAGGCATGAGTAAGGGCAGATCTAACAATCCCTTAAAACCTCTCTTTATTCATTTATAAAAGAGAGGTTTGGCCTGGATGGCTCCTCAAGGCCCTTCTATCTATAAATCCATAATCCTATGTTCCTTGGCTTCTTATAAGGACAGCTCTCTACTAACTATAAGATACTATACTATGGAATGTGATTTGTTATAATTGTAGGTCTAGAGCTAAAAATGATGTCAGAGATCAAATTTAGACCAGTTTACTTAACACATTTTACAGATGAGGAAACTGAGTCTTAGGGAGTTTATGACTTATCCAAGGTCACACAGGTAATGTATTGGGATTTCAATCCAGATCCTCTGTCTCCAAGATTCCACTGGATCTCCTTGCCTCTTTAATATTATGGAAACAGTGAGTGAGGAGCTCACCTACAACCAGGTGTCCCAGGGAACTGCCTGTAATTGGTTCTGTTAAGGGACATGGCAAAAGCATTTGGGTCTCATTATACTTCCTAGACAGACATGCTGCAGGTTTTCAAAAACATCATTCCGCCTCACTCTTCTCCTCCCCCTCTTCTTAATTGTTCTCCCATCCTCACAGTATCCCAATCTACATCTCATTTTCATATCCCAGCTCTCATTTTGATGGCACCAAGTCCCTCAGGCACCATTGATCCAGCCCTCCCTGAGACAGCATATGTTCAGAGAAATGCGCCGTGATTAAAGGACTGGAAATACCAGCATCTCAAAGGCTGTGATCCTTAGCTCCTCGTTCTTTAGCTCCGGTCAATATGTTGTTCTCATTTGTCTGGCTAATGAAGAGCTGACCTTTCTACACTGGTGGATGCATTTTGCAGACATAACAAACACTAGAGAGCTGGCAACAAAAGATCAGGGCTGAAGGCGACTTGTTCTTTCTAGACTTCCAGGTGTTCTAGTCAAAAAGGTTCCCCAGACCAAATGTCAGCCTCTCATTTTCAGTTGCTAATTTATATGGTCTTCAGAGAGAACCCAGGGAGCAATGGGCCAACATGATCCAAGCTTATTGGTACTGGTGATTATGTAGAGGCATAGCTGATTATGATTATGATTATTATTCATAAGAATGATGTGTTCAAATCCTAGCTGTAATTTACATAGCCTGTATGACCTTGGACAAGTAATTTACAGAATTAGTCATAGAATATTTGAGAGGTAGAAGTAACCCCAGAGGTCATTTATTTCATCCACTCTATATAAGGGAACTCCTTCATTTTATTTTTGGAAAGTTCTAATTGTTTGGTTTTACTTGACATCAGTTCTAATTCAAGTTGCCTTTTTACTACTTCCACTCTTTGTTCCTGTCCCTGCCATCTGGGGCCAAAAACCACCCATGTGACAGTTGTTCAGATAAGTATTTGAATATCACTATTTGGTTCCCCTGAGATTTCTCTACTCTCACTTAAACTTCCTTGGTTCCCTTAAATGATTTTCTCATGACAAGGACTCAAGGACCTTCACGATTTGGATGCTTTCCTTTGGATTCTTTCTAACTTATCTGGGTACTTCTTAACAGTGTCCAGAACTGAACACAGTACTTCAGCTAAAGTCTGTTAAGGATATTAGCTTCATGTGGTTTTGGCAGACACATCATATGGCCAATTTATATTGGGCTTATAGTCCACTAAAACTCCAGGATCTTTTTCAGAATTACAGCTGTCTAACTATGCTTGTGAAGATGAGGTTTTGTAGCCATGTTCAAGATTGCATTTATACTTATTGAATTATAATCTTATTGGACTCAGCCTAGTGCTCTTTTGGAGTCTGATTATCATCATCCAATATATTAACCATCCATCTGCAAATCTGATGAGCATACCATCTATGACTTTAACCAGCTTGCTGTTAAAAATGTTAAACAACAAAAGGCTAAGTGTATATATGTGGGATACTCTGCTGGATACCTCCTAACCTACTAAATTTAAGCCATTAAAAGACTTTTTGATTCTGACTACTGAACCAGTTTTGAAAGCAGAATTAATCTGATCACATTATTGTCTAATTCATATCTCTTCATCATTAATCTCAATGGACCTCAGTTTCCCTTTAGGTACTTGAAAGAGATCATCTCTAGGGTTCCTCCTAATTTGAAATCCTATGATATCAATATATAACCTTATAATACTGATCAACATTATATGACTTAGGAGCTTCCCTCTCCCCAGAAGAATGTGTATACTGCCATTCAGAGGTCCAACTGAGGACAGTGCTTTCTGAGAGCCTTTGCCTTTTTGTAGTATTGGCAATGTGCCATCTGCCTGATCAATAATTCTCCAGGAATGTGGAGAGGTAAGAGAGCAGGGAAGAATAGTGATTCATAACCAATTGGGCCTGAATTCCCATCTTTTGGAATTATAGTATGGGAGGAGTTGGTGTCCTAAATTGAACTCCTGGAAAAATAAATGTAAAATATGCTCTGATAATGTTTACTGAAGAAGCAGCTTTAGCTTTCTTGCATTCTACCTACCATGTTCTCCTTTCCCCCCCTCATCCAAATTTGACTCTAGGTAATTATTCTTCAGTGAAAGAAAAATGTTTGTTTCTTCATAGATTGGCTTTTCCTTTGCTGTCTCAGATTAATTCCATTTGTTTGTGATACTCTTGGGATTTCAAAGCTCTCCTAAAGCTCATTTCTAGCTTACTGGAGCTTTCTTAGGGCTCCAGTGAGTGGGTCAGAAATACCTCAGTTTGAAGACTAGAGTGAAACATTCACAAGTAGAGAATTTGCATTTTTCTCCCCAACCTCCAAACTTACTTGATTTTATGGTTAATTGCGTCCCCGTTCCAAATATCATCTGCCCATAGCTGTTACTCCTCACACCACAGCAGGGAACTTTACAAAAAATGGCAGAGGGCACTTGATGAATTTTAAAACTCATAGTCAGGCAGAGCTCCTATCTCCTCCAAAGCAGCTATCAGCAGCAGACACACCAAAGCCAGAAGAGCCCAAATCTTCCCATCCACTCTCATTATTAGCACAGATAACTGTCACAAGAGGAAAGGCACTAACCATTATACTTGGATGTCTTTGTAGAGTGTCACATTCCCTTGCTTGGTAGTTTCAGAAATAGGGAACAGACTATTAATTCTATTCTTTCTTTCTCCTTAATTTTATAGGAGCTTAATGAATGTGGTCATTTGGGCAAAGCACTTGCAAGAAAGATAGAATGGCGGGTAGCTAGGTAGCATAGTGGAGAGACCACTGGGCATAAGGTTGGGAGGACCTGGGTTCAAATCTGTCCTCAGATACTTCTTAGACTCTGGGCAAGTCACTTAACCCCAATAGCTTTGACCTTACTGCTCTCCTGTCTTAGAATTGATACTAAGATAGGTGAGAGTTTAAAAAATAAATAAAGAAAGATAGGAATGTCTGGAGCCAGAGGTCCTGGGTTGGAATCCCCTACTATTACCTATGTGGACCTTGGGCAAATCACTCTAGACTCTGGTTTCTTCAAATGTAAAATATCCCAGGAGGTTGGGCCAAGTGGCCTTTAAGATCACTTCTCCCTCAATCTTGTGATTCTAGGAAATCAGAGATCAGCTTTTCATCCCATTTTTATGTAAGAACTATCTTATACTGAATACAGTGTAAGTTTAAGGTTTATAGTTTATTTTCTACTAAACATCTTCTCTTGTTTCTGGACCTCAGAATTCTTCTCTGTAAAATGAGGAGGTTGATTCCTTTTGTCTGTAAATCTTCCAAAGCTAGGAATGGTGACCAGCTATCTCCACTGAGCCAGTTACAACAGAAGTAAGGAAAATCTTTCTATTAGTGAATATTATTGTGGAAAATTAGAATGGGTCTTTTGAGATCATGTTAGGAAGGAGTGACTGAAGGAAGTTAGAGAATCTCTTTCCCTGCAAATCTCTTTAAAAAATGGTAAGGATATGCCTCTCCTGGTTTAGGAACAACTTTGCTTTGTAGCTGGGGGATAGATTAGATAACCAGGGGAATCTCTGAATATTGAAAATAAAGAGCTTCCTCTGAAGGAACCAAATTAACCCCCAATTAGATGTGACTCCTTAGTTCTTAGGTAATAATAATTAGTATTTATATAGTGTGTTAAGGTTTTGAAAACACTTTATGAGAATTATCTACTCACAACAGCTCTGGGAGGTAGGTGCTGTTATCTTCCTTTTACCAATGAAGAAACTGAGGTAGACAGTTGTCAAATGGCTTGCCCAGGGTCATATAGTCAGCAAATGTCTGAAGCCAGAATTGACCTCAAGTCTTTCTGGCTCCAGGTCCATTGAATTACCTTGTTTTCTGATTCATACACATATAGAACTGGACCTGGAAGGAACTTGAGAGATCAAGTCCAATACCCTCATTCATTGATTAGCAAACCTAGACCCTGAAAGGTTAAATTACTTGCCCTCGGTCTTCCCTCTGGGCCAGAGCAGAGAGGGGCACAGTCCTCTGAAACCTGACATTATGATTAACTTGGAGGTGGATTTCTAGGGAATCTGATAGGCTATCTTCAGGCACTTACTTGGCATAATTGTCAAGATGGTCCCTCGTCCAAACACCAGTTTCCCATAACTGCCACCAGAAGTTAGCACTGCCACAGAGGCCTTTACATAAACTCCCCAGGAAGTAATTGATTCTTACAGTCATCTCCCTCCTCCAGAACTGGGGAGGAAAACACAGAGCTAATGGGCCCTCAGATGCAGAGGACACGATGAGTTCCACAAAAAGGGTCATGTGGAACATTGTCATGGCTGATTGTGTGGTGCTTTCTTTTATCCCGCAGAGGAGTCTCCATCTGTTTCTATCTTCCCTCGATTCTATCTGGGGGTTTACTGAATTCACATGTTGAGCATCTCCCTCTAAAGGTCTCATTTCCATTTTACAATATCGTTTTCAGGACAATTTCTCCTGTCAGTGAAAGATGTGCCCTTCCCCCCGCCAGTACCCTGAGGTGTCACAGGTTCGTGATGACAATGAATCCATGGCAAAGAGAGGGGGAGTTTGGGGGTTTTGTGGTGGCTGAACAGAATAGAAGAGATTTATTGTCTCACTGCAACCATCTCCTCTCCCTAATACTGCCTCCCTGCCCCCAGCTCTCACTGCCCACTCTATTGCCAGGGATGGGAGGTGGGCGACATTTAATGAGTCCTTTCATGCTTATATATTTTTAGTATCAGTCTAGACCTCAAGCTCAAGCGGCACAAGGGTCCTTTATTACACTGCCATCACAGAGAGCTTTGTACACAACATCCTGGGGGTGCCTCCTCTCTTCAGGAACCCTGACATCAAAAGGCACAGGTCAATGCTTGTCTGCCTCCCCAAAGGGTCAAATTAAAGTGACATAGCAAGAAGGCTTTGAGATTTGATCTTTCAGACTTACCTGAGGTCACTGTCACTCTTGTCCCACTACCAAACACAAACTTCCCTGCATTGTTATTATCCACAGTCACTGGAAGCTTTACAAAAACCTGAGCTCCCCCAGCAGACGGATGCTAACCAAACAGGCAAAGAGAGAGAGAGAGAGAGAAATAGGCTGACTTATTTGACATTGCCTTGCCAATAAGCTTTGGCTGTTTGGGCTGAATTCAACTTTTACATTATCAGCATCATTATTATTTCCATTTGGGCCCAGTTAAACTACTTTGACTGAATTAGGGCTTGGCTTCCCTGTCCGTGTCTACAAGCCCATTAACAAAGGGTCAAAGTCTCACCTTACTTATCTCCAGCTTCCACAAAGGGGGGAATTACCCATAGTTGCGTCCCAGCATTCTGTCATTTCCATAAAGCAGCTCATCTTCCAGGAGCATCCATCCACTTTAAGGCTGGATAGCAGGGATTCAAATAACCCTCCCCACCTTTCCCCCTCTGACGTTATTTATTGTCTGTACATCTCACCCTGGCATCTCCCATTCTCCCCCCACTCTAGAGCTTAATTAAAGACCAAATTGCCTGCCCTCAGCTGAAGCCCTCGCACAATTGTGCCCCAAACTGTTGCCGTGGCAATAATCTCAGTCTGTGGATGGAAGGATGGAAGGAAGGCAGAATCTAATCAAGTATCTGATGGACTCTCTATTCATTCCCCCACCCCCACCCCCACTTTAAGCCTTTGAATATTGAAAAGAGCTGATTGCATAGAAAGCCTGAAGTGCTATTAGTGTCAAAAGCACTGGATGGAATGTTGGGTGGGAGCAAATAGGTATTTTTCCTTTCATATTTTAGAATGACTGACAAAACTCCTTTTCTCCCTTGGCACCAACTTGTAGCTATTACTTCACCCCATTATTACAGGGATGGTCCAAAGGGCTGGAGATGATGTCCCGGCCTCCAACTGGGGCATTCCTGAATAAGTCAACTGACCTCTTTCTGCCCCTGATTTTTCCTCTGTAAAGGACAGACTCTAGTCCTCGATTCCTGGGGCTGGCACGAACATCCCAGGGGTGAATTAATTTAGCAAAGCCCTGGAGACTGTTGAATTTATGGGTCTTAACAACATTATGTATTATTCATTGCTGCTCAGAGCTTTAATTGTTGCTGCAGACGTGTGCTGCTCCTACCCCTGCTGAGAAAGACAATTCTGTGCATTATAACTTCATAGCTAATCACATGCTGTGTCCTTTAGGCCTACGCTTGCATTTCAACTACATGGATGATCAGGACTGAAGAAGAAATGAGTAACGTTTGTGGCAGCTACTTTTGTCCTTATACTTCTTGCTTTCTCTTGTGTCCTCCTACCCTTGCATGGAATTACAGGGTCACACGGATCTTGGTTATCGCCTCTCAGGGAAGCTATATTCAAAGCTGGCTCTCCTCCCCACCTAAAAATACATCTGCCTCCCTCCAACTTTTAGAGAGGAGTTCTTGTCTAATAGAGCAATTTGCCTGCCTCCCTAGCAATCCAGCCACAATGACCCCAGTTGCCAGTATTTTGATGGAACACTTTCTTGCTTCCGGGGAAGAGTATGAGGAATACTATTGATGTTTTCTATTATCTATCTATCCATCACTATATTCCCCCCATTCATACTTGGATTTATCATCAGGCTTCCCTACTATCATTTTATAACCAACAATCCCTACTTTCCAAGAACCACTGATAATAATCATCACTTACATTTATAATGTACTTGTGACAAATTTTTTTTGGAAGCACTTTTACCTCTATTATCTCATTTTATGGGTAAAAGGAGGAGGAACTGAAGGCATTCACACTCCACTCTCCTTTGTACCTGAAGAGAAAATTGCATTTATGTTTAATACCTCCTTTACTTTCCCCTATCAAATGACACTCATAGCTCTAGGGGAGACCAAACAGTTACCTGGGTAACTCAGGCAAAAGTAGGGGGTTTGCTTGAATTAGCCAGGTACCTGGATCTGTGGAGACCTGGACATTCTGTTTTTAGACCTTTTTTTTGGTTCTGATTTGATGAAAATGCCTTCAGAGAGATACAAATGAAGATAAAATGAAGAGGTATATCTTCAAGACCCTCAGTCTTGATTAATTACATCATAGCATTCCATCATTTTTAGGGATGAATTTAAAGGATTTAGTATCAATGTCAGGGAGATTTATATTTAGCCCATTGAATTTGCATATCTACAACATGCCAATTTCCTTTCTATCTTTTGGGCAAACATTTCCTGGCTTTAGCAAAATCCCTTAGGAGCCTGTGTTCAAAATTTCTTCCCTGTCTCAATAATCTTATTTAAGATGGATGACAGGAATGTTTTCAGCTGCAGCTAATTCAGTCTTTGTAGCAACTGTGTTTTAATTCCCTGGGGTGGGGGGTGTGTATGGGGAAAGCAGATTCCCAAAGCCCCTCCCCAGAAATCAGATTTAGAAGCTAAAGTATTTAGAGTTGGTTGGCAGTGGTTTAGATATGAGGAAGGCACTTAAAAAAACCAAACAACTTTTCACTATTTCAGACTTACCTGTTTTTACTGTTAGTAGGGTTCCTTTGCCAAATACCAGATTGTAACTAGCAGTCCCACTATCCCCACATCTAGAGGAGACTTTACAAAAACAGGAAAGGTAGCTGCTCTCTGTAGGGGGACCCCTGGAATTTAGCTTGGTCTTGAACTCTCACCCTGGTCCACAACTAAGGTGCTTGCTTGGGAAAAACTCAAAGCCCTAGTGGCTGGGCTGACTGCTGAAGAAAACTGAGTTTTTGTAGGGAGTGATACCTTGTTTTATGAGTAGCCTGCTGCCTCAGTTTGGGGAATCCATTTGTTTTTTCTTACTTCCCCTAATTGTCTTCCCCTGGCTGGCACTCCCATCATTTCTACTTTATGGCACGTTGGGGGTAACTATTTCCCAGCTTTTTATTGAAATTGCTCTCATCATGTCACACGATTCTGGTTTACTGGAAACTGATTGCGAAAGGGGAGGAAAACAGGGGATTTTTACAGTCCAAGAATGTAGCTTTGGGGAAGTGGTAGCCTTTTCTTGCCTTTTCTGGTCTTATTCCCTGGGCCAGGGCAAAGGACTCAACTGCACCCCTTAACCAGAAAGTGAGGAAAAGAGTTAAGTAGCAAGGGGAAGGTAGCATTTAGCATCTATGGATGATTTAATCTGTTCTTACTTACTTGAATGCACTGTCAGGGTCACCCCTTGTCCAAATACCAGCTTGACTCCAGCAGATCCCCCCTTCACACTGTCATAAGTAACTTTACAAAAACTGGTTTGGACACCCTTTCCCATGATCCCCTCAGGCTAAAACTCTTTTCCATCTCCAAATAACCTTGTCTTCCTGGGGAAAACCATCCTAATCCAACTAGTCAGTATCTTAGGAGAAAATAGCTCTTTAAGGTTGTTTCCTTCTGATTAGACTAGTGCAATTACCAAGATACACCAGAGTTTTCTTTCTCTTAGACCTATTTAACACCCCAATTTCTACCTCTTGGATTTTAATGCTCCCCCCTCTTCTAGCCATTGGCAGGAGTCTTCCTGTCATGGAACTGATAAGCAGAAAGGATCTATAAAGACCTGAGGTCTCCCTGGGGGAAGTTGAAAACTCCCATCTCCCCTAAATTTACCAGCCTGAATTCTAGGGCCAGGCCCACTGGGGACCCAATCTATCACAGTGGGACATAAAGATTAAAAGGCAATATGGAAAATCCAGGGGAAATCCTGCTGTGAGAGACAGGCTTGGCCTTTCACACTTACTTGGCTTTATTTTCAGGCTGCTCCCTTTCCCAAATATCAACTTATTGCCAACACCTGTCACTGTCATGGGGTGCTTTACAAAAAACAATTACAGGAGCCCACCCACCCAGATGTCCTTTGAGCCTTAAAGCTGACATGGTTTCCTCACCTCTGCCCAGGGTGATCTGATCTAGAAACAATTTCTAATGCTGCAGAGTAAAGAGGATTAGGAGAAAATCTGTTTGCCTATTCTCCCATCTCTTTCTAGCTATTTATGGAAACATCTCCTTTAGGGTTAGAGAAATGGTGCCAAGTTTCTAATCTCTTACTATTGGCTTGCTCGCAGTCACATATTTACAATCTAAATTTACATCTCATTTCCATTTGCTGAAGTTTTTAATGCATTTTGCGATTACTTTCAGAACACTTTGTAGAATGATAAACTCAACTGAAATGAAGATATTGCAAGGACTTTGGCAGGTTTGTGTCTAAATTGTTCTGATTCCTCCTTACTCAAACCTGGGCAGGCTAGGGCTATGGTAGGTGTGCTACCCTAATAGCCCCTGTAGCTTCAAATGGGACCCTTTCAGGGAAACCCACCTTGAAGAGTTGATATCTATTGTTCCTAGGGATTAATTTGGATTTCCTTCTAATCTAGTCTCCAAATGTCAGTCTCCTATCATCCTGGTCCTTTCCATTTTGCTGACAAGGAAAGCTTTTAGATAAATCTCATGAATGCTTTTAAAAATTTTTTCAACTCACATTTCCTCTCCATGCCCATTTTAGGGGAAAAAATGCATACAGAAAAAGGAATAAATATAGTACCCCTGGGAGGTACTTTTACAGAAATTCCTTTGAGGATTAAGAATAGAAATTTAGTGGTGTTTGTTTTTGCTGATTGCTACTTCTAATACTTAGGGACCATAAGAAGCAGATCTTATTTTCATAGAGGCCAAGAATCTGAAGCTGGGAATGGCTTCGGAGCTCAGTTGTATCCAATCATTTTTTAGGTGAGGAAACAGAGTCCCAGAGATATACAGAGCCTGATTATAGAACTGAAAGGGATCTCAGAGATCATCTCATCGAATTCTCATTTTATAGGTATGGAAACTGAAACCTAGGATGGAGAACTGCCTGGCCCAAAGTTATACAACATAATTAATAGCAGATTTGGGGTGAGAACTATAGTCTCCTGGTATCTCATCCCAGGCACTTTTCACTACACCTTGAAATCCCTTTTTCAAATCCTGGCCCCAATATTGTTTCCATCCCTTAGGTTTTTCTCATTTTCATTAACTAACTTTCCTAGATGTTTAAAGACATTGAGTGAGGAGCCACAGATGTAAGCTACCCTTGTAGTCAGCTTGACCAAAGGACAGAGGGACCCATTGCAACCAAATATTGAATAAAGATGAAAAAAGAAGAAAGGACCTTTCTTTCTTCAAACTTACATGGTTGAACGGTTAGAGTTGTACCATTCCCAAATGTGAGTGCATTGCCTAGGTTATCACACTGGAACAGAGCTTTGCAAAAACTTTTAACCTGTACAAAGTCTTTTCATCCCTATATAATTTAATCTTCTCCAGAGTCTTTCTGATGCAAATAATTCTTTACAATTTAGGGGTTTACTCAGGGGTTTACAATCCAGTCTATGGATTATTCAGACTATTCCCCTCTTACCTTGAACTCACTGTCCTCTGAACAGGTCATAGAATTACTTAGCAGGATTCTTAGAGGACATCTAGTCCATTCTGTACCCCAGTGGAGTACTTTTTTTGGGAGGAAGCATCTCTACTTCTATTATATCATTTTGTGGGAGAGAGGAGGAAAGAAAGAGAGGAAGGTTATGAATTTGAGCAAGTGGTTATCTGCCTTTTGCTTAAAGACCTCTAGTTATGGAGAACTCATTACATCCTGATGTCTGGATAAAACATTCCTCTTTGGGAGAACTCTATTTTATGGTAAATATGTCAATAGTCATTCATGGCATCCTTATTTTGATAGACCGTAGCACAAATCAATAATCTAATTTTATAGAGGAGATAAGACAAGAGTTCCAGTGAAGTAATTTGCAAACCATAAAGTTACACTGAATAGAAAATAAGTCTTCTAATGCCTTAGCTCACTGCCCTGTTTGCTTTATTTATGCTCATCCATGGACTTATAAATTGATGGGATTTGTAAAATAATCAAACCTCAGAGATCCAGGGACCTTAAAGGTCAGCTAGTCCAACTTCTACCAGGAAGCACAAATCTCTTTCTCAACATCTCTCTGTGATCTAGAGCCACATTGTAAACCAAAGTATGATACTCAGACATCAGGGTTCCAGAAAGGATTTTGGAGATACAGATTGTTGAAACTTATTTGGGTTTACTGTCAGTCTTGTCCCCTTTCCAAAGTTAGGCCTCTGATAGCCAGACTGAATGTACACTCCCACAAACTGCTTTACAAATACTACCAAGGCATTGCAACCAGGGGTTGTGCCTTAGATCTAAGTCAGTCTTTTCCTCCCTTACTTTACCAGCAAAAGTTACAAAGGTACCATATTATAGAAGACAAAAGAAACACAATTCCATGTGATGAAATGACTACCTGGCTATTTCTACTAAGGTAAGAAGAGTGTGTTAGAAAGATGTATTTTTTTAATGGCTAGGTTTTCTGCCTGGGATCTCATTAGATGCCTGGCTTTCATTTCTTTTGCAGATGTTCACCTGAACAGTGTTTAAGCAGACACACACATATGGGTAGGCACGTATATATCCATTGTCCTTGAAACCCTTCAGGTAAGAAACAGATGACTAAAGAAAGGGGAAACTGGAAGGCTTCATTTTCTTGAATAGAATGACATAGCTCGAAATTCCAAATGTATCCCTCTTTTTGGTTATTTATTCACAGAAATATAGAATGATATTGAGAAGGACTCTCAATAGCTCTTCTTGCTCATCCCTCTACGCCTAGGCAGGAATAAATGAGAACTATCCCCAAAAGATGGAAATCCATTTTAGCCATAAGAATACATTTCTCACTTTGGTACATCCAAAGATCAGCAATTTCAGTGGAATAGGCAGGACTCTATCCCCTAATGAAGATCTTTATCTCATCCTGGCCTTAGATGATTTCATGACCACATGGCCAACCTTTTGGTAGTGAATCTCTGAACTTAGCTAGGCTGATCTTAGGTAATTTGCAGTTATAGGACTTATAAGAGTGTGCCCTTTACTGGGACCTTCTGGAAGCCAAAGGCACCTCCATGCTACACTGAAGCTGTAGGGGGAGAAATTAAGTGGTTTATAAACCATCTCAAGCAGAAGGAAATCATTTTAGTTATAAGAATACATTTCATGGCCTTCCATATGTGCATATTATGATAGGGCCTGGCACTTAAGAAGTACTTAAAAATGCCTTTCATTCATTCATTCATCCAAATTTTAATATTCCCTTTCCTAATAGTTTTTTTCCTTATCTCTAACCTAAATCTATTTTGCTAGAATTTAAGTTCATTTCCTCTTGTTTTTTGTTCAGTCTTATGCTACCTACCACCTTCCACTCAATTCATTGCCTTTAAGACTCCAAAGTTCCCATTCCCTCTTTGATCTTTTCTCAACCAAATAATTCCATTTTCTTTTAATCATGAAATCTTCATATTTCTTACAGGCAGTAAAGTTGAGAATTTCTCCCTAATAATGGAAGCTCTTTGAGAGCAGGAACTATTCTGCTTTTATATACATATCCTCAACATTTAAAATAGTTCCAGGTACTTAACAGATGCTCATTGGTTATTTAATTGTTCAGATTGGGTCCTATAGTCTTGGTGTCCAGGATTTGGGGTCAAGTTCTAAGCACATTTCCTCCAAAAAGGACAGTATAGAGCAATGCACAATAGATATTCACATTTCAGGAATAGACCTGGGCTTTACTGTTTGACTTCTTTTTCGAAGGTATCCCCTGCAAAGGAGAGCAGTTGATTTTCAAAAAGAGCCAAGGTAAATCTAGAGATTCCTCTCCTCATTATGTACTTTGTATCTCTAAATCTTGTTATAAGACTTTTCTCTTCATATCGATAAACTAGCAGTGATATATAGGGCAATAAGGCTCATTATAGGCTAGTTCTTTGGTCCTTTAATGATTCATCGAGATAGAAGAAATTTGCAGAAAAAACTCAAACCCTCAATTCATATAGCACTATTAGGTCTCCACACACTGAGAGCATTGTTGTGCCAGTGAGCTCAAAGATGTTGATATATTTTGTCAAGGAATCACATCTAGATTCATATGTATATATGTAAAACAAATAAAATTATATTCAAAGGTAGAGGACTATGTTTCTGATCCACTTACCAGGATTCACTGTAAGATATGTCCCCTTCCCAAATGTCAGCTTGTTACCAGCATATTGTGAAACACTCTGCTGAAGGGCTTTGCAAAAACTGATTGTGACTGATTTCACTTAGCCTTATTTTATATTCCAACCAGGACCCAAGATTCCTCCTGACCTGTCACAATCTAGGAAAAGGACATCAGATACCTTCTTGGTGACCTTAGATTTCAACTCTGATACACATTCCCAAACTACTATGATCTAAGGTGAATTATGCTATAATTTATCAAAGATTTAGACCACCAACTAAGAGAGTAAATGATCTCTATTCCAGTTTATCATTTATCATTTGCAGTAAAATGCTTCTGAAAATTTGTGTGGATATTCTTCAAGAAAATAATAGGGAGGGGGTTAGACCTAGAGAAGGGAGGTCCTAGGTTCCCAGCTGGGTGACTCTGGGCAAGTCACTTGACCCCCATTGCCTAGCCCTTACCATTCTTCTGCCTTGGAGCCAATACACAGTATTGAAGGTAAGGGTTTAAAAAAAAAAGAAAATAATAGGGTCATAGAATTTAAGGCAAAAAAGAACCAATCCTTTCATTTCTCCCCTACCTTTTAAAATCTGTCTCTATTCGAGAATTGGCTTGAATCACCTATTAAGAGGCTTTTTTCCAGTCTCCCAGTGATTAACACAATCCTTCACTACTGAATTTATTATGGCATATGTACATATGTACATATGAATATATGTATATATATATATATATAACATATACTTATTTGTTCTTTGTTTCCTCCAAGAAGAAAGTAAGCTTCATGAGGGCAGGGCCAATTTTCAATTTTTGTCTTATATCTCTAATACTTGATACATAATAGGTGTTTAATAAACATTTATTGGATTAGATGGAGTTTTGCTGAGGAAACAGACCCAAGGTGGGTAATGACTTACTTGGCAAAGGCCCCTCAGCCAATAATTAATTAACATTGTTCTTTTTAGTCTACCATATTATCTTTGTATGTTACTTTATCATTTAGGAAATACTTTTGCTTACATTATCTTATAAGTGCCTCTTGTTAAGGGGCCAAGCCTATCCATAAAGCACCCTGACAAGAGCAACCTGTTCTCTCTCTGTACCTCTACTAGGTATGCCATAAACTGTTTTGGTTCCCTTGGCAAGTCAGCATTTCATTGCTTAATTCTCAGCACTTAGTGGTCAATGTCTGGAATACTCCAAACCATGCTTTTATTAATACAAGCCATGAGAATATGCTACCCATCTTTGACTATTGATATGGGGAGTGTGATGAGTTACAGTGGACTGAAATATGTGTTGGATTTTGGGAAATCCCCCCCTCCCCCAATATTTGACCTTTTCATGTGATCTTGGAAAGGTCACTTCTTGTCTAGACTCCCTTTTCCTCACATATAAAATGATTGGGTTAGATTATATGATTCCTAAGGTCCTTTTCAACGCACAAAATAATCTAACTCCATATAAAAAATTCAATTCCATGGTATCACCTTGTCCTGGTGCCTGCCTTAGCCTCAGAAAGGTCACTGCACTCTTTCAGAAGGAGAGGAGGCTGATATTTGACTCAACATTTGACCATAAAGTCCAAGCTTCTGAACTTATTCCTTAGGGAGAAGCACTCATCTTTGTTTGGTTCCTTCTCTATGATTCAAATCCCAAAATAAACAAGCTTGTTTCTCTGTTTTAAAGATAGCACTTACTTGCATTTATTCTCACCACTGTCCCATTTCCAAATGTAAATTTCCTGTTTCCTTCCTTCCCACAGGAACTAACCTTTTTACAAAAACTACAGGCTTCCTATAAACCAGAAAGAAGGTGGTTTCTTCTCATGAGGAAGTGGTATTCACATCTAGATAAGATATTTTACCCTCATAATTACCCAGGTCATTGGTATAACCAAGAGATGTAATTAAACCTATGGGTTCTGTACCCAAGCTCCTTATCCAGCTCCTCTGCCAACTATCACCTTCCCAAAAATGAGTTTCTTATCACCCAGGCCATAGTCCCTGGGACCTTGATCCTTTAAACACCCATATAAGTTAGACAGGGCCTCTTACCCTTTTTTTCAGTCTGGTAAAACATGTGGATCCCTTCTTAGAATAATATTTTTAAATACCTAAATTCAAATACATAATCACAAAGAAAACCAATTACATTGAAACACAGTTATTGAAATATATATATATATATATATATACATATATTTTTTATATATTTTAAGTTCATGGATCCTAAGATAAGAACCCTGTGACTGTGACTGCCTCTTTCCAGATCTATAGGGACAACTTGAATGGCAAATAGGGACACAGGAGAAAAGAAGGCGAGGTCACCTGAGGCAATCAAGGAATCCTTTGGGGTTTCCTCTATTATGAAAGATTTAGGCAGTGAGGAAAACACAATCAATCTTACCTGGTTTTACATAGACCCAGGTTCCTTTCCCAAATATGATAGGGCCGTTGCTACTTGTACACATTGCTATAATCCTTTGCAAGAACCTGCCATGACCCAAGGACTCAGTCCCAGCGTTCAAGTTTGGAATGTGTTCTCTGGGCAACTATCCCTCCTCCCTCTGTCTCATCTTGATATTAGAGACATGAGGGAACTGTCCCTCATGTCAACTCCTAGGAAAGCCCATTTCAAGAATTCATCAGTTTTCCCTTCTGATGGAGTCATATGACCTGAGTTCAAATCCTGCCTCTGCTACCGATGAGCTCTGGGACTTTGGGCAAGTTAATTAACCTTTTTAAAAACCGAGTTTCCTCATCTATAAAGTAGAATAATCATATCATATTTTACATTCTATAACTCCCAGTGTTGGTGTGAGGATCAAATGGGGTCTTGTTTATATCAAGTGTGCAATAGCAATAATGAGTTGCTTTTGAGAAGGTCTCATGACAAAATGTAAAGAAAAACATTCTGAAAACCATAGAGCATTAGATCAATGTCAGTTATTATTATTACTAACAATAATAATAATAAAAATTATAACATTGCAGAGGCTCAGAGAAATCAATGCAAGAAAAATGCCTTTAGTAAAATAAATGTATCTTCTTCCTCTACTCCCTAAGTATTAAAATAAATGCTGAAATTAAGCAGAAATGGTTTGTAGATTAGCTATTGTTTGGGATTATTCATGCCACAGTAGACAAGGTTTCTGAAAATGAACTACTCACTTCAGCCCAATGATTAACTGCATAGTCTTCCCCAAAGGCAAATTTGTTGTTCTAGTCACTAGGCTTTTTTTTTTTAACTAAATACCCTTCCCAGTTCTAAGTAGTGAAAGTCTCTCCCCAGGGGGTTGATTTCAGAAACTGACCCGAGGATCCTTAGGAAAAAAAAGCTGGAGCTCTAGACAGACACATCCCTGCAGAACTGAATTATATTAAACTGTAATTGTGCACATATTCATCTTCCTTTCCTATTCTTTAAGGAGCTGCTCCAGTCTCTCTCTGATACCTTTTGGATGAAAGAAGAATAATTCTGGCAGGTATTACTTACTGAGAATCACATGTACTTTAGTCCCAGCTCCAAATGTCAGTTTCTCATCTGCCTGATTCCCACAGGATTGAACATCTTTACAAAAACAATACACGCTAACCTGGCTGAAGGGATATGGTTTTAACCTTGCCCTCTAGGGGCAGTGTCTAGACAGATTCTGCTCTTTGCCTCTAAGCACTCTCCCACAGAGCTTCTCCCGAAAGCTTTTCTTCTCTCCTCCGTATTAGAGTATGGAATGGGAGGAAGAGAAGTGATTTCAGGAGGAAGGAGATCAAGTAAGATAGTGAGTGTTATCACACTCTGCAAGACTTTTTTTTGAGTCAAATTGATATTTTCCCCAAAGGCTGTTTTTATTGCTTTGTCATCACTGGATATAATGATAGCCAGCTTCCAAGTTGGCAGCTGGACACAAGCTCTCAAGCTCTGATAAGTCTGTATTATATATTCACCGGGCCAAGAAATCATTCTGTTCTTCATATAAAACAGTTCTATTTTTTGTTTTTTTGTCAGGGATCACACACTGAGGGGCGTAAACACTAATGATGCTTATAGACTAGATCTGGAGAGACTCATGGCCTATTAGAACTGGAAGGGTCCTAAGCAATCATCTTGCTGGGTCATCTTATTTTATAGATGCAGAAATAGAACCCACAAAAGATAAAGGGACTTCCCCAAGGTCAGAGAAGTCAGAATAGTCAGGATTCATACCCAGCCCGTATGACCCCAGGTTCAGTGTTCTTTTTACCACAAAACAGTCACAAACTTACCTGATGTTTGTTTCATTTCTTCCCTGTTAACACAAGAAGCAATTGTTTGGTCTTCTCACTGAGTTCTCACTGAGCTCATTTTTCATTTCCTTTGATTTGGAATAATAACTGTCTTCTGTGCCCAGCTTTTCTTTGTCCCCATAGGAGGAAACAGTAACCTTTATGTAGCCTTTCCAAGGTTCCCCAGGAACTGTGGTCCTTCTTCTGCAGGACAATTTTCTTTCACTTTGTTGGGGTCCTGCTCCATCACCTTAAAGACACTGTCTTCTTCATTGCTTTGCACCAGGGTCAATAGACCTTGTGCCTCTGGGCTAGGCAAAGAAGCAGCTGTCAGCTGTAGTCCTAAAAAGTGAAGGGAAGCAGAAAGAATAGGCTTTAACCTGAGTAGTAAACAGAGAGAATTTTCCTCTTTTTGACCTACTTTCAGTATACCAACTTATAGCTCATATGCCACCTTCTATATGAATCCATCTTGCATTTTCCCTGAGAGGATGAAACTCTCTCCTCTGAACCCTTATAGCATGCTGATGGACCTAACAAACTCTGTCTTGTGCTGCAGATTCATAGAATTTAAAACTAGTAGGGACCTTCAGGATTATCTGTTTCAACCTCTCCATTTTACAGTTGAGAAAAAGGGGGACCTAGTGAGGTGAGGTCATGTTCACAAAGTAACACTGATCATAAATAACAGAACTAGGATTCTGATCTAAAATTCAATTACTATCTCTTGGCCACCTCTTGCCCCGAATCCCTTTAGATGGTAAATTCCCTGAGGACAGAGATTGTGTTGGACTGATAACCCTTCATGTCCCAGATCCAGCACATTCCATGAGAATGCTATTTATTAAGCAGCCACTGTGTTAGCTACTGGAGAAGATATAGCCATAGAGAAAATTTGGCCCTAGATCTTCCAGTCTAGTCCGAGGACTATTGAGTTGAAACCCACCATGTGAAATGCCTGTTGCAATGGGAGAGTTTAAGCAGTAGAGGGCACTCCAGGGTAAAACAACCCCCACCCCACCCCAAACCAAAGTAGCATACCTGACATGCCCACTTGAAACTGGTAGGCTCTCCAGCATCAGTTCCAGTCCTGAGATTCTATGATTCTATTAACCTCAAATGGAACTTGGAGACTCTCCCTATTTTGTGCACAAATAGAAACCAAGATAAGAAAAGAGGCTGCAGAGGGAGGTTTCTAGAAACTGGCATTTAGTTCTGATCGCCATACCTCAGCAAGTCTTTATTGAGTTGGAACAGGGCAACCCAATTAATCAAAGGAGATTGTAGAATTCAGCACTAGAGGGGACATCAGATATTATCTGTAAAATTAATGTCTATTTGTCTCATCTACATCTCTTTGTTCTGTGCCATCCCCCCATTAAACTGTAAACTCCCTGAGGTTGAGTTTGTCTAACTCGATCCTCTAAACCCTCAGTGCAGTGTATTAAACCTTATTGTACAGAAGAGGGAACAGAGGCCCTAAGAGGGAGAAATCCCAAGGCCATCCAACCAGTTGAAAGCAAACATTGAATTCAAAGCTGTCTTTGAATTCCTGGGTGTGCTGGAGCCATTGCCTACTGGTTTGAACCCATTGTCAGATTTCAGTGTGAGTGTTTATATGCTATAAATCAGGGCTTGATTGTCTTGGGGATTGTCTAGACCAAAAAATGTGATGAAGAAAATGTTAGTCATAATAATAATCTTAAAATTATTTGGGTATATTCATGGACTAAGTCATTGTTCCACTGCAATGCTTATTTCATATATACATACACATCCGTATGTACACATGTAGACTAGAACATACACATGTATATGTACACACAAGTTTTAACTTCATATGCTGAGCTGCTCATTTCACTGCACTTCGTGGCCTGGCAAATAACATTTTTTTCTTGTGTGGATTTTCCAACTGATCTCTTTTTAATAATAATGGATCTCAATGAGGAGATTCTGTAATGTTCTGAAACTTGATGCAATCAGTACGGTAGTAGCCATACATGGGAGCATCTGGGAGGCTGCATGATTTTTTGGAAGATCTTTCTTCCATTTGAATCTTGTATGGGATATCTTTCATGTCAGTAAGTGAACATTTTGGGCAAACATACGCCTCTCTGTTCTGTTTGATGGATATTCATAATGAGAGGGTTATTGAGCAGTTATTTGTGTTGTTGCATTGATCAAAGAATCTGACATGTTCTTAACAACATGCATGAAAGAAACCTTTTTGGAAAGAGTCTTTAAGGCAGCGTTTCACTCTACTGAATTAAATGGTTTGTTTTCTAGTCAATAACCAATTAATGCAGTGGGAGCTTGAATTCTTGGCTACTTTCAGTTCACTGTATTGCAGTAAAGATATGGTATACAAAAGCCTACCTATTTCTTTCTCACATGTTCAGTAAATATGTTTTCAAATATAAAGTATAGATTACTTTCATAGGGATTTTATAAAGATGAGACAATAGACATATGGATCAGAAGTTATTGATGTTTTCTTGATTGTCTTATTTTTTTTAGGAAATAATAAGAACCATTCTATTCTAGGTTCAGACTAAAAAGTTCTCTCTCTCTCTCTCTCTCTCTCTCTCTCTCTCTCTCTCTCTCTCTCTATTTCTCTCTCTCTCTCTGGCATTCTTTTGGCTCTTTCCCCTGACTGAGCTGTCTTATAAAATGATCCCTAAATGCCTTTAATATTTTGTGAAGCACAGATTTCCTACATATATTTGGTCCATTTACAATTTCTGACTTTGTCCTAGGTTCCATTTTAGGTACCTTATACAACATATTGAGGCTAGAGGTACTAGGGTTTAAAGCTGATACTTCCTCTATTTTTGATGATGAACTTGGATCATTACAGAAATGTTGACAAATCCATTCCATTTCCATCTGTTTGTTGTTTTCCTGCCAGTTTAATCTATGAATGCTCTTGGGATGATGTGGCTCAGTTGGGTCTTATGCCAAGCTTTCTAGTAGACATGTTTTCTCTGTCCCTGCTGTTTGCTTCATAAAATAGTATTGCTTGTAATCTTCCACTATCCTCCTACATATTGTTTTACTTTTTATCTTAAAGCAGTATTGCTTTTGTCTGCTGTATCTTTCTATTTGTCAGATTGGTAGTGTTTTCTAGTCTCTTTTAGCCTCCTTGTTGTGGTGACTGTTATATACCAGTTAAGATTCTATAGAAAATATTATTAATCAAGGTCATCATCTTTCCCTTTTTCCATTCCCCTTCTTTTTTATGCCATCAGTGGTCCATTTGAACTGGTCAGGTTGATGCTATTACAACTATTTTCAATGTCTTATCTTTACCCTTTCTAATTTGATGTTTGTTGATTTTGACCTTTGCTCTGACTAGCTAATTTTAGTAGCTGATTCTGATGACTTCTGTTGTAAGCAAAGTCATTTCTTGACTTTAACATACAGTAAGTTTAATTTTTAAAATGGTTTTGTTTGATATTTGCTATGCCTTATACCTTTCAATTCTCTTTTGAAAGAAGATATTTCACATTTATATATACAGCCACAGATATAAATCTTCCAAATCACTGTAGAACTTAAAGACTTTTATTTCTTAAATATGAGCAATTTTTTTCAATGATCCACTAGGGAAGGCTTCATATTTGGAGCTTAGCTGTGTGCAATATAATTTGTTAGAATGTATATGCAGGTAATTACAAAGTTTTAAAGTGAACATTTAATAAATATTCAATCATAAAAGATGTTATTTTTATTCATCAAACTAGAGAAATGGAAACTAGATAATTAAAAAATAAATAACTAAACTTTACTTAAAAAAGAGATCCAAAGTACCATTCTTTTGAGATCTTAGGGTATGCTTAACCCAACTCCCTGTATGTCTGCCTGCAATTTAGAGTAGCTACAGTTAATATTTGTAGACAGCCAAAAATGATGCAATTCTGAGAACCCTTTAGCCATTTTCCTGGCATTTCAATAGATTAAATCTCATTTTCCTATTCAAAGTCCTACTCCAAAGCTTCATCATGGTATGGAGGCAGTTCTGAGCTCTTGAAAGCTATGCTTGGAGGAGGAACATAAGCTTTCTTAGGTTTTACTGTGCCGAAAAGACTTTTAGTGTAGTTCCAGTGATGTAGTGAGCCAAATTTCTGAGGACCAACTTTGCTAAATATAGAAGATATAAATATATTGGATAAATATACCAGATCTCAAACTGTATTATAAAGTGGCAGCCATCAAAACAATCTGGTACTGGCTACGAAATGGAGTAGTGGATTAATGGAATAGATTGGGTACTTAACACATAGTGGTAAATGAACATAGTGTCCTTTTTCTTGATAAGACAAAAGGTCTAAGCTTAGATCCTAGGCATAGAATCACACCTCATGCCATATTCCAGGGTAAAGTCAAAATGGATACATGATTTAGAATGTAGAGTGATACTGTAATGCTGAGCTGCCCTAGAGAAATGCTAGATGTTACAACCCACCTAGGAACTCCTCAGGACCAATTAAGCACCAAACCCTTGGCTTATGGAAACAAAGTTTATTTTAGTAAAAGGAATAAGGGAAACTGATAGTTATGACCCTAACACTCTTCAAATTACCTCCACCCAGCTCCCAAGTCCCCTGCTTAAGGGGAACTTTCTGTTCTTCTCTGGGCCCTGCCTACAACTTCCTGTCCTACCTAAAACCCTTTTCCCCTTTCCCCAAGCTATCTGACTGATCTTAATTTTCCCACCAGTAATTAATAAAGAAAGGGAAAAAACCCCTGGATTTGGCTACTGTACTAAGCAACTAAAGTTATAGATGGAAAGCTTTGGATTACCTTAGTCAATAGGAATTCTGGCAGCTGGACCACTGACAGATGATATTTAGACTCGAGCGAATTTGGTTTTCTCCAAATAAATTTTCTACCTGGATGCCAAAGATTTTTCCACGAAATTCTGACTTTTCAGGGAGAATCTCTTAGAGCACCCCTCCTCCCTTCGCTTAAAAATGTAGGCAGAGAGAGACAAAATCCACTTCCAGCTCAGAAGAAATCCAAGAAGGAAGTGAAGTTCAGTTATTTTCAGTTTTAGACTCCCACAATACCTTTTCTAGCCAGAATCCTCTCCCAGGGCTTATCTCAAAATTCCCTTCTTGCAACTAACCCTAGAAACCAGTCTTATCCCTAACTTATATTTCTATAATACTGTAAATAAATTAGGGGAGCACAAAATAGTTTACCTGTCAGACCTATAGATAAAGGAAAAATTTTTATTCAAATATGACATAGAGAATATTATAAGATGTAAATTATGTAACTCTGACTACATTAAATTAAAAAGTTTTTGCACAAACAAAATCAAGGCAACCAAGATTAAAAGGCAAACAACCAACTGGGAAAAAAATCTTTATAGCAGGTGTCTCTGACAAAAACCTCATTTCTCAAATATATAGAAAACTGAGTTAAATTTGTAAGAATACAAGGCAAATTGAAAAATGGTAAAAGGTTATGAACAAGCAATTCTCAGATAAATTAAAAATATCTTTAGTCATATGAAAGATACTCCAAATTACCATTAATTAGATAAATGCAAATTAAAACAACTCTGAGGTACCACTTCATACCTATCTGACTGGCTAACATGACAAAAAAGAAAAATGATAAATATGGAAGGGGCTAAGAAAAAAATGAGGCACTAATATATTGCTAGTGGAGCTGTGAACTTGCCATTCTGTTTAGCAATTTGGAACCATGCCCATAAAATTGATCCAATTATACCAGCAAAATTCCCCCAAAATTAAAGTTAGGGGAAAAGGCCCTACTTGTACAAAAATATGAATAGCAACTCTTTTTGTAGTGGCAAAGAACTGGAAACTAAAAGAATGTCCATCAATTGGGGAATGGCTGAACAAGTCATGGTATATGATTGTAATAGAATACTATTATACCATAAGAAATAACAAATAAGATGATCATCAAAAAAACAACAACCCCAAAACCAAACCTATAAAGACTTATATGAACTGGTACAAAGAGAAGTTAGCAGAACCAGGAGAACATTTTTACACAGTAATGACAATAGTGCTTAATAATCAACTATGAATGACAATTATTATCAATAAGGCAAGGATCCAAGACAATTCCAAAGGACTCATGATGAAAAAGGGTATTCACTGCCACAGAAGGAACTGATAGAGTTCAAATGTAGATCGAAGCATGCCATTCTTCACTTTATTTCCTCTATGAATTTTTCTCTGGTGTAAGCAATGTCTTGTTTCAACATATGATGAAAATGGAAATATATATTGTATGATAATATATGTACAATTTATATCCTACTTCCTGTCTTCTTGGGGAGGGGGGATTCCGAGGGAAGGAGAGAACATAAATTGCAAAATGTCAGAAAATAATTATTCAAAATTATATTGACATATAATCTGGAAAAAATAATAAAAATGTAGCAAAGATCATAACTAAGAAATAGGATGAGTTCTTTGTTTATGGTAATTCATAGAAAAGAAAAAAATGATGCTTAGTCTTCTGCAGCATCCTTCCTTCTGTGATTGCTCCTTTTCCCCCCTTCGTGCCTATTCCAGTATGATTTATGTAGTATTTGGGCACCTCCCTTTTGAGGTGAACATTGCAACAACACTCCAACAACCTTTTGACCCAGAATTGGACCATAAGGACCCATTTCTTTTGTTATTATGTATATGGAGAATTAGCAGGGCCAGGATCTTTAGAGGATGCAGAATCTTGGATGACTCACTCATAAGTAAGTAGAGTAGGAAATATATTGGGGGGAGGAGTATAGGAAAGGAAAAAGAATGCTGAATTTGTATTTAAAAGACATGGGTACAAATCCTGATTTTGCCATTTGATACCTGGGTAACTTTAAGCAAGTCACTTAGCTTTCTTAGGTCTCATTTTCTTCATCTGTAAAATGAGGGCATTATATTAAAATGCCTGAATTTCCTTGTGTCTCTAAGTCTATGCCTCTATGGTTCAATACACCATTTCCCTGATCTCGCGGCTTTGTTTATTAGACTTACTTGGCATCTCTCCCCTGAAGAATTTGGGCAAATAAAGAGTGATGGGAAGTCAGCTTGCCCAATAATAATGACTCACATTTATGTTGTACTTTCCTCACAATAATGCTGTTGTGAGCTAGTATAAATATGATCTCTAGGGAGCTTAGAGTCTAACAGGGAGATAGCTTACTGTCTAGCAGACATGAACATGCACAGAATATGTAATATTATATCATAAGTGCCTTAAAAACAAAGTGCTCTTCCAGGTTTGAGGGGGAAGGAGCACCAGTAATGGATTCATAAATGTGAATTTTTGAATTAGAATTTAAGGCATGGGCAGTGAAAGGGAAAAGGATCTGTCAGATACTTGGAAGGAAGGAAACAAACACTAATTAAGTGTCTACTATGTGCCAAGTATGGTGCTAAGTCCAATTATTATCCATATTTTACAGTTGGGGTAACTGAGGCATACAACGGTCTAGCAATTTGCTCAGGGTCACAGAATTAAATAAGTGTCTGGCTGAATTCAAACTCAGTTCTTCCCAACTCCAGGACCAGTATTGTGTTATCCAGCATATGCATGGTGCCATTTAGCTGATCAAGCATAAAGAAAGATGAAAGGAGCAGAAGAGTATGAGCTATGTTCAGGAGAAAGATTAGTTTAATTTCATCAGAAAAAAGGATGAAGATGGAAAAAGACTGGAAAGGTAGCCTTATCAATGGGTTGTGGGTGGATAAATTGTAAATTCCTTAATGTCAGGAAGGCAACATTGGATTAGAAGAATTCTTAGGTCCTTCTGTAAATACTCAGCAGCATGTGTGAGCCTTGCTCACCAAAGGTAAGCCTCCAGACAGTAGATCAGGAAGAGTTGGCCCTCAGAAGGACTGACTCACCAGGAGGGGGCAGTGTTTGACCACCTAGGGTCCAGGTCAGCAGTGATGTTCACTTTATTGATGCTGTGCTTATCAGTCCTTTGCTGGGACCTGCTGTGTGTGATAAGCCCCTGGATACATCAAGTTTTTTCTAAGGCACTGAATGTCACATTAGATTGTTTATTGTGGGGCTTTTTACACATCTATGAGTTTCCTATCTGCATAATGCCTAATAATTTTTAAGAGCATTGTAGAAAGTCAAGAGTTTAGGACTTGAATCCGAAGAACTGGGTGTCAGTCCTGCTATGTGACCTTACTTCACCTATTTAAGCTTTAATTTCCTCATAAAACAGAGGTAGAAAAACATGTAGTACATTTTGGGAGGAAAACAAAGTAACGTGCATAAATATTTTATAAGCT
This sequence comes from Monodelphis domestica, assembly GCF_027887165.1. Taxonomy (NCBI): domain Eukaryota; kingdom Metazoa; phylum Chordata; class Mammalia; order Didelphimorphia; family Didelphidae; genus Monodelphis; species Monodelphis domestica. The sequence continues at coordinate 176,212,188 of NC_077227.1, read as the reverse complement.
AAAGTACTTTGTAAATTAAAGGAAGATAATGATAAGAAAGGCAGTATGGTGTAATGGATAAAGGACTGGGTCTAGGGGTCAGAAAGTCTTGAATTTATGCCCTATTTCTGATACATATTGCTGCATGATCCTGGTCAAATCACTTTATCTCTCACTGCCTTAGCAACTCTATGAGACTATAAGTGATGAAAAAAAATGTTGATTTGCATTGGCAGAGAGATTTTCCTCACTGGGAATTTCTTATACCAGTGAAATCATGGGTCTGGACAGAAAACCATGGAGATGTCAGTATGGCTTCATAGATAGAAAGCTGGTCCTGCCTGGAGTCAGGAAGACCTAGGTTCAATTCCTACCTTTGATACAGACTAGATGTATGAGTATGGGCAAGTAACAACCTCCCAGGGTCCTAGGCATTTCTTCAGTTACTAATCTCCATTTGCCACCCCGGTGACAACCCAGGTGTGTAACTGACCTCCACCCCCCATTATTATGCCATTGCCTTGTATTTGCTCCCTTGTTCCCCTAACTGCATGACAAAGCTGATTCTTAAAGCATGTCCAACTTTCAAATCTGGTCAGTGTCAACTTATGAGACTAGCTCACATTTCTGGGTGGGAGCACAAACTCACAAGAATATGGCACCCTATGAGGTAACTAAGTCGATTGAGCTCCAGGGATTTCTGATGTGAGGGTTATGTTTATAATTTAAGAATCACAAAATGAAATTGTAGAATCCTAGAATCTTGAATTTGGATAGTGCCTCAGAGGTTATCCAGTCCAAACCACAGATGAAGTCCTCCTACAGCTTCCTTGACAAAGGATCCTCTTGATTTTTGTCTGAAGATATAAAGTGATGGTGAACTCATTAACTTTGGCATTACATCATTCCTTTCTTGGGGTAGTTCCAGGTCTTATGCCATTTTATTCAGGAAACTGAGATATCTCACTTTACCTTCCTCACCCTTAGTTCTGCCTCTAGGTCCAAGCAGAATAAGTCTATTTATCTTCTACATGACAGTTCTACAAATACTTGAAGGCAGCTATCCTGTACCTCCAACTCTTCTCTTGTCCACAATCTATAATACACAGTTCCTTCAATTGTCATTTGTATGCAAATCATACACTCTCTACTGCCTAGACATCCAATGAATATCAATAAGATAAGAATATCAATAGGTGTTTGGAGGATAAAAAACATTGAAGTCTAATCAACTCTGCCACTTCATAGGGTGATAGATTTAGAGTTAGAAAGAATTTTAGATTTATCTAGTTCAACCACAGCCCTTTTACAGATGAGGAAAGTGAGACCCATGTAGGTTAAAAGCCCATGTAGGTTAATTGATTTTCAAAGCTCACATAGGTAGCAGAGATTGAATTTGAAATGAAGTCGTCTAACTCCACATTCTTCTCTCCATTGACTATACCATGCTTATACAAGTTGTGCCAAATGTCTTTAAACTATATTAAGACTTTTGAAATGCTCTGTATATGAGACCTTAGGAAAGTCATTTAGATTTTCTAGGCTTCTCTTTTTATATTATATAATGAAGGAGTTGTATTAGATGATTTCGAAGGTCTCTTGTCTTTGTTTTGACATTCTATAATTTAAAGGAAGGTTGAATAGTAACAGATGTATCATTTTCCAAACCCCAAGTTTGTTTCCATCAGAACACCTGGTTCAAAAAGCTTGAGGTTATTGAGTTTTCCACTAGATGACTCAAGTGTGAAAGTAGGTTGATCTTTCAAGTGTTTTCTATTGGCCACTTTTGGCAGCTGACCTGGGTGAGGTGACAATGTAGAGAAATGAAGACCAGACAGTTTTCAGTTTCTTAGAACTAAGAGGGACCCTAGAGGTCATATAGTCCAACTCTCTCATTTTAGAGATGGGGGAAAAAGATACCCAACGAGATCGTGAACTTATGATCTAGTAGAGGTGATGACATGTAGATAGGCAAATATAACACAAATTAGAATATGATAAGCAAATAAAATTAGTACCAAGTGCTTTGAGGTTGAATGAGAAAGAGAGCATGTCTAACTAGAGGGAATCCAAGAAGGTTTTGTGAAGGAGGTAGCATTTGATCTGGGACTTGAAGGTTATCAGTGAAATATGAGGCTACAACAGCAAAACTTACTTGATTTTGAACTTTTATCTTAAGAGAATATAACATATACCCAGATAAACACACAGTATATATGCAGTGATTTAAAGAAGGAAAGAACATTAACAGTTGGGTTAGTGGGAGCGGTAATTAGGAAAAGCTTTATGTAGGAAATGACACCTGGATTGTATTTTGAAGAAAGTCAGGGAACTGAAGAGGTGAATATCAGAAAGGAGGACATTCTAGACATGGAGGAATTATTTGTGCAAAGGTGTGAAGGAAAGAGATGGAATGTTGAACATGGGGAAGAGCTATAGTGATTAGTTGTCCAATTGGTCTGGAATGGGCAAAGCATGATGGGGAGTAAAATGGAGAAAAAATGAAAAGGTAGGGAGAAGCATTAATTATGATGAGTTTTATAATAGGATTAAATTAGAACTTTATATTTTATCTTTGAATCAATAGGAAATGATTGAAGATTTTTGAATAAGGATATGGATCTATATTTTAGGAATATTAATTTGGCAGCTGAGTGCTAGATGGACTTTAGAGGGAAAGACTAAAAGCAGGGAGACAAAGAGAAATGTTGGAATATTTCTGATGACAGGTGAGGAGAACCTGAACCAGGGAGGAATCTGTAAGTGGAGAAAAGGATATATATATATGGAAGAGATGTTATGGTTATAAAATCAATGAGATTTGGCAAAGATAAATAAAAGACACGGCTGAGAAAATTCACTCAAATTCACTCTACCCTTACTAAGAGGTGTGCTGATACATGTTTTACAATTGAATATCCCCTATCCCCAAAATGTAAGTAGGACACACTTTCATTTTAATCAATATTTAAAAAATTTTCTCCATCACTTTCTTAAGTTAAGTCCATCAATAAAACAATAAATCAAGCCCTAACCTACATCCTTTGCTGATTTCTAACATATAAATGCTTATGCTGAAAATTTGATAATCAACTGAAGGTTCAGCTTCAGCACACAATGTTCTTCATTTCCTTCTCTTCTCCCCTCCAGGCTGTTAGCAGAAGGGTCACTTTTTTAACAGCCACATACTTAGTCATTTTTCTTCGTGGTACTGAACTGACCTTGAGGGATCTCCTGTTAGCACTGCCTATAGTCCAACCCTTTTATGACCATGAACAATTTTTATGTGATCATTGATGAGGATTAGGATCTGGGCTACTATATGGGGAGTATAAAAGAGTGGAAAGAGTGTCTAGGATTAAAATCTCAGGCTCTTTCTGTAGAGTTGGATTTGGACCTAGGGGCCAGAATTAGGAACAATAGGTATAGATTGCAAAGAAACAAATGTAGGCTTGATGAAATGGGAAACTACTTGACAATGGATGCTATCTAAAAATGGAATAGGTTGCTTCAGAAGACAGTAAATTTTTGATCACTGGAGGTCTTTAAATGGACTTTGAATGGACACAGAGGGATTTATTTTGGAGGGTAATAATCTAGAGTAGATGACTTGTAATATTTTCTCCCCAACTCTGAGAGTTGGTGTTCCAGGATTCTGGGAGGTAAAAAAACTTACTGAGATAAATAAAATTTAAAATAATTAGAAATGGACCAGTGGAAGTTAAAGATTCCATAAGACATCAAGAAATAATAAAAGTCAAACAAATAAAAAATAATAAAAGAAAATGTGAATTATCTTATTGGAATAACAACTGACCTGGAAAATACATCAAGGATGATTATTTAAGAACTATTGGATTATCTGAAAGCCATGATGAAAAAGAGACCAGAAATTGTATTTTATGAAAATTTAAAGGAAAACTACTCTAACATCTTAGATCCAGAGGGTAAAATAGAAATTAGTAGAATCCACCAATCCACTGCTGAAAGAAATCCCAAAGTGAAAATTCCCAGGAATAGTCAAATTCTAGAGCTCTCAGGTCAAGGAGAAAATATTGCAACCATCTAGAAAGAAATAATTTAAATACTATGGAGTCATAGTCAGAATCATGCAAGATTTAGAAGCTTCCATATTAAAGGAATGGAGGGTTGGGAATATGGTATATTCTGGAAAGCAAAGGACCTAGGATTACAACCAAGAATAACCTACCCAGGAAAACTCAGTATAATCCTTCAGGGGGAAAATGGATATTTAATGAAATATAGAACTTTTGGGCATTCTTGGTAAAAAGACCAGATCAGAATTGAAAATTTAACATTCAGACACAAGGCTCAAAAGAGGTATAAAAAAGGAAACATGAAAGAGAAATCATAAAAGGGCTCATTAAGGTTAAAGTGTTTATATTGCTGTAGGGGAAGATGATGCATATAATTCTTAAGATCTTTAACATTATTAGGGCAATTAGAAGGATTCTATTTAGACAGAAGGCATTAGTGTGCATCAACTATTTTGGATGATCACAAAAAATGAAGGAACAAGGAAAAGGGAATGCACAGGGAAAGGGAGAGGTAGAATGGGGAAAATTTTCTAACTTAAAAGAGGCATACAAGGAAGAGCTTTTACAGAAAAGGGGAAAATGACAGGAGTAGCAGGCAAGACTTGAATGTTACTCTCATAAGGCTTGATTCAAAGAGGGAAGAATATGTACATATGCATAAACACACACGCAAATACACACAAATATAAATACTTGGGTATAGAACTCTATCTCATCCAACAAGGAAATAGAAGGGATGGGGATAAGAGAAAGGATTGTGGGAATATAAAAGGAAGGAGAAATTAAGGGAGGCAGTGGTCAGAAGGAAAAAAAAAGATTTCTGAGGAGAGACAATGAAAAGATAGAGAAAAGGATAAACAGAAGAAAATGAAATGAAGAGACATGCATAGTTAATGATTATAACTGTAAATGTGAATGAGATGAGCTCACCCACAAATCAGAATTAGATAGTAGAATGGATTAGAGGCTAGAATTCAACAATATGTTGTTCACAGGAGACACATAAAAAACAGAAAGACTTACAGAGTTAAAATAAGGGACTGGAGCAGAATCTATTATGATTTAGATGAAGTAAAAAAAAGACAGAGGTAGCAATTATGATCTCAGACAAGGCAAAAATAAAAATAGATCCAATTAAAAGAGATAATCGTGGAAACTCAATTCTGCTAAAACATATTGTAGACAATGAAGTAATACAGTAATCCCTCAGCTATCATGGGATTTATGTTCCAGAGACCCCAGTGATAGATGAAAATCCTCCAAGTAGTGGCATTATATTTATTTTACTATTTATATACATTTTAAGGCTTTATAAACCCTTCCCACTCTCCTATCAACCTTTTTCACACTCTTATTAACCTTTCCCACACTCTTATAAACACTGAACCAGTCAGCATCTAGGGTACAAAACGCATCACTGTTTGGTCCTGCGATATAGTGAAAACTCTGTGATACAGAATTATATATACATATATATATTTAAAAAATCACGATACAGTGAAGCCAATATAAATGAACTGGGATATAGCAAGGGATGACTGTATAACATTTTTAACAGCAAGATTCTTTGATAAAGACCTTACTTCTCCAGTAGATAGGGAACAGATTCAAATTTATGAAAATGAGTCATTTCCCAATTGATAAATGGTCAAAGAATATAAACAGGCAGTTTTTAGAAGAAGAAATCAAAGTTATCTATAGCCATATGAATATTTCTTCAAATCACTAATGATTTGAGAAGTGCAAATTAAAACAACTATGTTGTATCATCTCACACCTATTGGAAATTACAATTGCTAGAGGGCTTGAGGGAAAATAGGTAGATGAATGAATTATTGGTGAACTTGTGAACTGGTCCTCATTCTGGAGAAGAATTTGGAACTATGCACACACCCTTAGACCCCAAAATACCACTATTAGGTCTGCAATCCAAAGGAATCAAAGAAGGAAAAGGACCTATATATATATATATATATATATATATATATATATATATATATATATACAAAAATATTTATAGAAATTCTTTCTGTGGTAACAAAGAATTAGAAATTGGGAGGATGTTCATCGGGAAATGACTGATGAAAGAAAAGAGACTGGGAGACCCTCTTGCACAGAGAAATTGTAAGCAGAGAAATTGCAGGTCCAGAGTCCTGCAGGTTTCCCCCAGTTCAAAACCTGAGACCTCAAATTTCAAAATACATACACTTTTCTAGTTTTATTTGTCCCTGACCCACCTTTTTTTTTTCTGAGAAATCCCCCAAATTCCCAATCTCCACAAGCTCTCCAAAGGCACCTGCCCTCTGAAGGCTCCTGCCCATCTCCCACCAGCCCTCTGAGGGCTTCTGCTCTCCTGCTCAACTTCCATGGACCCTCTGAGGGCCCCTGGCCTCCATGATGTTTGGGTGATTCACTGGACCCTATAGCCTCTTATATGAATTAGTTTGATATAAAGTACAACTTGATTAACATAGAAACTGAATTATTATTAATATAATAACACACACTTAAGATTATAAATCAGGTTATATTCTGGGACTACATACAGAGACTCTTGTCTGTAACTAAATTACTACTATGAATCATTGAGTTACATCTTAAAACTCTAAGATTATAATTTGATCATATTCTAAGCATCAATTAAGCTATTAAATATTGATTTTTGGATTGCACTAAACAAGATATGGCATATGAGTATGATGGAGTACTATTGTGCTATAAGAAATGACAAAGGGGGTGGTTTCAGAAAAACCCAAGAAGATGTATATAAATTGATGCAAATTAAGTGAGCAGAACTAGGAGATCATTGTATACAGAAATAGTAATATTGTAATGATGGTTAACTGTGAAAAAGTTAGCTGCTCTAATAAATATGACACAACACAGTTCCAAAGGATTCATGATAAAAAATGCTATCTGCTTCTAGAGAGAGAATTAATAAACTTTGAAAGCAAACTAAAATATAATTTTTCACTTTCTTCATATTTCTTGCTTTTTGTTGGCAATATGGCTTCATATGGAAATCTGTTTTGTATGATTTCACGTGAGTAATCAATACCATATTGCTCGCCTTCTCAGTGAGTGGGGAAGGAGTGGGAGGGAGAGAGAAAATTTGAAACTCAAAATTAAAAAAAAAGAATTAGAACAATAAATAATGAATTTATTAAAGGGGAAAAAAGAATCTCTGTGTTATGAGCTGAGGAGTTGTGTGGAACAAAGTTGGAGAAGGTAGTTCTTTTTCTCTCTTTATTACATTCCCTAGACTGAGCCCAGTATCCTTGAAAAGAGGGGAGAAACCAAATATATAAGGGACTTCTGGATACCTCAGAACACTCAGTGGTAGTACCCCAATTTCTACTGGGGGTGTGGGGGAAAGTCTATCAAAAAAAAGGCAACTCTTGTCTGGTTGGAGGAGGATAGAAGATCCCTTCTTTGGTTCTCATTTGTGATGGCTAACTAGGGGATATGTATAAAGGGCATATATGAAAAGTGGGCATGATACCAACACTTTGCTAATTCAGGTTCTAAATTGGGATAAAATGGGATAAAACTTAAGGTGGTTTACTTAGCCCAGTTGTAGCAAGAATATGCAAGAAGGATACAGTAGTACTTAACTGTATTCCTTCCTCTGCTCCTTTTTTTTTTATGGAAATGAATCTATTTATCATGGCAGGGTGTTGTGACTTGAGTGGTATCTTGGCATTCACCAAACCCCACCTTTTCTGCTCCTAAGGGACTAGGCAGATATATCAAATCGGACTAGGCAGATACCAAAGGCCACCAGGAAGCTGTTCAGAGTTTGAGTTTTGCATACTCCCATCCTCTCTGACCCAGGCAATCAATAACTGGTTTTGTGGGATTTCAGGGAAAATCTAGCCTGATAAATGTTGGGCAGGGAGGAAGGCACCTGCTAGATACTTGCCATATTGTAATATAGATGTTAGGAATTTTTTGGAAGTTGGTACTTGGATGGGTATGTGTGGCAGCTTCTCTGCCAGTTACTAAGGGTAGAACTACATGGAGGCTCTTGGTGTGGCTTAAACAATCTCGTGTAGTTAATATTAAATAATATAGGGTCCTGGAGGGATGCCTTATTAAAGCTCTTTCCTTCTTTGTAATTGAGGTGAAGGAGATTGGAGAGTTTTGTTTATAAACTTCCCTTACAACAATCCTCTGTGGCCGGCAAAGATAGTGGGTAGTGCCTGGTGACTAATAGTAGATTATCAGAAGCTGAATTAATTTGTCTCCCATGAATACCATGGCCATTTTTGACTTTGCTAATGAGGTATACCAGGGAGTTCAGGGTACAGCTAACTAGTATGGGGTTATTGATCTTGCCAATGTGTCTTTTTCTCTGTTTCTGTCTGAGATTAGTTAGAAGCAGTGTGCTTTTATCTGGGAATTCTGTAGATTTCTACCATTATTCTTCAGATTTACTTGAATTATCTTTCATATTGACACAGTTTGGGGAGCAGAGTAGTCATGAAAGAGACACCACTTCCCAAGAGCATTGATATACCCACAATATTGATGATTTAAATTTAACTTGTCCTAGGTCCGATGATGATGACTCTGATGAAAGATAAGAGGGAGGAGAGATCAGTCCTAAGATTCAAGATGGAGCTCACTTGGTAAAGTTTTAGGAGATACATTTGGAAAGAACCCAGGAAACCTGGGAGAGATACATTTCATACATAAATAAAAATAGTTGAAGTAATTTTAGATAGTTACTAATGGCAATTAGTCCGGGGGGGGGGTGTTAAAGAAAGGAATCAAGGAAGGTTTCCCATAGGAGGTGGTGCCTGAGCTGAACCTGGCAGTTAAGGATAAGAATAGTTTTAAAAGGGGGCAGCTGGATAGCTCAGTGGATTGAGAACCAGCCCTAGAGACAGGACATCCTAGGTTCAAATTTGGCCTCAGACACTTCCCAGCTGTGTGACCCTGGGCAAGTCACTTGACCCCCTTACCATTCTTCTGCCTTGGAGCCAATACACAGTATTGACTCCAAGACAGAAGGTAAGGGTTAAAAAAAAAGAATAGTTTAAAAAGGCCTTGAATAATGTGGGGGTGCTCACTATACGTCTGAATTAAGGAACAAACAGTGGCTGATCATTTTCTCATGACGTTATTTTCTGTAGTCCATAATCTGAGGGTACTCCAGGACACAATGAGAACACTTTGCATCCTCCTGCCCAAGCCTAATGAGCTTCCTTCTCTAAGTGTCTCTCTGGTGCTTGGCACAGTACTTGGCACATTGTTTGCTGTTCAGTTTTTTTCAACTCTTCATGACCCCATTTTGAGGTCTTCTTGGTAAAGACGCTAGAGTGGTCTGTCACTTTCTTCTCCAGCTCATTTCCCAGAGAAGGGACTGAGGCAAACAGAGTTAAGTGACTTGTCCAGAGTCACATAGCTAGGAAGTGTCTGAGGCTAGAGTTGAACTCATGACTCTGAGTCTTCCTGTTTCCAAGCCCAGTGCTCTATCCATTGTCCCACCTATCTGCCCTTTGACACTATAGTGAGGGTGCAAAGAGTTTTGATTGACAAACCCTCAAGGCTCAGAATTCTCCCAGGACTGATGGGGAAAGTTCCAAACTGTTGAAGACACAGTTCCCCAACAGACAGTCTGGATCTGGGAAGTGAAGCCTGAAGGGTGCAGATTTGATCTCTCCTGGACTCTCCTGGTCATCTTGGAAGCAGCCTCTTTGAACACCATCAAGCAAGAGTGATCAGGATTTTCCCTGATACCTGCAGGTGGACAGAGAGGAAAATTCTCTTTTAGACATCTGAGGACTCAGCTGGATTCCTGTACCTGACTCATCAAAAGACTCTCTGAGTGTGAGAAATCTGGTTACCTGTTGGACTTGCCTTTAGGAATTTATGTAATTAGTTAAGGTAGTTAAATAGTGGGTTTAATTAATTAGAGGGTAAAGCAGTCAGATTTTCCTTCTCCCATTTTCCTTTCTCCCTTCATCCCTTCTCTGTTAATAAATTCAATATTATTTATATGTGCTGTTTTCCCTTTGTATTGCCTTCCTTCCCCCTTTCCAAAATATAGATTTAATAACACATAGTAGATGCTTAATAAATTATTATTGACTGACTGGTGTGTGTCTTCTTTAGTCTTTTTCTCTCTTTGTGTATTACTGTCCTCCGCCTTCTCATTTAACTGGTCACAATAGGAAAATGAAGTTTATTTTTAGATAATGATTCCCATTTATCTAGTGCTTTAAGGCCTACAAAGCAATTTTCTCCCAAATCCCTGTAAGGCAGGTAATAACTCACATTTATATATAGTGCTTTAAATTTTATGATGCATTTTTTCCCCTCATGCTAACCCTGTAAGGTATATGGCTGAAATATTATTAGCCCCATTTTACAGATGATCTAGAGAGGTCTTGCCCTCAGTCTCATAGCTAGTTAGTGTCCATCAGGATTTGAATCCAGGTCTTGACTCCAAATCCAGTGTATTCTTTCCTCTATCCCCCACACATTACCTCTCATTTAAAACCACACCAAATAAAACAACCTGTATTTATGTATTGAGTAACATTTTATGCCCCCTATTATTCATTTAAAAAGGATTTGAGGAGCTTGCTTTATGTTGTTCTCTGAGGGGGAAAAAACAACCAATAAATGAAATTGCACTTAACTTTAATTGATTTGTTTCTGTGAGCCTGTGGCCCCTGATATGGGGAAAAAAAGATTCGTTATTCCTGATCTATAACATATTTGTTGGGGTGGCAAGTGTGTATTTCTATTCATTGAAACTGGAAATAGAACTCTGGGCTTTAGGAGCAGATCTTCAAAACAGATGGTTGTTTAGGGGCTGGGAGGGGTGGATGAGTGTTGTTAACTCAGAAAAAAAGAGCAAATCGCAGCTCCTCTACTGTTGTTCCTTCTTAGCCCAGGCCACAGGAGTCCTGGAAATAGCAGCTATAGGGTACTTATTTGAACTTTCCCCAGGTTTTGGAAGAGAAGGGAACAAGCATTTATTAAGCATCTACTTTGTGCCAGGAAGAGGGAGCTCACCAGATAGACTGCTGGACCTGGATTCGGGAAGATCTGAGCCCAGATCTAGCCTCAAGCATTTATTAGTTGTGGGACTGTAGACAAGTCATTTAATTCTGTTTGCTCTAGAGTAGCTGGATGGCTCAGGGGATAGAATGAAGGAACTGGAGTCAGGAAGACTTGAGCTCAAATCTAGCCTCAGGCACTTATTAGTTGTGTGACTTCGGGCAAGTCATTTAACTCTTTCAGAGAGGCAGCTGGATGAGCTCAGTGGATGGAGGGTTGGACCTGAAAGAGAAACCAGATCAAACCCAGGATTCACAGAAAGGCCCCAAAGGGGCTATCAGGAGATGAAGTCTAGGGTTAGAGCTGTAAGGTTTCGCTAATAAGCAAATCCCATGGGGTCAAGGTAGAGAAGAAGCATTTGCTGTCTTCAGTTCAGCATGGGCTTCTGTTTTCTGTTTCTTTGTGTGTGATTAGCTTTGTTCTGCCTGGGCTACAAAGTCCTTCAGCTGAAAAGCTTCTGCTTTTGTTTCCCTTCACCAGATGCCCAAAGGGGTCCAGGATGCTCCCCAAACATGAAGAACCTCTCATCTCTATTGCAAGGGGATAGATCTGCCTCTGAGCTATGGCTGGATTCTATCCTGCCCATAAGTTTTTACTTCCTTGGAGTTCCTAGCTTGTAAAGTAGACAAGACCTCAGAAGTCATCTAGTCCCAACATTTTACAAATGAGGAAACAGCCTCAGTGAGGTGAGCTTCTGCAGCTGGCAAGAGATATGCTATAAATACAATTGAATTTACTCTCTTTCCACATCCCTCCAATTCTTTCAGCCCTTCTTCCACTTTTTCTTCTTCCTTTCTCTCATTTCCTTGACCTCTCTATCCTATTCTTTCCTTCATTATCCCCATTATCTGCCTCTATTAACATTTCTTCCTACTATCGCTCTACTTCTAAATCTTCTCTTTCAAAATCACCATCTGCATTTATTTTTCTTTTTGGGGGACTAGATTTGTGATTTCTTTGTTGTTGGAAACTCCTAAAGAGGAAACTCCTTCTACCAATTTAGATCCATCACTGGTACTGTAACTTATAGTCCAGAAGAGTTGCTTGGGGACTCTAAGATCCTAAGTGACTTTCTCAGGGATCCCTAACAAATATATATTAGAGACTAGAATTCAGATCTTTTTTACTCCAAGGCTATCTCTCTACTATATGAAAGATCAAAGAATCATGGATTTAGAGCTGCAAGGGATTTTAGAGGTCATCTAGTCCAGCCCTCAAATTTTTTTTTATTTAAACATTATTTTATTTGGTCGTTTTCATACATTGTTCATTGGAAACAAAGATCGTTTTCTTTTCCTCCCAGCCCTCAAATTTTTTGATGGCTATGGCAGGTAAGAGATGAAATGACTGAGGAAACAAAGATTTAATCTTCTGAGCATATAAATTTATTAAGCAAGGCATGCCTATTGTCTAACAAATCAGGACCAGGACCCTTCCTCAGCCTAGGGCTAGACCCCCCAGTACCAGGAGGTAGCAGACTTTTATATATTAAAAACAATTTGTCAAATAAGACCAGTTAATGAAAAAGAAACAATGCAACAATAGGTAATCTGATTTTTAATTAGAGGAAAGATTATAGACTTTTCAAATTGGGATGGGAAGAATGAACATATCCAACTCGCTGAATTCAGGAAAAGAATTCAGGAAAAGTGTCCAACTCCTTCTCAGGTATCTATAAACAATCAAAGGAACATGGAAACAATAAATGATCGATCAGTGTGGGGTCAGTTGTCAGACAGACATATGGATTACTTGAGATGTATAATTATGAGAAAACTTTTTTGTATCAGTCTTTGGCTCTCTCCGTGTTTCTGGTCAGTATAAGCTAGATCTTTAGTTAAAAGTCTCTAAATAGCAGGGAGAATTGGTCCATTTTCCCAATCATGCACAACTAGGTTCAAACAATGCAATAAGGTTTTCTTTGAATTCCCACAATTGAATAACTTTATTGCAAGGTAAAATTTGGACTAGGTTTGTAATGGAATAGAAAGGGACCTGAGCTAGCTTCAGAATTGAGCCAGTGTGCTTCACTCAGTTGTCTCAGTGAAGCACTTGCCCTAATTCCTTTAATTGCCTCAATTTCCTCATTGCTGAGGAAACTGATATCCATAGAGCTTGTTATTTAATCAAGATCCCTTAGGTAGTAAAGGTCAAAGAAATGGAATCAGAGTCTAGGTCTTCTGACTTTAACCTTTATGTACCAGGCAATATCACAGGATAAATTTGCTTTTGCTGCCATCCCACCATTAGGAGGAAAGATGATGTCTAAATCTTTGTGTCAAGGTCTGGTGATTTTCTGTTCTGGAGGAGGCAGCTTTCATTGGTTTGGGACATGAGTTACCTGTTAATGGTGCCATGTGCCTCTAGGGCCCCTGAAGGTCCCACCCTCTTCCTGTCAGAGACTGACTTAGGCTCCTGGTGGTTTTCATTCTTGACATTCTCCATCCTTGAAGCTGACAAAGGGAAATGTCTCTCTTCTTGGCCTTAAGCTTTATTTTACTTTGTGAGTGAATTTATTGTTACACATCTCTTTTTTGCCCCAATTCTAACTTTTTTCTTCTGTCCTGTCTGTGTCTCCAACTTGGTATTTTCTCTTTATTCTTCTCTTTTCTAGCCAACTCTCTCTCAGCCTCTCTTGGCCCATGTGTCTCCTTCCTTTCCAAGTCAGTTTCCATCAGTGGGTTGTTGCCTTCCCCAATTCTCTTTTTGCTTTCCTTCCTTCAGTCCTCTTTCATTGGGGATGGGTTTGGCTTATGGTTCATGGAACAGAAAGTTTGCTGATGCTGTGAGACTTACAGGGAATTCACCAGCTTTTCTCTTCTGTCAATTCACAGGCAAAAGCATCAGGTGTAACCAAGTGATCCAGAGTCCCCCAGTTCAGGAGGTGGCATTGGGCAGGGAAGTGACTCTTTTCTGTGAATATAAGACTAATCATGGAAACCCAGACTTATATTGGTACCGAGTAAAGCCAGATTCTTCCATCCAGTTTGTCTTGTACAGGGATAATAGCAGGTTTGTAAATGCACCTTTTGCCAAAGATCGATTTTCTGTGCAACGTAAGACCCGGACTACATTCAACTTGGTGATCTCTGAGGTGGAGCCTGGAGATGGTGGTCTTTATTACTGTGCCTTGGACACAGAGGCACAGGTGTTCTGGGGAGCTTTACACAAACCCCTGCTGGCCCTGATCAGAACTCTAAGGGGAATCCCCTGTCACTCAGTGGGAAGCTCAGACCTACTGTGAATGAGGGGAACTCAGTAACTCAAAGGAAGTGGCATCAAGTGCAGACCACTCATTTTGCAGATGAGGAAACAGAACCAGACAGATTGTATGATTTGCCCAAAGTCATATAGTTGGAAGCCCTGGGTTTTGGAACATAGGTTTTCTGACTCCAATTCTAATGCTCTTGAATTATAACTCCTACTTTTCTAAATGAGATAACTGAGACCTGGAAAAGTCAGACTATTAACCCAAGGCCACACAAATATAAGAAGAAAAGACAGATCTTCTGATTCCTCCTAGTCCAGTGCTTTCCCACCATGATTTTACCTAGACAAAAGAGTTCATTTGACATCTTTTAGTCTCTTTTCATTTCAGTCCCATTGGTATTTCCCCTACTTTCCTGTGTTGGGAATTAAGATGTATTTTAAAAAAATGAAATGAGAGTATCTGGGTGGCACAGTGGAGAGAGTGCCAGGTGTGGAGTGAGGAGGATCTGGATGCAAATTTGGTCTCAGAAACTTCCTAGCTATGTGACCTTGGGCAAGTCACTTAACCTTGTTTGCCTAGTCCTTGCCCTTCTGCCTTAGAGTTGTTATTAAGACTGAAAGTAACGATTTAAAAAAAAAAATGAAATGGGCATACTTAGGTAGATAGATCCATAATCTCATTAGAGTGGGTAGCCTTTCTCTGATGTAGAGCACAATCCTTTTATGCCTTTTAATTCTGTATGATTCTTCTGGTGTTTCAGTTAAGCTTCTGTCTAAATCGCTGGAGGCTCTCGTGGAGAAGTTAATATCTTTGAGACACAAATGTAACAACTGGGCTGGATTCTTGAAGGCTATACCAATGGATAGGACTACTGGAAAATTCTGCCAAGTTGGAAAGTTTAATCCTGATTGTGGACTCTTGTCGACTAGCTGACTACCAGGCGCACCAAGGGTGGAGACACTCAACACCACCAGAAAGTTGACGGAACCTTTTTGACCTGAGACAACCTATGAGCCACCAGATAAACTTTGAAAACATTTCTTTAAAAATTCTTTTGCTTTTATTTTTATTGATCTTTTGTTTTAATAGCATAGTCATTTCCCAATATATTCTTCTCTCCTCTCTTATCCAGTGAGCCATTCCTCGAAACAGAGATTACAAAAGCAAGAGGAAAAAAAGAAGTTTAGCAAAATTAACACATTGACTATGTATGACAGTATATGAACTATTCTACACTCACTGTCCCTTACAGTAAGCAAAAAAGGGAAGGAGGTGCTCTTTATTGTGCTCTGAGGTCAAACTTGGCATTGGACTTACTAAGTGTTCAGTTTTTTCTTAAAAGCATTTGTTGCCATTATTTTCTTAGTTTTTACATCTCCATTTTCTGTCTCCCATTCTCTCCCCATGAGGGGACTGCGTGAATATTGGCGATTTGAGAGGGTTGAATTTGGAGTCAGAGGAAACATGCTAGTTGGTTTCCTCACTAAGGCATATGAACTTTTTGGTTCTTTAGTTTCCTTTTCTGAAAAATGGAGTGCATGAACCGAAAGAGAAAAAAGGGTTTGAGGCTAAACTATAATTGTAGTCATGCTCTGCCTCTAGGGGATGGTGTCTTTTCATTCTTTGCCCCAAAGAATGGTGGGACAGCAGAGAAGTAGAATAGAATGTTAGATTTGTAATGAACGGTAGAGATCATCTAGTCTGACCTCACTTAATTAGCATATGAAGAAAACGAAGCTCAGAGAGTTTAATTGATATTTCCAAAGTCATGTAGAACTGAAACTCAGGTCCTTTGATTCCATATTCAATGAACTTGTATGATAGAAATAGAAAGGATCTTAAAGATTGTCTGGTACAGAGGGAAGCTGGGTGACTCAATGGATTGAAAGCCAGGCCTAGAGATGGGAAGTCCTGGGTTCAAATTCAGCCTTGGACATTTCTTAGCTGTTTGACCCTAGATAAGTCACTTAACTCCATTGCCTAGCCCTTATTGCTTTTCTGCCTTGGAACCAATACATGGTGTTGATTCTAAGATGGAAGGTAAGGGCTTAGGGAAAAAAAAAAGAATTATCTAGTACAACCCTTAAAAAAAAAACAACAACTCTTATCTTTCATCTCAGAATTAGTATTGTATATTGGTTCCAGGACAGAAAAGTGGTAAAGGCTAGGTAATAGGGGTTAAGTGACTTGTCCAGGGTCATATAGCTAGGAAGTATCTGAAGTCAAATTTGAACCCAGGACCTCCCATCTCTGGGTCGGTTCTAAATCCATTGAGCCACCTAGATGCCTCCCCATCCCTTGCAGCTGAGGAAACTGAGGTTCAGAGAAGTTTAATCAGAAATGATGAATTCTTAGCCCATGGTTATAAGATTATAGTTTGGCAAGACTGAGCTATATTCTGACTGCTGAAATAAAAGTAGGGAAGACATGTATGGATTGTGGGCTAATAGCAGCTATCACTAACATTATGAATATGGAATAAAGCTTTGAAAGATAGGGAATGCTCCATTTATACATGTAAGGGGGAAAAGCAAGAGGGGCTCTGCATCTTCCCTCTTAACACTAGTGAGCCCGTCATTAAACCAGCTTCCATTTCAGTATAATTGAGCGGGCTAGTTTTCTATCTTAGGTTTAGATTTTCTCTCTTGCCCCTTCTTTTGCAAATTTACCTCCTAGAGAAAGAATAGAATCACTCTTTCCAGAGTCCCCAAGGCTAACACAGATGAGCAAGTACCTGTTCTCCCTCCTTAAATGCAACAAACTGCAATTCCAAGGCCAGTTCGAGTAGTTTGTGATACAGACCACTGCTTCTCATTTTTCATCAACGCTATTCTTCTGCTTAATCATAACCTGTGGGCATAGCTTACTTGGATGGCAGAGGAATGCTGTCATTCATCCAACTTCTTCGAGTCATGTCATGAAATAAAAGTAGAGCTTTTTCTTGACATATCCAGGCTTTGAGATTTGGATCTCTTTTCTGGGATGTTGGTTCATCTGGCAGTCTGACCCTTGCCTCAGTGTGATTATGGACATTTTTTGAGGACTTGTAAACAAGGCGTCTAAGAGTAGAACATGCCAGTCATTCAGTTGCTGGCTCCTTGGGCTTCTCTGGTCTAAGACAATAGCCAATTGTGCACCTTGAACGATTCAACATTTCTGTGATCTGATGTCAGAACTGACATGTTCCCTGGCTTTTATCTATCACTTATAGCCTCAGTTTAGAATAGGAGCTCGAGCCCAAATGAGCCTTCTAGGAAGACTGGGAACCCCAGATGTCCCAGTGGTGTGGTTATTAATGCATGGAAGTCCCTACTAGTGAAAGATGTGAAGAGGATGCCACCAGAATTCTAGGCATCCCTTCCTATCCAGTTGGGGAATAATTCTACAAATTGCATCATATGATTGTGATGGAATACTACTCTGCTTTAAAAAATGATGAGAAGGTTAACTTTGGAAAAACATGGAAAGATTTATATGAAATTATGAGGAATGCAACAAGGAGAACCAAGAGAGCATTATATACAGTAAATAAAAATATTGTTTGAAGAATGACATGTATATTCACCTCCAGAGAAAGAACTGATAAATAGAAATAATACGTAGTTTTATATGTGCATGTATCTTTTTGTCAAATGATGCCTTGTCTAATGGGGGAAGGGGAGGGAAGGTAAGAATTTAATGGATATTTTAATGTAATAAATAAATCAATAAATTTAAATTAAAAAAATAATTCTAGGCATTCTCTTTTCTGTTGACAATCAAAGTGAGTTTTAAGCCTCTGAGAAGTGAATCACAACTTCAGGAGAAATGATTTTGTTGTTACATCAATCTTCCCCCTTTAGGCATTCCATTTTAGGAGGGACATTGAAAAAGTGCTGGAGTACAGCTAGACAAGGAGGTTGATTCATTCAGTGCATTCAAGGCAAGGAAACTTCAAAAGCGTCATGTGAAGATTAGTTGAAAGAATGGAGAATTTTTAATATGGAGAAGTGAAGACTTGAAGGGAGTATTGTAATTGACTTCCAGTGTCTTAAAGGTTGTTGTCTGGAAGGGGATTAATCTACCAGGCAATATTTATTAAGTATTTAACATGTGTCAGGCACCAAGCTAAACATTGCAAGTACAAAAAAAAAGGCAAAAAAAATTGCCCCTGCCCTCGAGGAGCTTACAGTCTAAGGGGGCAAGACAACACAAAGAAGGAAACTGAAAAAGGGGGGCAAGTGTTGGGAAGGTCTGACTTGGCAATCAGCAGCTGGATGGGAAATGATGAGGCAGCAGCATTGGACCTTCCCCTTAAATGGAGGATCTGTGATATATGTCTACTCTCCACTCTCTATAATCAGATTTTTAAAAAGAGACTGAATAGTATAATGGATAGTGGACTGAACCTAGTTTCAGGAAGATCTAAATTCTAATCCTACCCCTGACACTTTCTGGCAGCATGGCCACAGGCAAGTCATTTAATGTCTCTAAGTCTCAATTCCCTCATTTGTAAAATGGGGATAATACCTGTAGTAGGTACCTCCTAGCTCACAGGCTCAAATGAGCAAATATGGGTAAAGTGCTTTGTAAATTTTATCATGCTATAGAAATAGCTATTTTATTATCTCTAGACAACACAATTTCATGGAAGCTTAATGGAAGAACTTTCTGGATTACAGAATGGGTTATTGACAGATAATGGAAGATTTGTTTGTGCATGGAAGCCTTAAACACAGGATAGATTCTTGTTTGTAGGAATGGCATATTACCTTAGACCAGCAGTTCTCAAAGTGTGCTCTGTGCACCCTTGGGGTTCTCTGAGACTTTCTGTTTTTATAATAATACAAAGATGATATTTGGCTTTTGAAATACTGCTCTCCTTTCCTATTTACATATGTGTGGAGACTGATTTTCTACAGATACTTCCCTGGAAGCATATCACAACAGTTAAAAGCAGAAGTATATATAAGAATCCAGATGTCTTTTGTTAATCAACATATTAAGGGGATTGCAAAAATGTGTAAAACTATTTTCATTCTTCTCCCTAAATTTTTGAAAATATGATTTTTTGGATAAATAATGCTATTTATGTTAACTTGCAATCCATTAATTATTTTTATTCCAATATGAATAGATATTTAAAATGCTATCAGTTTTAATTTCTAATATAGCAAATATCCATACCTATAACCCACTCAAGCAAAAAATCTTTGGGGTCATTGATAATTCTGAAGAGTAGAAAGGAGTCCTAAGACCAAAACATTTGAGAACCTCTGAATTTGATTATAAGAGCCTTGATTATCAATAGAAAAGTGACTATCGGTTGCCTTTCTTTATATTCAGTGTCCAGCACAGTGGCACTGAGGGGCAACTGGGTGGCTCAGGGGATTGAGAACCAGACCTGGAGATGGGAGGTCTGGATTAAAATTTGACCTAAAATACTTCCTAGCTCTGTGACCCTGGGTAAGTCACAACCCCTATTGCCCACTTCTTACTGCTCTTCTGCCTTGGAAATTATTCCTAGTATCATTATAAGACAGAAGGTAAGCATTAAAAAAAATAAATGCTAGCAGACTGATTTTGAAGCAAGAGAAAACCTATTGGACCTTGGGACAACCCAACTGTACCTTATAAGATACTTAAAGTTGTAAGTCATATGGGAAGGAGCTTTTCTCTGAAAAATCAAAGCCAGTTCTTATAGTTAAGATGAACCACAGAGCAGTAAAATTAATTATTTGGTTGAAAACAGTTGAGATAGCCAGTCTCTGTTCTCATTTTATTTTATTTTTTATAGACCCTTACCAGATTCTGTCTTAGAATCAATACTGTGTATTGGCTCCAAGGCAGAAGAGTGGTAAGGGCTAGGCAGTAGGTGTTAAGTGACTTACCCAGGGTCACACAGCTGGGAAGTGTCTGAGGTCAGATTTGAACCCAGGATCTCCTATCTCTGGGGCCTGGCTCTCAATCCACTGAGCCACCCAGCTGCCCCCTCTTTCTTTATTTTAGGGAGGGAACTTACAATAGTGGAAAGAACTCAAGGTTGGGACTTTTGATAAGTGGATTTTAACACTCTTGCTTTCCTGTGACAATGTGAGTTCCATATCTTTCCTTCATGTTGTTGGGTACTTCCTCCTCTGGCCCACCCAAATGGCAATGAAGATGATTCTTTAAATCCTGACTATTTTGGGAAAGCAGTGTGCCTTTGGGCACAAGTCTTGGTGTCCTTATCTGTTAAATGGGGATAAAGAGCCCAGTAAGGTCTCCCTCACATGGTTGTTGTGCAAGATCAAATGAGATAAGATGGGGGAAGTATTTATCAGCCTTTAGATGTTATCTCAGTTCTGGTTCTTGCTGCTGAAGCTACTGCCAGGGCAATTATAACAAGTGTAAATATACTTTATTTTTTTTAAAACCCTTAAAGCAAGGACTAGTTAATTGGGATTAAGTGACTTGCCCAGGGTCACAGAGCTGGGAATTTTCTGGGGCCAGAATTGAACCTAGGTCCTCCTGGCTCAAGGCTTGGCACTCTATCTACTCTGCTACATAACTGGCTCTGTAAATATGTTTTAGAGAATATTTCTTTCTAATTCAAGACATAGCAATCATGGGGTCCCCGAGTTGCCTGGGCTGAATGATTTGTATTAATGCTCTAGATGAGGGGTTTGTAAGCTTTCTTGGGTTAGGGACTCCTTTGACAGTCTGATGAGGTCTATGGACTTCTGGAACACATAAAATAAAATAAAGTACATAGGATTTCAAGAAACCAAAGCTTAGTGAAATAAGGTGGATTTTTCCCGTACTCAAGTTTACAGACCTCTTGAGATTTGTCCCTGACCTTTGTGGATCCCCGATTAAAAACCTCTGTTCTAGATGGTCTTGAGTTTCTGTGGTCCATTTGTTTTGGCTGTATAGACCTAATTCAGGAGTATAGACCCTTGGTGAGAAAATGATTTTTTGTGGGTACCTGCACTCTTACTGATAGCCAGAAAATTTTCTTTTCCCATTATCCTCCACTGAGGTTTCTTAAAAACCATGACTCAGTCTCTGAGACTCTGAAATCAGAGTGGTTGGAAAGAAGCCCAAATTTGCTGAGGCTGGGGAAACAGCAACTTGTGGGCCATATCAAGTGATCTTGCTGCTTCAGCTACCAGAAGGAAATCTGTGGGCTGGGTCTCAGGAAGCTGCGGGGTGACCTGGGGGCTCTCAGCTCTCATTCAGCCTGACTAGCGGTGAGATGAGCAAGCTTAGAGACCCACCCCATCCTTTTTGCTGTGGTCTTCAAATGATTAGAACCCCAGGGAACAGGAAACAAAAAACACCCTTTGGTACATGATAGTAGAGACAGCATCTTAGAGAAACTGCAGAAGGTGTATTAATATCATAGGCTAAAGAATCAGGACCCATTTTCTCTCAAATCATCTTGGTATTTAGAATCTATTGTCTGAAAATCTAGACCCAGAAACAATCTCTAGTTCTTCCTGTCCCCAAAACAGAGATTGTCAGGGAGAATGTCAGTAATGACGTGAACCTGGGCATGGCTACTGTGACCCTCGGTTCTCATTTCTTTTCCCATTCAGCCTCGAATCTGAAACACCAAGACAAATGTCTGCCTGAGGTTTGGGTAAATGTCATATGTTCAGAGAGTGGGAAGGAGGAGGCTCTATGCCATTTTCTCTATGAAGAGCTAAGCAAATCGAAAGGTCCTAGGATAGAAAGAAGAGTTTTAGTGGGCTGCAGGCTCAGTATTATTCAACAGTGTGACATGACAGCCAGACCAGTGACCATAGACATCGACTACACTAACAGACACACATTTGGTGTCCAGAATGGGAGATTCCACTCTACTCTCCCCTGGAGGGACTTAGACAAGTGGAACATGTCCAGAGGAGGTGACCAGTAGAATGAGAATCCACAAGTCAAGTCAACAAACATTTAAGCGTTTATTATGTGCCAGACACAGTACTTGGTTCTGAGAATGCAAAGATAGAGGAAAAAATAGAAATGGACTAGAAACCAAGGTGGAATGAAGGAATTGGGGATATTTAGCATAGAGAAGAAACGACTTGGGGGTAAGGAGAATTCTAGGTTTATTAAAATATTTGAAGTGCTGTTACATGGGAAAGGGATGATATTTATTCTTTTCAGACCTTTTAGGAAGAACTGTGGAGAACATCAAGTGAACTGAGGCAAATTTCAGTTCATTGTAAAGAAAAACTTTCTAATAATTATAGCTACATCAAAGTGAAATAATAATATTTAGTAAAATAATAGATTTAGAGCAGGAAGGGATCTTGGAGCTCATTGAGTCCACCTCCCTCATTTTATAGAAGTGGAATTTGATTAAATGTGACCTTTGTTTAGGGTCACATAGCTAGTAAGTATCTGAGTCAGAATTCAAACCCACTTCTTCCTGTCTTTAACTCTGATGCTCTGTTGACCACCCTTGCTCCTTCTTCACTAATCCATGCTATCTCTAATAGACTGGCTTCTGAATTAATGAGTTAGTTCCTCATCACTAGACACTTTTAAAAAAATCCTAACCTTCTTGGAGTCCATATTGTGTAATGGATCCAAGGCAGAAGAGTGGTAAGGGTTAGGCAATGGGGTTCAAATGACTTGTCCAGGGTCACACAGCTGGGAAGTGTCTGAGGCCAAATTTGAACCTAGGAACTCCCATCTCTAGGCCTGGCTCTCAATCCACTGAGCTACCCAGCTGCTCATGTAGATGCTTTTAAGTAGAGGTGAAACCATTATTGTCAGGGTTGTTGGAGGAAAGAATTCATACTGCAAGTAGGAGTTGGTGGAAATGTCCTTTCTTCTAGATCCAGAGTTCTAGAAAAAAAGGAATTTCTGACATTCAGTCTTTTGTGGCTGTCAAGATAAGGACAGAGAAGATGGGCACACTGGGAAGAGTGGTTGTGGAGTTTGGGACATAGCAGGATTTTCTCTTCTCTCTCCTTCCTTGGTTTATGCTCTGGAGGTAGAGGAAGTCAGAAGAGTGGGGACATACTTTTTGAGTCTGATAGCCAAAGTGACAAAACAATTCCATTCCTATCAAGGAAATTACAGAAACATGTCAGTACATAGAGTCAACCACCTGGCTTTGAAAAACCATTGGGTATTACTGCTCTTCTGCCCTGGAACCAATACACAGTATTGATTTTAAGATGGAAAGCAAGGGTTTACAAAAAAAGGGAAAAGACTTGGGTATAATTTTTTTTTCCAAAGCAAAAGCAGTTAGGAAAAAGCAAAAGTGGCAGTCAAAATAGTCATCAACAAGAGCTATTGCATCACAGTAAGAGAAGTCAAGGGAAAACATCCAGTGGGTTCCTGGTTTACTTCTTTTTTAACTGAAGTGTAGTTGTCTTACTCCAAGCCTGGAAGTAAGGAGAATGGTTAGTCTTTTGGAAGTACCTTAATGTAGCCTGATGGAAAGTATAAAAGTATTAGGTAAACCCAATGCCACTGGGCAGAAGCTTGGGGAACCAAGGGTCAGGAACTAGGATTAGGAATACTTGGGCAAGTGTTTGTGTGCCAGAAGAAGGGAAGGGAGCAAGGGATGGGAGCTTTGGAGGCAACGAAGGAGAACTTCAGTTTGGGTACAAAAGAGGTGAGGAGTGTGGTTGATTTTTATTCTCACCTTAGAGTAGAAAAAACTTGATGGTCAAGACAAAGTTGACAGCGATGCTCTTGGCAAGCAGCACTCGGAACCCCAGCAGGGTGATGGACAGCAAGTTCACTTTCTCAATTTGTGCTTTGGAAGAGGAAAGTTAGGAGAAGAACATTGGAGATGACTAGTTTGCAGACCAGATAAAGGCACATGACAGTGAAACTGACCTTCCTCTGCCCTGAATCACTCTTTTTGTTCCCTATTAGTAATCAAACATGCTCTTGAGGCAACATTCCAGAAATCTAACCCAATTGAAAGCTTTTCTGAGATTCGCACTCGCAGACAGTCCAAGGAGCTTTTTGAGGGATGTCAGAGTCTATGGATTCGGAAGGAGCTTCACAGGTTTTCTCATCTAATCCCCTCATTTTACAGATAGGGAAACCAAGGCACAGAAAAGTCAAGTGAATAGACAATAAGTGAATGAGGCAGAATTTGAACCCAGGTTATCTGACTCTAAATCCAATGCTTTTTTCACTGCTGGCTCCCTTTTTAACAAGCATTCAGTTGATAAGCCTTTAGTAAGTGTTTGCTATGTACCAGGTGCCATAGTAGGTGTTGGAGATAGAAAAAGAAACTCTCTGCACTTAAGGAGCTTAAATTCGGCTGTGGGAAAACTTGCGTACAGAAAATGAAATACAAGTTGTTTCTTATCTATCTATCTATCTATCTATCTATCTATCTATCTATCTATCTATCTATCTATCTTCCTTCCTTCCTTCCTTCCTTCCTTCCTTCCTTCCTTCCTTCCTTCCTTCCTTCCTTCCTTCCTTCCTTCCTTCCTTCCTTCCTTCCTTCCTTCCTTCCTTCCTTCCTTCCTTCCTTCCTTCCTTCCTTCCTTCCTTCCATTAGAGTATTGAGTCATGAACATCTGAGTTCAAATAGGGTATCAGACACTAGCTGTGTGACCTTGGGTAAGTCACTTAACCTTTGTCTATCTCAATTTCATCTGTAAAATGGAATGAACAATAGAGCCTACTTCTCAGGGTTCTTGCGAGTATCAAACAAGATTATATTTATAAAATACTTTATAAATACTAGCTTTAATAATATCAATATGTAAAGTATATACAAATTTTGAAAGTGCTAGCCAAGTATGTGTTGGGGATTGATCACTATAGGTTTTCATATTTCTTAGGTCAAATTTCTTTGTTGTCCTCTAATTTCTACTCTTTTTGGTCCCCCTCTCACTCCACATGGGAGCTACAGATTTTGGTCTTCCATATTTCTTTTTTTTTTTAAACCTTTACCTTTCATCTTGGAATCAATACTGTATATTGATTGGTTCCAAGGCAGAAGAGTGGTAAGGGCTAGGCAATGGGGTTCAAGTGACTTGCCCAGGGTCACACAGCTAGGAAGTGTCTGAGGCCAGATTTGAACCCAGGACTAACCTCCCGTCTCTAGGCCTGGCTCTCAATTCACTGAGCTACCCAGATGTTGCCCTTCCATATTTCTTGCCCCCATTTTACTTGAACTTACCTGTAGGTTTGTAGCACTCTTTGGGAAGTGGTGACCCTAGGTTTGGAAAAAATGAAATAAAAAAATAAGCAGCTCTATATTCTACTTCTAGCCATGGCAATCAGAATTTCACAGCTCAAAGGGATCATCTGATCCAACCCCTTAAATTTATACACAAAGTAAACAAGGCCTAATGAGGTCGAGTGCCCATGAAACTGCCTATCTCCTCAGGGAGCTTGCTCTATTAATCATTCTCTCTTTCATCTTTAGTCACTGCCTCTCTGCTGGCCTTTTTATCACTTCCTAAAAATATGTTCAGGTCTGTCCTAGCCTATAAAATTTTTCCCTGACTATGCTATCTTCTATTTTTCTCTTCTACTTCATTCCTAACCTTCTAGAAAAAGTAATTTATACTCCTTTCCTTCACTTCCTGTTTTTCCAGTCATGTCCAACTCTTCATGTCCACAACCCCATTTGGGGTTTTCTTGGGAGAGATACTGGCATGATTTGCCATTTCCTTCTCCAGCTCATTTTACAGATCAGGAAACTGAGGTCAACAGGATTAAGTAACATGCCCAGAGCCACATAGTTAGTGAATGCCTGAGACTGGATTTGAACTCATGCCTTCCTGACTCTAGGCACAGAGCAATAACAACAGTTGGCATTTATAGAAACAGTTTAAGGTTTACAAAGAGCTTTCCATGGCATGCTATGTGCCAGTCCCTGTTCTGTCCCCACATGTTTTCACATGTATCCCTTCTCTTAACACATTGCTATCATCCTGGTCTAGGTCCTCTTACCTGACTTATTGTAACCCAATGACTCCTTAATTCTAGTCTCCCTCTCCTTTATTACTACTTTCCTGCCAAATAGTTGTTATTTGGTCATGCCTAACTTTTTGCGACTCCATTTGGGGTATTCTTGGCAAAGATACTGGAGTAGTTTGCCATTTTCTTCTCTAGCTCATTTTACCGAAGAGGAAACTGAGGCAAATAGGGTTAAGTGACTTGCCCAGGATCACACAGCTAGTAAGTGTGTCTGAGGCTAGACCTAAACTCATCATAATTCTAAGCCTAGTACTCTATCTGCTGCACTATCTAACTGCCTCACATTCAAATATTGTTTTCCTAATGCAAAAGTTAAGAATCACCTCTGAATCATCAATGATTCCTTATTACCTATAGGAAAAGTACAAACATTTTAGGCTGACATTTAAGGCCCTCCTGCGCATTTTAGCCATCCAACCCTCCAACCCAGGTGTCCAAACTGGTTTCATATTACTCCTATTCATGAACTCTACTTTTGTTGCCTCATGCTGACATCTCCTTCCTCTTCTATGGGTGCAGAAGCCATTCCCTATGTCTGGAATAAAGTATCTTTCCTCTTCTAAATTTCCTCTTTTCCTAAAAGGCACAGGTCAGGTGTTACCTTTGCATCTGATCTCCCCATCTTGAAGCGATCTCATTTCTCAAAACCTTCCCAGAGTACTTTGCAGTTCTTTTAGACGCTATGACATTCTTTCTTGAATTATATTCATTCATGGTAATGTCTTAACCCTATAGTAGACTGTAAGCTTCTTGAGATGAGGGATGGTATCATTTCTCAACTCTGTGTATATAGTGCTTTGCATATAATAAGTCCTTGGTGAAAGTTTGTTGAACTCAATTATATTGAGGTGACTTGCCCACAGTCACATAGATAGGACAATATTGTGTAGGGACTTGGTGGCAGAAGACTGTTTGAATACCAAATGGAATGACACTTTACCTCAGTTTCTTTATCTGTGAAATGGGAACAATAATTTTACTACCTACCATCCAGTGTTGTTGTGAGGAAAGCACTTTCTATATGGAAAACTGTGCCTTTATGCTGACTTTGAGACCAATGCTCTCCATTGCATCATGATTTCAACATTTAGAGTTATGTTGACTCCATAAAAGCAGAGCTTCTAAAGGAGTTTCATAAGAACCTGAGGGCCAGCACAGGCTGGGCTGCTTCCTTTTTGGGGATCAGTCTCATTCTGGATTGAACAGTGCCCCATAGGCCATTAGTCTTGTTCAATAACAAAGAAAAAGACAGATATGTGGAAAGGGCTGATTGGCTGGTAGAGGGTCATAGCAGAGATGAAAATAATAACTCACATTTATAGGATGCTTTATAGTTGGTAAAGCACTTTCCTTACAATGATATGAGCATTATTTCCACCATTTTACAGATGAGGAAACTGAGGCTAAGTGCAATGCTTATGAAGTAAATGTCGGAATTAGGACTCAAACCTAGGTCTTCTTGTCTACTGTTTTTCACATTGTACCAGGATTTCCTTCTGGTGTCTGAACTAGTGATATGGAAATGAGTTTTCTGGGGCCATGTACTTGAGCTTTCTCTCCTGCTATTTACCCTTTTCACTCAGTCACAAGATTTTTGAATCCAGAATCCTTATCTAATCATGACTAGTTTCCAGCATGGCATCATCTCAAGGATGGAAGTAGTAAGTTCAATATTCCCTTCCATTACTTTCCTTAACCTTCTCCAACACCTAGTTTGCCTGAGATCATACCTGAAATCTTGGAATTGGAATAGGACCCTTTGTAAGAAGCCACCACGACCTTATTGTTGTGCCAAACGGTGCAGTTAATTTGATCCAAATCTTTTTTATATTGGCCAAGCTTGACAGCACTGAATTTCCCATCTGCAGTAGCAACGACTCCTTCTGATGGATTGTTGTCTGGATGAAGCTGTATTTCCACAGTCTTGGGGTAGAAGTCCTTCACCAGACATGCCACATTGGTCCCATTTTTCATGACAAAGACTGATGGTACAGAAGTTTCTTGGAATCCTGAAAAACATAATAAGCCTTTTCTGTAAAGTAACTACCCATGGCATCATGGCGGGCACAGTTACTTCAGTCCTGAAGATCAATTTTCTATCAATGATTTATTTTTTTCTCACCACTGCTATCCATCTGCTGATTCCTGAGCACTTGAGAGAATGGACAGGGGAAGCAAAAAGAGATGCAACTCAGAGCTGCATGTTTAGTTTCTTGTAAAATAAAATGTAATACATTGGGAATGGAGTAGTGAATGCCAAATCAAGTTGTCTCCTAGCACCTGGTGCTTAATTAAAATGCCTGTGTACACCAGGCACTTGACTAAGTGCCTGAGAAACAAAGGCAAAAACCGAGTTCCTATTCTCAAAGCCCACAGTCTAATGGGAGAGACAATATAGAAATAACTGTGTACAAATAAGATATATACAGGATAAATTGGAGATAACCAACAGTGGGAAGATACAAACATTATGGGTGTTCTGGACAAGGTTCTTGTAGAAAGTGAGATTTTAGCTGAGATGTGAAGAAAATTGGGGAAGCCAGGAGATGAAGAAAGAGAGCTTTTAGGCACAATAGACAGCCAGTAAAAATGCCCAGAGCCCAGAGATGGAGTGTTGACATAAATTTCACTGCATTGTCAAGGAGGTAGAGTAGAGTTAGGTATAAGATGACCCTGAATCCAAGTTCTTGAACTTGAACTTATTACTATCTGTGTAATCCTTAGCAAATTGTATAACCTCTCTGACTTTGATTTTTCTCTTCTACCTATCTCACAGGGCCATTATGAGGAAAATGTTTTATAAATCGTAAAACACCATGGGAAGGTGCATTGTTATAATTATTGGACATTTCTTGTTTTTTTGGGTGAGACCATTGAGACTAATTGTCTTTCTTTCTGCATCATTTTGTTTACTACAAATGTATAGACTCTGAGAGAGCAGGACAAAGTATGACTGTGTATTTTGTGAAAAAGGCCTGTCATAAAATTATGCTTATAAGTTTCTGAAGAAATGCTCTTGGACTTGGGGTCAAGAAGTCCTGAGTTCTAATCCTGATTCAGACACTTACTAGTCATGTGACCCTAGGCAAGACACTTTCACCTCTTTGATCCTCAGTTTCTGCATCTGTAAAAT
Source organism: Monodelphis domestica (assembly GCF_027887165.1). Classification (NCBI taxonomy): domain Eukaryota; kingdom Metazoa; phylum Chordata; class Mammalia; order Didelphimorphia; family Didelphidae; genus Monodelphis; species Monodelphis domestica. The sequence continues at coordinate 176,182,799 of NC_077227.1, read as the reverse complement.
GGGGATAATAATAATACCAATTTCACAAGACTGTTAGGAGAGTAGAATGAGATAATATATGAAGAGTTTTGCAAATCTCAAAGCACTATATGAATGCCAGCTATTATCATCATCAATGTCATATTTATATGGCTAATGAGGAGATGATTATGTTACTCACAATATCCTGATTCAGCATTGTCATTCCCATTGCCATGGAATACAGGATATAGAAGCCATCCATCATTCTGCTTTTGGCAGAACTCTACCTAATTATCTTCTGGAGTCCTTAGTTGTGTTCTCTGTGGCAGCTGAACAACATCAAAGCCAATTAGCCATGGGATACTGGATAGTGCAGATAAAAATGCTCTGCTGATGGTGCCATTCTGAGCCTGGCCCATGGCTGATAAGTTTGAGTGAAAGTTATGGTGACCATGGTTGGGAACCATTGGACTCCAGAGAGGGTAGACAAGTTCAGCAAAAGAAAGGCAACCCATAGCTGAATTAGGGCTCTGGATGCCCATTCCCCTGGTGGCCCAGAGTCTCAGCCAAGAAACAAGACAAGCTAGAGAACTATAAGTCACCCTCACAGAGATCAAGGGTCAGTTATATGAATTCTCTTTTGCTTTTGGAGCTACCACCATTTTAAGTGCCAGAAGCCATTAGGGAGGCTGAAGAAGGAGTTTATATTGAGAGGATCACAAAGGCAGAGCTAAGAAGTGGGGCAAGATGAGGGTGACATTTTGCCCTGTAGTGGCTCTCCAGATAGGAAATTTATCTTTCCAGTTAAGTGGGATGGATACCAGAGAAGGGCCAATATAGCTGGCAGCATTTTAAATGCATTTAAATGTCAAGTATAGAATTTCTTCTTAGAGAACCAGTTGTTCAGAGCAGTGAGTCAGAGAAGGAGGCCTTATTGGGTAGCCCTTGTATCTTGACCTTAACCATAGGCTCCTCACTCCTCTGTCAGCCTGGTCTTGAGACTTCACCATTGAAAATTTTAGTGGGAAGATATTCTTCTCCTTTATAGTGAGCACAAGAGGGAAGTTCTTAAAAGTCCACCTTGCTATCATCAGCTCTTTATCATTAAAGGGTGAGGATCCCCCCACCCCCCTTTGTGCTCTCCTAGCACCTGCTTTCAAACACTAGTACTACATGGGAAATCCCTCACCTTTCCCTGCTTTAGCTGAAACCAACTGACAACCCCAGTATTAACGGCTGGAAACCACACATGACAAATGACTTTCTGTTTTTCTTCCTTGCTCACCAATCTTTCCCTTCCCTACCCTGTCTTCTTTTCACTCCTTCTCAGCAGAGATACTTCACTTTAGTCTCCCAGGTTTTATCTTAGACTGAAATATATTTTTGTTGGTTTTTATGGACCCTCAGTTTCCTCATGTGTAATGCATTTTCTATTAATTCTAGCAGTTTCTTGGTTTGTCCTCAATAACCTATCTTGACTGTGGTCATATCCATGCCAGACATGTGGTGTCCTGATTGAGGAAGATTAGATTAGATGGCTTCTGAGGTCTCTTTCAGATCCAGATTGAAGATCTCATGAGGGAGAAGAGGTAATTAAATTAATAAAGGAAAAATCCATTAAGATCATGCAGCTGCAATGATGCATATTCTCATATCTACTTTGGTTAAAGGTTGCTGGAGAACTAAAAGGATTTAGATTCTTTACACTTTGTAAATAAGCTTGATGAGAGCATGCTTGGATTTCCTTTGGACTGGAGCTATTAAGCAAAGATCTCCTGGGCCTAAAGTAATGGAAAGAGCACATAAGTGGGCATAAAGTGACCTGGGTTTTGGTCTGATCTCTGCTACTGTGACCGTAGGAAATTTATTTCACCTCTGTGGGACACGTTTCCTTCATCAACAAAAACGAAGTAGTTGGGACATCTAAGCTTGAACATTCTTTAGTTTTGGGAAGTCAATAGCAATTCCACTTTACTTGAAGTATGGAATTCTGATCTGAGATTCTTGATTCTAGCTTAGGAGACAAGCCACAGAATCACACATGGTTGGAAAGGACCCCATAAGCCATCTAGTCCAGTCAGTACCTGAATAAGAATCCCCTTTACATCAAACTCAGCCTTTGCTTTAATATCTCCCAAGAGAGGGAACTCATCACCTCCCAACATAGTCCATCTTACTTTTGGAGAAGTCTAAAGGCTAAGATAATTTTTCTATGGCAAGCTTAAATCTGTCTCTCTGAATTTTCCACCCATTGATATGAATTTTGCCTTTTGGGAGCCAAGCAGAAAAAAATGGAATTGCTCTTCTGCATGGCAGCCTTAAAGTATATTAGAAGAGGTTGATGCTTTTAACTGTAAACTCAGGAAATGACAGTAAATAATCGAATACTGTCAATATGCTGAATTTGATTATAGTATGCTGGTTTGCTACAATATTTTGTATCAATTCTGTTTTGATTAGTGTCAGGACAAATCAATGAATAATAATTGAATCAATCAGTGAAATTAATCAATAATTTTCAACTAAATAATAGTTGAAAAGTTTAAAAAGTCTTTATAATCACTTATATGACATCATGTTTATTATACAGATTTTTTTAATTGGATGAAAATAAAACAAAATCCAAAAGTCTTGAATCTATGCTCATATGTACAAACAACATAAGGGGTTCTTAAGATTTTTTTGTGACATGGACTTTTTTGTAGTTTTTGAAGTTGTATTAAAGTCATTTTGGGGCCATTACCTACCTCTGTAACATTCTACTGTGTATCATACTTATTTTTTGTGTCTTTTTTACTGCTCTTTTAAATTATAAATTCTTAAAAGGTAAAAGGATTGTGTTATTTTTCACTCATAATATTGCTGACTCTTAACAGTGCCCTGTATACAATGAGTAAAAAATAAATATTTGGTGAATTGAATTCGATTGAATTGTGTGGAATTGAAATGTGCTCTGAATTTTTTCTTTGGAAATTTCTAATCTCCCCCCATCCCCAATAGAATCACATTTGCTCATTTAAAGATATAATTTGTTTCTAATTTACAATCCTACTCTTGGCCTTTCCCATTTTCATGGAAATCAATTGAAGGTTAAGAGTAAGCTGTCAAACAGAACACTCCAATAGACATTCTCTTCACTTTGAACTTGCTTATTTGCCTGGCAGCTTAGAAATACTGATCTGCTGTATTACTGATGGTACTGAGTATACATAGGATGTTTTCTGTAGTACTGTGCCTGAAGATTTCAAAGTTACGGGGAAGTATGGATTCAACTTCATCTCAAATATCAAATATATTCCATATGATGTCAAACAGCATTTCCCCAATGGTCTCTAAAGCGTAGGACATGTTTTAAAGTTAGATTAGTATGGCCAGTGGGATGGGGACACATATGGTAAATTTTTGGAGAACTGGCACTAAGGGGTGTGTGAGTGTGTGTGTGTGTGTATGTGTGTGCTTTGTCTCGATCGCTGGATAACAGGGTCATAATTCTCCCATTTCCTTTTGTCTGGGCTTTCTGGGCTTCTCTGAAGATTTCTAAAACAACAGAGAGCCTTTAGTTACCTACCCTACTGTCTTCTTCTCTATCCTGTTTTAAATTTGTAGCTCACCATCTCCTGTAACTTTCTCCAAAGGAATGTGGCCATTGAAATAAGGAAAATGGCACCATGGAGAGAGATGAAATTAACCTAAGAAATATACAAAAACTGTAACTCACCAGGCTCTACTGACAGCTCTGTACCATTTCCAAAATATATCGCTCGGGTGTCCCAGGAGCACTCTGCTATACAGCCATGCACATAACGAGCCCACTGCTGACTTAGAGCCCTGGGCAAGAACATCTGTGCCAGTTCCCCAGCTAGTCCAGAGCCTCAGCCAAGAAACCAGACGAGCTAGGGAACTACAAAACCACCCTCACTGAGACCAGGGTCTGGTTGAATAAATTCTCTTTTACCTTTGAAGTTATCCCCACTTTTAGTGCCAGAGGTCATTAGAGATGCTGAACATGGAGTTCACAGTGAGAGGATCACAAAAGCAGGGCTGAGAAGCAGGGTAAGATGAGGGTGACATTTTGCCCTGTAGTTACCTTTCAAGATAGGAAATTTATTTGTCAGTTTGATGGAATGGAAACCAGAGAAGAGCCAATATAGTTGGCAGGTAGACAAAAAGAGAATTTTTTTAAGTGGTTGAAAAGCCAGGGATGGAATGATTTAGAAATATGTCCTATCTTTTACACTGGTGCATAGGACTCTCTTGGGTCACAGGGATGACTTTTCCATTAGAAACTAATTCTCTATTCTCCATTTCCTTGCAAATCTCTCCTCTTGCTCCAAATCACTCAGACAGAGTCTCATCTTGGGTTTGGATCTGTTTTATGATTCACTGGGCCAAGTGAAGTATTTTCCACTTAAACTCAGAGCCTAGAAAGGAAATCAGGAAATTATTCCTATTGGAGAGTGCTTTTCTTCACTTATATGTTATGGATGCCTGGCAGAGACAACCCTTTCTAGAAAGCATTAAGAAAACAATTTCCATGGCATCTGGACTTGGATGCAAGTCTCATGAGGTTTCAGTGAATATGGAAAATTGAACTTCAAAGGCCACTCAGGTCACATTTTGTTCCATTACTGAAAAATTGATGTCCAGGAAGGGAATGTTAGTGGTTAAATGAGGGGTTGATATGTTGCACAAATCTCTCTGGGGTGAAAGATTTGATTAGAAACACAGACTTCACATTCCTTCAGTTTGAAATTTGTTACCTCATATGCCATCCCTCCAGAAAGTATATGTCTCCACCAAGAGAAAACCAGTGGAGAAGATGGTACCTCTGGGTAATGTGGATCAGCTCCATTGGGCAAGGCTGGAAACCATCATTTTCCTCTCTTTCCAACCTCCTGAAGTAATAGACTAAAATGTTTGATGCAAGTAATTCTCATTTCCAAGTGGAAATGAATTAAACAGAAAAGCCAAATATTTACTTCTTTCTCAGCTGCAATTCGCCAACCCCAGTCATTCTTATAGCAATTAATTGCTCTTATGTCTCTTTCCTTCCTCCTATGTATTGCATTTCCTTCTGTTCCTTAAGAGAGGATCATCAGATTCAGCAAATAGAAGTAAAGGCAACTAAAGGGCCCTCTGATCTAAAAAGGTTGCTATTTATCAGACAGGTGAAGACACTTTTGTATACCAGTCTGAATGGCTTACTCATTCTTCTCAGCTATAGTATCAACCAAGAAATCCAGGCATACAGAAGATGGCAGGGTTGCCCTTGCTGAATAGAAATTCCTTTTGGACCTATCACTAATGAAGAGAATTCCAGCCCCTTTGGCTCTGCCTTCCAGGTTACAATGTCCTGGGCCAGAATTCTTATTTCAGGAACATTTGAAAAAAATGTAAAGGATCTGTCTGCCAACACCATGCTCGGAGACAAGCCTGCCAAATCCCAGTGATATTTTCTTAATATAAATACAATGGGTTTATCTTCAGTTTAATAAACTCTCTTTGCAGAGAAGTGGGTATCTATCTAATGTCACCATGAGCCTTCCCACAGAAACATAGCTCATTCTAATCTTTATTTTCTCCTGGGATACTCCAGCTATGGATCAGTAGGGGAGACCCAATTCATTGGACTTTTCCTGCTCTAAAAATGGCCTAGCATTAAAGTACAATTACTTTGTGTGGACTGTTCACAGGTCCTCAGGCAATAGATGAACCAAACAGCTAGGTTACTATAATGGATAACCTCCTGCCAGCGACTGTCTAATGCAATGAACAACATCCGTTCCCTTTCCCTTAGGTCTCCAGACACTTTCGTCATGATTCAGATGCCTCCAGGAATCATCAGTGCTCATTAGGCTGTACATTCAAATTGGGGTCTGTTCTAAAGTGAAGTTTAATAGCTGGGTGCCTGCTGCTAAGCTGTTTGGCTAACTTCCCTAGGCTCATAGAGGTAACATTTTAGGTGAGAAGGGCTCTGAAGCATTGATCATGGTAGATACTGCTTTTGTGTTGCTTTCTATAATCTGAAAATAGACTAGTTAACATGAACGTGCTCTGATTTCCCAGTTTTATAGGGTCTTTGAGTGTAAAGACAGCATTATGTAATGTTCCAAAAAGAGCACAGGCCTGGAAGTCTGGTTCTAGAATCAATTTTGCTACTGACTTGCTGTTATGATCTCAGATTAGTCATTTTCTGCTTTTTGGATCTCAATTTCCTTATCTATATGATGAGGGAACTGGATTAGATTATTTTAAATTTTTTATACAATTCTCACATTCCATAGCTGTACATTATGACTATAAACACAGTAGCATGATGTTCTTCCTTTCATTTCAAAAAGCAAATATCCTCTCTGATGGCATCTATCTATCTATCTATCTATCTATCTATCTATCTATCTATCTATCTATCTATCTCTGTCTGTCTACCTTCCTTTCTTTTTCTTCCTTCCTTCCTTCCTTCCTTCCTTCCTTCCTTCCTTCCTTCCTTCCTTCCTTCCTTCCTTCCTTCCTTCCTTCCTTCCTTCCTTCCTTCCTTCCTTTCTGCCTTTCTGCCTTTCTTTCTTCTTCCTAAGCAGGAAAGAAATTACTTCTGGCATTAACTTTCCACTGGTCTCAAATACAATGTCCCCAGTCAAAAACCCTAACTCAGAAATGGGTTTTATTTAAGTGGATGTAAAAGACCTATCTGCCAACACTGAACTCTGGAATAGCCTACCAAATACAATGACATTTTCTTAAACTAAATCCAACAGGACAATCTATAGAATTTAATCAACTCTCTCGGCAGGGAAAGGTTTTCCTTTTAGGGTTTCTCATTTCCCTAAGGAATTTCAGCCTTTCAAGACTGTGGGAAGTTCTCTCTCATGGAGGGACTAATGTCTAGTCTTTAATACTGGAATAATGGAAAAGTGTTATACTTACTTGGTTCTACAGTAAGCCGAGTCCCTGTTCCAAAGAGGAGCTGTGCAGAGTAGGCACTGTTGAAATCAGCCACACAAAAACACCCTTACTGCATCTCTGTCCTCCATCAATCTGGTCGTATAACCCAAAAAGGGGAGGGCAGAAAGCTTGACTGGAGACCCATAGATTTGTGGGCCTTTCTGAGATCTAAGCACACATGTTGGTATCTTGTTTGAAGTCTGTTATCATCTGGGTGCTGACATTTTTATAAAATCCCCTGGGTTTCTTGGTAGCTCCTCTTCTGTTTACTTCTTTTGCCCCATCTTGAAAAAAAGGACCATCCTTGGGTAACCCTCATTTTCCTCCTGGCCTCTGACCTTAAACTCTCATTTTCTCTCATTGCCTGTTAGAGCTGGAGGGGATACTTTAAGTTATCTGAACCAATCTCCCTATTTTAAAAATGAGGAAATAATCCTGTGTAGTTGAAGTGATATTTTTAAGGTCACAGAGTCATATTACACTAGAGTAGAATTTTTTTGATTCTGCTAGAAAATTTCCAACTGGCCATTGCCAAATGGGATAGTGAAGGACTGAATCCAGACCTCTTGCCTCCCTGCCCAATGCTCTTTCCACAATATAGTAATACGTTTTTTAGGTACATTAAAATTCCATGTATTTGCTGCTCACTGCTTTGAACCCCCAAGATTTGTTAGAAAGAGAGATGAAGAGAAGTCAAGAACATTCAGGATAAGATGGATGATCATGGTGGGATAATAGGGAAAATCCTTCAGTACCCCCAAATTAACTTGAGAAACATGCCTAGGAGAAATAAAGTTAATTTTTAGTCTCAGAAGGAACATTGAGTCACAGTCACTTACTTGGAGTGACCTCCAGTCGGATTCCTTTCCCAAAGATCTGTGGATTGGTTAAGTATGCTGCATTGTCTATAGTCCCAAGAAGAAAATTCTTCTTTTCTTGTTAGCATAGCTACTTTTGGCATTAACAACCTGGTAGATGGATTCTCATTTCCTTAGTTCTAGCTTTTTAGTCCTGTCTGATTTGAACTCTTGACTACCCAGCATTAGAAAAATGAAAACCCATTTTGCTTTCAAATATAATCTAAAAGGATCATTATTCATATTTTTCAGCTGGTTCTAATGCTAATGGAATAGAACCCGTGTAGAAAGGTTAATTGTAATAATAATAATTTTGATAATAATAATAATGTATATATTCCATTCTAATCTACTTCATTGATTCTTCTGATGAGGAAATTCCCTTTATCAATACAGATTGCCAAATACTCTGCAATTTACAGTCATAGAGTCTGGGCCACTAAGTTAATGGCAAGTCAACAGTCATATGTTAAACACCTACTATGTGTCAGACATTGTGCCAAGTGTTTGGAATACAAAGAAAAGCAAATGATAGTCTTTGCTTTCAATCCCAGTAAGAAAACAAGTATGTCAGTGAAGATGTGTACAGGAGGGGCAGCTAGGTAGACCCAGGCCTAGAGAGGGGAGGTTCTGGGTTTAAATCTGGCTTTAGATACTCCCTTAGTTGTGTAACTTTGGGCAAGTCACTTAACCTCAATTGCCCTAGCCTTTACTGCTCTTCTGTCTTGGAACCAATACCTGGTATTAATTCTGAGGCAGAAGATAAGGGCTATAAAAATAAAACAAAATAAGGATATATATATATATAATAAGCAGAACATTAATACAATGACAATAGCATAAAGCAGAATTTGGAAAGGCTTCTTGTAGAAGGTTTGATTTTAGCTTGAAGAAAAGAAAAGCCAGGGAAGCCAGGAGATGGAGACCAGGAGGGAGAACATTCCAGGCATGGTGAACAGCCAGTGAAAATGCCCAGAGGCAACAATGGGAGGAAAACTATATTATAGAGTATGTGGAGGGGACTAAGGTGAATGAAGCCTGGAAAGGCAGAAAGGGACCAAGCCTTAAAGGGTTTTAAAAGGCAAAACGAGGATTTTATGTTTAATTCTGAGAGTGTTAGGGAGCCAGTGGAGTTTATTGAATTGGGGGAGGTGACACGGTCAGATTTGTTTGTTAGATCCATTTGATAGCTGAGTGAAGGATGGACTGGAGTGGGGAGATTGACCAGTATTATACTGTTAATATCTATGAGATGCCAACATGAAGTTCTTTCTGGCTAAGGTTGTCTCCATTACTGCTTCTTTAATATATAGCACATTAAATTAAAAAAAAAAAACCACTTGCCTTCCATCTTAGAATCAATATCAAGTATTTTATTTTCTTTAGAGTATCAATACTAAGTATTGGTTCTAAGGCAGAAGAGCTATAAAGGCTAGGCAATTGGGGTTAAAAAATTTGCCCAGGGTCACAAAGCTGGGAAATATCTGAGACCAGATTCAAACCCAGGACCTCCCATCTCTAGGCTTGGCTCTTTACTCACTGGGCCACTTAGTTTTCCCCAAACACATTAAATTTTCTAAAAAGCTTTATATGGTCATATTTGAGACTCAGAACTCTGAGAAGTGGTACTCTAATCATTATTTATTCCATTTTACAGATGAGGAAATTAAAGCTCAAAGTGTTATGTAACATGCCCATAGTCATATAGGTAGTAAGTGCTAGAGGAAGGATCTGAATATACATTTTCTTGCCTCTAAACTTTGTGCTCTCTCTCTCTCTCTCTCTCTCTCTCTCTCTCTCTCTCTCTCTCTCTCTCTCTCTCTCTCTCTCTCTCTCTTTTATTATATAACAGGGAGCTCTTTCTATCAATGGTATTCACATATTTAGCAAATGAGAGAGGCTATGGAAGAGCAGAAGAGTACCTACCAATCTTAGAGTCAGATAAATGAAGTTTGAAGCCAAATTCTAATACTAATTATCTGTGTGGCTCTGGACAAATCACTTAATTTCTCTTCTGTTCAATTTATGTAAATTTATTCATTATTATTATTTATTTATGTAAAATGGGGATAATGATATTTGTCAACTACCTCACAGGACTATTATAAAGATAGCCCTTAGATGGATATGAGTTCTTAGTTTTCTATTAAATAATGTTATTACTTTTCTATTTCGATACCCAGTACTTAGCCCATTGGTTTGTACATAGCAAACAATAAGTAAATGATTAATTAACTTATATCTTTCAAAAGATATGGCAGGAGGAAGTGGGCTTAAATTGCTGCAGAAGGGAGTTGTTAGTTAAAAGAACTTAGGAAATTGGATAGAACCTTAGCATGCTTCATATTTTACATATGAGGAATCTGAGATGTAGAGATGGAATGTCATATTCCTATGTGCTATAGCTAATTAGTGGTAGAATTGGCAGTGGAACCCACATCTCCTCCTTCCCCTTTCCACTCTAAAGCACTGTCTCATTATAGATACTTTAGTATATCTATGATTTCTGCTGTCTGGATTAAATCCCCAAAGTTTGACAGACAGGGAGAAGGAAGAGAAAAGAGAATAATCAAGGTAAACAGATAATCATGAGAGAATATTGCAGGGAGAATGAACTGGGAGAAATGCATTTAAGGGAAACAAACCCAACTTGGCTCCACTTACCCGGCAAGACCTCCAGGTGGGTTCCTTTCCCAAAGATCAGTGGATTAACACTGCCTGTGATCCCAACACAAAAACCTCTTTTTCCCCATCATAGATATTCTAGCATCTGGACTGAAGCAGCTGGGCTTGTTCATCGTTACCCTCAGCCCCCGCCCCCCAAACATTTCTGCCTTCAATCATGTTTAAAAGGAGTTTGGTTGAGTTAGGTTTAGAAAAGAGAAACTGGGAAAGGAAGGATAATGACAGCATTTAGGTGAATCCAGAGATTTTATAATATATAGAAGAGAATTCCCATTGCCAATATGGATGATGCCTACATGTACAACATATGAGAGCAAAGATGATATTGTGGAAAGTACTGTTCTTGGAGTTGGAAAATCTGAGTTGGAGTCTTGTTCCATCACATTAGTTATGTGACTCTGGACAAATCCCTTAGTCACTCTGAGCTTCAGATTCCTCATCTATAAAATGGGAGAATGATATTCCTACCCTCTACTTTATAGGATAGTTGGGAGGAAAGCCCAAATCTGAGCTCTTATTATCTTCCAGAGGAGAGACCAAGAGGAAGGGGCTTTAATGGTAGCCAGATGGAATTTTGTTAGCTGAAAAAACAACAGAATCAGAGAAAATTTTAGCATATGATTGGTTTTTACAGATGAGAAATCACTTGCTTAAGGTTAGTGGCAGAGTTAGGATTAGAACTCAGTCCTTTTGTCTCCTAGCTCAGGCTCTTTCTTCTATATATCATTGCATTCATTTGCACATTCGCTGGCAATGGGGTTGGACCTCCAAACTTAGACAGGGAGATGGAGAGAAATAGAGAATATTCAAGATAGGATAGAATAAACATATGGGTGTTATGGGGGAAATCTTTCAGTCCCTCAAAAGGACCTCAAGAAATGTACCTGTGGGAAGCAAAGCCAATTTTCAGTGTTGGAAAGAGTCACAGTTACTTACCTGGTAGACTTCCAGGCGGTTCCTTTCTCAAGCATAGTGTTACATATGCAACACTGACTATTCTCTCTCTCTCTTATCAGCTTAGCTGATTTACATCAACATTCAAACAGAGAGACTCTCTCACCCTCAGTTCCTTTTTCCTAACATTTTATTTTATTTTATTTTTAAACCCTTACTTTCTGTCTTGGAGTCAATACTGAGTACTGGCTCCAAGGCACAAGAGTGGTAAGGGCTAGGCAATGGGGGTCAAGTGACTTGCCCAGGGTCACACAGCTGGGAAGCGTCTGAGGCCAGATTTGAACCTAGGACCTCATGTCTCTAGGCCTAGCTCTCAATCCACTGAGCTACCCAGCTACCCAGCTGCTCCCTCCCCACCCCCCAACATTTTAGACCTCTCTGGACTTCTTAACTCCTCAGTCTCAGGAGAGGCCTATTTACAAATATTCTGTGATTTGGTCATTTGACCAAAGTCTCAAGGCTAGTTAGGGTAACAATTGGAAATAGAATCCAGATCTCTTGATTCCCAGCCTAGGGCTCCTCTACATTAATGGTGTCACATTCAAATAGAAAGGAGCCCACTTAACAGTCCACAAGGATCCCTGGGGGCTGCAAATTGACTTTGAAACCCATATATTAACATGGTCTATGTTCTATTGTATTTTTATTTGTTTTATTGAATATTTCCCAATTATATATATTTTAAAGCCTTACTTTCTGCCTTAGATTTGATACTTGGTTCTAAGGAAAATGAATGGTAAGAGGTAGGGAACTGGAGTTACTTGTCAAAGGTCACACAGCTAGGAAGTATCTGATGTCAAATTTGAACCCAGAACCTCCTGACTCCAGACCTGAGTCTCTATCCACTGAGTCACCTAGTTGTCCCTTCCAATTATGTTTTAATCTAGTTTCTTGCTGCACTAAGTGGCTGCGATGTAGCTTGTAGGGCAGGTGTTTGACTCCTCTGTTCTACATTATGCCACCTCATTACCACTGTATTATACTGTCAATTTGGTAATAAGAATCATACAATCAGAGATTTAGAGCTGGAAGGGCCAGCTAGCCCAACTCTCTCATTTTAGAGATGAGGAGTTTGAGGTTTATTGAAGTTAAGTGACTGGCCCATAGTCATACAACTAGTAAATAACAAAGGTAGGATTTGAACCCAGGTCTCCCCAACTTTATGTACAGAACATTTTCCTAATATATTATTGGTAGCTGAGGTGGCTAGGTGGAATGGACAGAGTGCTAGACCTGGAATCAAGAAGATCTGAATCAAATCCTGCCCCAGATACTTAGTGGGAGAGCTCTATGACCCTTGGCAAATCACTTAATCTCTGCTGCCTCAATTTCTTATCTGTAAAATGGGGATAATTGTAGCACCCACCTCTCAGGGTTGCTGTCAGAATTAAGTGAGACAATATTTATAAAGTAAAAATACTTTGCAAAACTTAAAGAGCTATAGAAATGTGATGATGATGATGATTATGATAAAGACATTACTGCTCACCTGCAACCTAGTGAGCTGCTTAACCAAAATTAAATATATGGGAGAGGGAGCTGAATAGAGACCACTCAGGGGAAGAAAGGTAAATTGTCAGTACATAATCCATATTAGATAGTGCAGGAGATTCTGTCCTTGTTGGTTTTATCTGACCCATTTGGTGGGTTGGGGAAGGGCGGTTTTTTAATTTCCCCCAAAGTTATTCTGAAACATATTTAATAAGAACCAAACTAAGTTTCAAATGCTTCCACAAGACCACAACTACTTACTTGGTTCAATCTCCAGATGGGTTCCTTTCCCAAAGATCAATGGAAGACCCACAACCTGTATCCCTAATACAAAAACCTCTTTCCTCTTGTCAGCATGGTTACCCTGGCATGAGTTTCCAGGCAGATGACTCTCTTACCTTCCACAGTGACCTGCTTGTCTCTTTACCTCCTTTTTAGTTCTACCTGTACTGACACGTCACCTCCTCTGTCTTTGGGGAGGTCTACCTATTTCTCATTCAAATTCAATCCAAAGATCTGGGAGAATCAAATTTCATATTCTGTCAGCCACCTATCCTTATGGAGATAGGACCTGTGCAGAATAGTTAAAGGAGTTGGGGTTGGACTTAGTTAGATTTGAAGGTTGGAAGGGAAGATTGATGGTAGATTTGAAGTATAATAAGAGAATATTATGTAATATATGTTGCAATAAGGTGCAAGGAAGAGGAGATGGTCTTAAATTGCAGTAGGAGGAATTTAAATTGAGTAAAAGTAGAACATGTAGATTGATAGAGCCAGAAACAACTTTAGAGATCACCCAGCTCAACCTCCTTATTTTACAGATGAGGAAACAGGCTCAGGGAGATGAATTGACTTGACCAAGGTCATCCAGTTTGTGAGTGAAAGAGTTGGACTTAGAAGCCACACTGTCTCCTATAATGAGGCATTCTAGGTACTAAAAGAGGTTGTTGAGTAATACTATTGAAGAATTCTCTTTGGAAGTCTTTAATAATCAAGAATAAATCCTACCTCTCTGGGAAGGTTGATATATGCTTCTTCCTCGGAGTGGAGGATAGGACTATAAGACCTTTGGAAGGCCTTTACTATCATGAGGAGTCTTAGAACAGTCAAGAAACACAAGTTGAGTTTTTTTTTTTAACCCTTACCTTCTGTCTCAGAATCTTGTTGATTCAAAGGCAAAAGAATGGTAAGAGCTAGGCAACTGAAGTTAAGTGACTTGCCCAGGGTCACACAGCTAGGAAGTATCTGAGGTCAGATTTGAACCCAGGTCCTTCTGACTCCAGGCCTGGCACTCTATGAAGTGTGTTACTAGCTGGCCCTACAAGCTGAGATTTCTGACTCTCTTAATTCTCTTTTGATTTTTTTTTGTTATGCTCACCATTTAAGTCCTCCACAGTATTTTTCCTGATTAAAAGTTTGGTGGTGGACGGAGTTTGCCTTCTTTCCAATATGGTCCAAATCCTATGTTATACAAATGTGTTTGATGAAAATTTAAAGCAGAAAAAAAGAAAGTGATTGAGTTCAACTCCCTGAGATTGAGGAAAAGTATCAAATCTATTTTGCCCTATTGTTCTCTTAACAATCACTTTATAAGTACTTATGATTATAGAAAAATAGATTTTTTTTTTGTGGAAAAGACTTTTAGAAGACATTTATTCTTATTCTTGTTACATAAGGTTATCCATTTAGAGTTGGAAGAAGACTTAGAGAGCCATAGAATTATAGGAAGCGACTTTGAAGGTCATCTAGATCAAACCTGATATTTTATTCAAGAGGAAAATGAGGTCCTAAGAAGTTGTATGACTTGTTTACACAAATACTAAGTAGCAGAGCTAGAATTTGAACCCAGGTTTCTGCCTCCAAATTTAGGACTTTAAACTATGTTACAGGATTATAGTGCTGTAACATAGAGAGCATAATAATTTTTTTTCAGATTTATAAGCATTTATTAATAAAAAGAGACAAAAAGTGTTAGAGAGAAGAGATAGTTCAGTCTAACTAGAACTGTTACTCAATTTTGCTGGTTGGCTGCAACAGAGATGACATAATTATTATGTCCATTTTATAGATGAGGAAGCCCAGGCTCATAGAGGTTAAGTCACTTGCTTGCATTCATATCCCTAACAGTTAAAAGACTTAGGCTAAAAACTAAGTATATGGCTCTTAGGCCAGTGATTTGCCCATTGTATAAATTGAAACCAAGTGATGTGTGTGTGTGTGTGTGTGTGTGTGTGTGTGTGTGTGTGTGTGAGTGTGTGTGTGTGTGTGAGTGTATGTTACTCCAGAATTGAGATTGTAATTCTCTGAAATGGTTTTCTTATGATGAGCCCTCACTCCTCACAAGAATAAGCTTAAGAAGTCTTTGATATGCAAGTTTTTTTAAAAATATGCTCTAAATGAGAGCTTAGAAATTGCTCTAGAGAATGCATGAAAGCATTGGGAGAGAGGCTTCCAGAGGAGAAGATAAAGGATCTGGGATTGCAGTATCACATTAATGCAATTAATATTGTTTTATGAATGGATGCATTAATGGCTAATTAATGCTTGACTATTGGAATATCTAAAAAATTATAGTATTTTGGGAAATTGCCATCTTACCTAACTGGTGAACTGTTTTTAAATTAAAAAAGAATATTGGCAAAACTTGGTTAATTCAAAGTCCAATTTGTGTGGTCCTTTGCATTTTAAATGATTCTATATTCCAAATGACCCTATTCTTAGGATCATAGAATCCCAGTGGTTGGAAGAACCCTTAGCAGGAAATTTAATCTGCCTAGGTGGATAGAAATCCCTTCAGCAATATTGTTAATAAATTATTATTCACTTTGTCTGAATATCTCCAGTGACAGGGAACTAATTATCTGGACTTCTCTTTCTTTACCAAGGCAGCCCATTCTATATTTGGACCATTTTAATTTTTAGGAAGTTTTTCCTGTGACTGCACCTAGATCTTCCTTTCTATCATTTTTGTTCATTGACCCTAGGTCTAATGTTTAGGAAAAATATGCCATGGATCATAGATCTACCCCTAGAAGTAATTTTAGCAGTTTTTGGGTATATTTTAGTGATGTCTAAAGAGGCTAAATGGCTTGCTCAAGTTCACATAGGTAATAAGAAACAGAGGTATGATTTGAATCTATGTCTTCTTAGTGCTTGCAATAACTTTTCTATATAATACCTTTCAAATAGGTAAAGGCAGGTTTCTCCTAAGTTTTCCTTTTCCACAGGCTAAATATCCTTAATTTTTCAAGTTCCTTCATACAGATTATCTTGTACAACAGAGTATAGCATGTCCTCATTATCCTGGTTGCCTTTCTCTAGGCATACATAGATGCCTAGAGAACTTTGTCAAATATATAAGAATAAGAGCCATTCCCCAATTGATAAGTAGTTAAAAGATATGAACAGTTTTTAGATGAAGAAATCAAAGCTATGGATAACTTTATTAAAATATTTTAAATCATTGACTAGAGAAATACAAGTAAAAACAACTCTGAGATGTCTTACACTGGTCATATTGACTAAAATGATAAAAATGGAAGAATGACAAATGTTGGAGAGGATGTGGAAAAATGGGGACACTAGTACACTGTTGGTAGAAATGTGATCTGGACCAACCATTTTGGAGAGCACTCTGGAATTATGCTCAAGGAGTTATAAAACTGTGTATACCTTTTGACCCATCAATCCCACCATTAGGTTTATTTCCTAAGATGATCAGAGAAAAAGGAAGAGAACCTCTATGTTCTAAAATATTTATAGCATATTTCTCTGTGGTGGCAAAGAATTGGAAGTTGAGGAGATGCCTATCAACTGAAGAATGTCTAGACAAACTGTGGCATATGATTATGATGGAATACTATTGTGCTATAAGAAATAACAAACAGGTTAGTTTTGGAAAAACATAGAAAGACCTACCTGAAATTATGAAGAATGAAATGAGCAGAACCAAGAGAATATGATGTACAGAAAAAAGAATATTGTTTGAAGAATGATTAGTGCATGTCCACTTCCAGAAAAAGAAGTGATAAATAGAAACAAGTAAGAAATAGTTATATATATATATATATATATATATATATATATATATATATATATATATATATACACTTTTTTGGGGGTCAAATGATGCCTTCTATAATGAGGGGAGGGAAGTGACAGAATTAACTGGGTATTTTAATGTAACAAACAAATGAATAAATTTAAATAAAAAATAATCAATCGATAAACATTTATTAAGCACCTACTCTGTGCCAGACACTATGTTCACTGCTAGTAATATAAGAGACAAAAATAGTCCCTACCCTCAATGAGTTCACAGTTTATTGGAGGAGACAACATGTAAACAAATATATACAAAGCGAGCTATATACAGGATAAATAGGATATAATTAACTGCGGGAAGGCACTAGAATTAAGAGGGGCTAGAAAAGGCTTTCTGTAGGAAGTGGGGTTTTAGTTGGTGCTTAAAGAAAGCCTTGCTCAAGATATTAATATCAATACAACAACAATGATAACATTTCTATAATGTTCTAAGACAAACCGCATTTCATTTTACTTTCACAACAATCTTGTGAGGAAAGACCATCTATAACTCTATAAGAATCCAGATCTCATGATTCTTTTTTCAGTCCTTTGCGCTATAACATCTGCAATATTTTATCAGTGATTATTTGAGCAGACAAGTAGCAGATCTCAGTGACTACAGAGTATCTTTCCCAGTTCACTGAGCTCAAGACCAACCTCTAAAACTGAGAATACTTTAGTCTTTGGCTCTGGGTCGATATTTACTATCAGAATTTCAAGCTTATGCCAAATGGGGAGGATTTCCCTTCCATTATTTTTGAAACAGCAAGACAGTTTTGATTTAAATGTCTTTCAAATGACTTCACAAGATGATTTAATTACTGCGAGATCTTTAGCATTCTCTAATTTTCAATCATTAATTAAAGAGTCTGTACTATCTCCTATAGGAGAGGGAGATAAATACAATAAGATGATTGCTCTTGGATAGAATGAAGAAGTTTAAAGATTTTTAAAGTCAAAAGTATTAGCTTCATTCTGCTTTGAAGTTCACCTCCCATTTGAAAATAGGAAGGTCAATTAAAGTTTTGACCATACTTTGTCCAACACCCTAAACAAGAAGAAATAGCTATTTATACTCCATTTTTCTAGAGCCATCATTTTCTTCCAATGAAATATTGGTTCGATTAGAAACAAGCATAATATTGGTAAGAGGGGGTGTAGACATTACTTATTTGCTATTCTAAGGGATGCAAGTGACATTGGCCCTAGTCTCTGATCCCTTGACTTTGGATTCTGATTCAGTTTTGTGCTGACCAGAGGTGTGAATTTGTCTTAGGACAGATTCTGGAGTTCACTCAGGCCTCTATAATCCCTAGGAGAAACTGGCTATTAGTCATTGTGGTTTGAGGGCTATTCTTAGATTGAAAATTTCAGAGGAAGAAGGGATTTTAGATACCATCAATTTCAACTGCCTCATTTGACAGATAAGGAATGAGGCTCAGAGAGATTGTGAGTTCCAAGGATCATAGAACCTGTAATGGTCCAAGATGGGATTTGAACACATCCTGATTCCAAGTCCAGTTCTCTATCTATTCTGCCAAATTCCTCTTGTTTTGGGGTTTGTCTGCTTTGGGAGGCAAGGTAGAACATATTGACTGAAGCAGGGGGTTCCAGAACTGAATCAAGCTTTCTTTTACCTTTTAGATAACTTTTGAAACTGCTCTGTTCTTCCCAGAGCTCTAAATACTGGCCATAAGTTAAAGTCATTCCCTCTCACCTGGCGCTACTGATCATTTGTCCCTTTATAGTTAGAAAGACTTTGGAAAAAATTTAATTCAATACCTGCCTGAATTTTTTTTAATAGCATACCTGACACATGATTGAACTTTGAAAATATCCAATGGAATGTTCTCTCTCTCCCAGAAATCCCCTTCCTCCCTCACCCTCCCAGATTCTTTTCCTTACTTTCCATATTTATGTATCTTCTCCTTTTTAAAATTTCACAATCACCCCCCCACCCATAAATAGAATAAAAGTTTTAGGAAAATCCTCTTTCTGATAGCAGTGAGCAGAAGATTGAGTACTTACGTGGTTCCACAGTGACTTGGGTCCCCCGTCCAAATGTTAGTTTATCTGAAGTATACACTATGGCAGAAGGAGCTCCCAAAATGCCAAAATTTTCTATCTTCATCACTTATTAGACTTGGACCCCAGTAAGCTTTCACTTCCAGGCTCAGCAGAAATTGATATTTGCTCTTACTGTGTCCTAGTTGTTTCAACTGAATTCGGATAGCAGGACTGGCTTTAGAATTAGCTGAGGAGAAAGTTAAAATTTCCTTTAACCTTTCTAAAATATTGATGCTTCATTCTGTTCTCTACCCTTTCTCTGCCTTCCCCAGTCTGTGATGATTAGTCACTATAGTCCAGGAAAACCTAAAGAGCCAGTAAGAACTTTAGAAAGAGGTACTTGCTTTTATCCAGTACTGAGATTCCAAAGCATTAGGAATGTCAGGAAATTACACACTGGGAACAGTCAGGTCAGAAAATGGTGGACGTATACCCAGGTTTTGCTGATAAGTCCATCTTAGAAAAAATTAACAGAGCAAACTATTTCTCCAAACCCTCTTTTCCAGGGTAAAAGATGAAAGTATTTCTTTGGGATTTCCAAGAAATAGGTTCTATTGTCCCTTAAGGCTCTATCCTGAGATGGAAAGAATGTTCAGAAGTTTTGTTCCTAAGAGCTGTAGTTATCTTTCCCAAGTCACATCTTATATTTCCTCAGATGTAGCTACAAGAAAAGTCACAGATATTTTCAAAGATCCATCAGGCAACAAATGCAACAAAGAAAGTTTGGAAAGAGAATGCCGTCAGTCTGGGAGAAGAAATTCAACATAACCTCATTGGAACAGAGTAGAATGTGGTAGACAGGCAGACAGACCAATGATGAAGCTTTAATTCCTTCTGAAATTTCTTCCTAGGCATATGGAGTTGGGACCTGGTCCACTGTTTTGGTACAACGTGGTCAGTTTGAATATTTTCCAAGAAAATGCTATTTCCCCCTCACTCAGTTGGGTTTTTGTATGGGTCCCTATGAAGGATGTAGCACTGTGCGTATCCCCCCAATCACAGTGTTACAGAGCTTTACAAAAACCTCCCAAAGCCCCTGAGAATGTCCCCCCTAACAGTGGTTTCTCAAACCAAGCTCTGATGAGATCAAAGAGTTTTCAATGGCAGTTGGATTCAAGGCAGGTTTCTCCAGGTGCTACTGTTGAAGTTAAACTTGATACAGTTGTGTACACTTGAAGAAGTTAACCTCTCTGGTTGCCTAACTCAGTGGGTCATAGAAGATTAATGTTGGAAGTGATTTCCAGAGGTCATCAAGTCCTCCCCTCCTGGCCTTCTGGACAGTCATCTATGTTGACCATTTTTTGTCATACTGTCAATTCTCCATTTTCAATGTATGGATTACACATGTGACTTTGGGGGAGAAAATCTCAGTATAATTTCTCTCTGTCCCCAAGCCTGCCCCCCAAAACCTCTTTCTCTTGAGAGGTGTGTTCAAAGGAATGTAAAAGTACTGTTAACATTAGATAACTAGATAAAGCTTACTGTGTATCAGGCACCATGCAAAGCAAGATGTGGAAGAAAACATTATTACAATAATTGTCATCATAGAACATATTAAAAAACTGAAACAAAATAACTTTACTATCATCTAAATTTTATATTTCCCATAGTCCCTAGCATACTGCTCTGTACACAGCAGTCTCTTTACAGATGTTTTTTGAGTGGATGGCTGAATAAATGAACTATTTTGGAATACAAGCCACAAACCATCAAGAGATGATTATACTTCTAGGAAGAGAATCTTAGACTTTTAGAACTGATAGGAATTTTAGAAGTGATCTTCCTAATTCACACTTTACAGCTGAGGAAACAAAGCCTCACAAAGGAAGAAGGAACTTGCCCAAGGTCATAAAAGACTGACATGAGAACCCAGGTTTCTGGACACTGTGCATGGCTCTTGCCACTACACTGAATAAATATGAGTTCTTTTTTGAAGTTTATTTCAATGCCCATTGGGCCTTATTTGTGATCAGAAAGTATTTCCCAATATTCTCTGAATCTTCTTTCTTCTTGTAGTGTGAGTGATATTGAAGATTATATCAATTTCCTCATCTGGAAATAACTATCCTATTCTTTATATTATTCTTTATATGTGATACTTCAGCTCCCATTTTTGTGTCTTTATACCATATTGATGCCAAACTTGGTGTGGACACCTGATAGGCATTACCTCTCTGGAATTTACACTTTCCACAAGTCTACCCCTTCAAATTTCTAGGATCCAGACTTAAGTTCAGGCATCACTTCCTACATAAGACCTGTCTTGAACCTTATAGATGCTAGTGCTTCATCCCTTTCTCTAATCTTTTGTTCTTATTTATTGATTTATGTGCATATATTTTTTATATTATATATTTGGATGTGTATTTAACATATTTATAGGTATACTTATTTTCTTTCCTAATTAAATGTATGCTCCTAAGGGCAGGGATTCTCTTGCTTTTATATTTCTATCCTCAGCATTAAGCATAATGCCTGGATCATGGTAGGCAATATTAAATATTTGTTAATTGACTTATTGGTTGTTTGATTGGTTGAACATGTATTAGAAATATATGTGACCAGATTTAAAACCAGAAGATTTAGGCTTGAGTTCTATTCTTTCTGAGTCCTGTGGCCTTGAACAAACCATTTAATAATCTCTCTAAACCTCAGTTTCCTTATCTGTGTCATGGGCTTAATTATGCTTGAATTACCTATCTCAAGGGATTATTGTGAGGTAAATGCTTTTTAAAGGCGGCACACCACACCAGACTGGGCTGAACAAGATCCTCTCTCCTCCAACACCAGGAAGCAAGTCCCACCTGTCTGGAAGGAAGTGCTAGTCACAAGACCCAACTGCCACTCCCAGATGCCCCTTCCCCCACAAACTGTCAGTCTTATTTCCTTTCCACAAAGGGCAGACAGCCTTTTAGTGCCCTTTGGGCATAGTTTCAAATTGCCTTCCAGAATGTTTGGTTCAATTCACAACTCCACCAGCAATGCATTAATGTCCCAATTTTGTTGCATTTCCTCCAACATTTATTACTCTCCTTTGCTGTCATGTTAGCCAATCTGCTAGGTGTGAGGTGATATCTCAGAGTCGTTTTGATTTGCATTTCTCTGATTAAAAGAGATTTAGAACATTTTTTCATGTACTTATTAATAGTTTTGACTTATTTATCTGAAAATTTCCTATTCATGTCCCTTGTCCATTTATCAATTGGAGAATGGCTTGATTTTTTTGTACAATTGATTTAGCTCTTTGTAAATTTGAGTAATTAGACCTTTGTCAGAGATTTTTGTTATGAAGATTGTTTCCCAATTTGTTATTTCCCTTCTAATTTTGGTTACATTGGTTTTGTTTGTACAAAAATTTTTTTAATTTGATGTAATCAAAATTATTGATTTTACATTTTGTGATTTTCCCTAAGTATTGCTTGGTTTTAAAATCTTTCCTTTCCCAAAGGTCTAACATGTATACTATTCTGTGTTCACCTAATTTACTTATAGTTTTCTTTTTTATGTTCAAGTCATTCACCCATACTGAGTTTATCTTGGTGTGGGGTATGAGATATTAATCTAAAACTAATCTCTCCTATACTGTCTTCCAATTTCCCCAGCAGTTTTTATCAAATAGTGGATTTTTGTCCCCAAAGCTGGGATCTTTGGGTTTATCATAGACTGTCTTGCTGAGGTCACTTACCCCAAGTCTGTTCCACTGATCCTTCCTTCTGTCTCTTAGCAAGTACCAAATTGTTTTGATGACCACTGCTTTATAGTATAGTTTGAGATCTGGTACTGCACCTTCCTTTGCATTTTTTTCATTATTTTCCTTGATATTATTGATCTTTTGTTCTTCCAAATAAACTTTATTGTTGTTTTTTCTAATTCAGTAAAAAAGGTTTTTGGTAGTTTGATGGGTATGGCACCAAATAAGTAAATTAGTTTGGGTAGGATTGCCATTTTTTATTATGTTAACTCATCCTACCCATGAGCAAATAATGTTTTCCAATTATTTAGATCTAGTTTTAATTGTGTGGAGAGTGTTTTGTAATTGTGTTCATATAGTTCCTGTGTTTGTCTCAGCAGATAGATTCCTAAGTATTTTATATTGTCTAGGGTGATTTTAAAGAGAATTTCTCTTTCTAACTCTTACTGCTGGGATGAGTTGGAAGTATATAGAAATGCTAATGATTTATGTGGGTTTATTTTATATCCTGCCACTTTGCTAAAGTTGTTGATTATTCCCACCAGCTTTTTAGTGGATTCTCTAGGATTCTTTAAGTAGACCATCATATCATCTTCAAAGAATGATAACTTGGTCTCCTCATTGCCTATTTCAATACCTTCAATTTCTTTTTCTTCCTTAAATGCTACTGCTAGTGTTTCTAGTACAATGTTAAATAATAAAGGTGACAATGGGCATCCTTGTTTCACTCCTGATCTTATTGGGAAGGCTCCTAATTTAACCCCATTGCAGATGATGCTTACTGATGATTTTAGATATATACTGTTTATTATCTTTAGAAAAGACCCATTTATTCCTATACTTTCTAGTGTTTTCAATAGGAATGTGTTATATTTTGTCAAAGGCTTTTTCTGCCATCTATTGAGATAATCATGTGATTTTTGTTGGTTTGTTTGTTGATGTGGTCAATTATGTGAATGGTTTTTCCTAATATTGAACCATCCTTGCATTCCTGGTATAAATCTCACCTGATCATAATGAATAACCTTTGTGATCACTTGCTGGATTCTTTTTGCTAGTATTCTATTTAAGATTTTTGAGTCTATGTTCATTAAGGAGATTGGTCTGTAGTTTTCTTTCTCTGTTTTTGATCTACCTGTTTTTGCAATCAGTACCATATTTGTGTCATGAAAGGAATTTGGTAGAACTCCTTCTTTGAAAATTATGTCAAATATTTTGTATAGTATTGGGATTAGTTGTTCTTTGAATGTTTGATAGAATTCACTTGTGAATACATCAGGCCCTGGGGATATTTTCTTAGGGATTTCTTTGATGACTTGTTCAATTTCTTTTTCTGATATGGGGTTATTTAAGTACTCTATTTCTTCTTCTGTTAATATAGGCAATTTATATTTTTGTAAATATTCATCCATATTATCTAGATTGCCATATTTATTGCCATATAATTGGGCAAAATAGCTTTTAATAATTGCCTTAATTTCCTCTTTATTAGAGGTGAGTTCTCCCTTTTCAACTTAAATACTGTTAATTTGGTTTTGTTCTTTCCTTTTTTTATTAGATTGATCAATACTTTGTCTAGTTTATTTGTTTTTTTTTTCAAAGTACCATCTTCTAGTCTTATTTATTAATTCAATAGTTCTTTTACTTTTAAATTTATTAATGTCTCCTTTAATTTTTGGATCTCTAATTTTGTTTTCATCTGGGGATTTTTAATTTGTTCACTTTCTAGTTTTTTAATTTGCATGCCCAATTTGTTGACTTCTGCCCTTCCTAATTTGTTAATATATGAACTCAAGGATGATTCCCTCCCACTCCCTTAGGTCTGCTTTGTCTGCATCCCATAGATTTTGAAAGGATGTTTCATCATTGTCATTTTCTTCAATGAAATTATTGTTTCTATAATTTGTTCTTTAACTAACTGATTTTAGAGAATTATATTATTTAGTTTACAATTAATTTTTGATTTGGCTCTCCATGTACCCTTACTAATTATTATTTTTATTGCATTATGATCTGAAAAGTTTGCATTTATTTTTTCTGCTTTTTTGGACTTGTTTGCCATGTTTTTATTCCCTAGTATACAGTCAATCTTAGTGAATGTACTATTTGCTGCTGAAACAAGGTGTATTCCTTTTTGTCCCTATTTATTTTTCTCCACATATCTATTAACTCTAATTTTTCTAATATTTCATTCACATCTCTTACTTCTTTATTATTTATTTTTTGGTTTGATTCATGTAGATCTGATAAAGGAAGTTTTAGGTCTCCCACTAGTATAGTTTTACTATCTATTTTGTCCTTCAACTCCACTAATTTCTCCTTTAGAAATTTGGATGCTATACCATTGCGTGCATATATGTTGATTACTGATATTTCCTCATTCTCTATATTGCCTTTTATTAGGATGTAATTAACTTCCCTATCTCTTTTAATCAGATATATTTTTACTTTGGCTTTGTCAGATATCATAATTTCAACTCCTGCCTTCTTTTCCTCATGTCTACCTGCCTCATGTGTGTTTCATGTAAACAACATATGGTAGGATTTTGGTTTCTAATCCACTCTGCTATTTGCTTCCACTTTATTGATGAGTTCATCCAATTCACAAAGTTATGATTACTACCTGTTTGTTCCCCAACATTTTGATTTTTCTCTCCTTGTCCTGTCCTTTCCTCTTTCACTATATCCTTCCACACCAGTGTTCTGTTTTTAATCAGCATCCCTCTTCCCCACCCTTATTTTACTTTCCTTTCTCTCCTCTCCTTTCTTATTTCTCTCTTATTTTTCTTTTGGGGTCTTTTTAAGCTACTCCACACACTTTCCTTCCCTAGTATTGCTTCCCTCTCCACCCTCTCTTTCCACCCCTTCCCTTTTTATTCCCCTTTTATTTTTTAGGGTCTATTAAATTCCCTTCCCCATCTCTTTCCCTCCATTTTTAAAAATTCCTGCCCCACTATCCCCCCTTAGTTTTATCCTCTTAAGTTCCCTATAGGGTAAGATAGAATGCAATACCCCAATGGATTTAGATACTCTTCCCTCTCAGAATTTATTACACTGAGAGTAAGGTTTGAGTTTTATCTTTTAGCACTCTCTTCCTTTCCTTCTTATAGTTGTATTCTTCCCCTCCAACTCCCATGTGATTTTTTTGTATAGAATAGATTATCCTGATTTTCTTATTCCTTCAAGTTTCTCTTGGTTCCATCTCCCACCCTTTCCTTCTCTCTTTTTCTTTTTTTAATATATGATTTTAAACCACTTAGTACCCCAATCTCTACTTATGGATAATTCTTCTAACTACTATGATAGTGAATACAATTTTTAGGAGTTACAAATAACATTTTTTTTCCATAAAGGAATATAAACAATTTGGCCTTGTTGAGGCCTGTAAGGAAAAAAAATAAGACCCCTCTCTTTCTTATTTACCTTTTCATGTTTCTCTTGGTTTTTGTATTTAGATGTCAAAATTTCTGTTTAGTTCTGTTTTTTTTCCTTTACAAATATTTGGAAGTCTTCTATTTTGTTGAATGCCCATACCTTCCCCTGGAAGTATATAGTCAATTTTGATGGGTAGGTGATCCTTGGTTGTAGACCCAATTCTCTTGCCTTTCTGAATATCATATTCCAAGACTTGTAGTCTTTTAGTGTGGAGGCTGCCAGATCTTGTGTAATCCTGATTGGTGCTCCTTGATATCTGAATTGTCTCTTTATTGCTTCTTGTAATATTTTCTCCTTAGCTTGGAAGCTCTTGAATTTGGCAATTGCATTCCTGAGGGTTGTCTTTTGAGGATTTAGTGTAGCAGGTGATCTATGAACTCTTTCAATGTCTATTTTGCCCTCTTGTTGCAGAACCTCGGGGCAATTTTCTTGGATAATTTCTTGTAGTATGATGTCAAGATTTCTGTTTGTTTCCAGGTTTTCAGGTAGGTCTATGATTCTCAAATTGTCTCTCCAAGGTCTATTTTCTAGGTCAACCATCCTCTCAATGAGATATTTTGTGTTGCCTTTCTAATCTGTCATTCTTTTGACTTTGCTTTATTAGTTCTTGCTGTATTGTGAGATCATTTGCTTCTACTTGCCCAATTCTGGTGTTTAATAACTGGTTTTCAGCTGTGATCTTTTGATTTTCCTTTTCGGTTTGATCTATTCTGCTTTTCATGGTTTCTAGCAGGTCATTTCTGGTCTTTGATTTGCTTATTATTTAATTTGATTTCTCAGCTTCAGTTTCCAAGTGGAGATCCTGTCTTTTAAACTGTTATTTTCTTTTTGAGCTATTTCCCATTTTCCTTACCACATCTCTTCCATTTTTTTTTGACAATTTTGGATTTCAAGTCTTGAAGAACTTGTGACCAATTTCCATTTTTTCAAAGGTTTGGGCGTGTTTAATTGTTTGTCATGTTCTGCTGTCTCTTTTTAGCCTGTTTTTTTTTTTCTGCATAAACATGATCAAAGATCAATGTTTTCTTCTTGGTGTGTGTGTGTGTGTGTGTGTGTGTGTGTGTGTTTGTGTGTTGATTTTAGTTCCTGGGAACTGGTGGCCATTGCCTTGTTCCTTCCTAGTCAGATGTCTAAGTGAGGAATGTGGGTGATCTTTATATTAAGCTCTGAAGACGTTTTTGTCCTGAGGATATTTTTCCCAGTCCTCAGCCAAGGTCTGGGTATGGAGTGTAGGCAAGTCTCTGGATTGAGAGCTGGAGAGGTTTTTACACACAGGCTATTTTTTAGGTCTCTGTGGTGTTTTGTTTTGAGCCACTTTTTCTCTGTCCAGGCTCCAAGCCCTATCTCCACATTTCCTCAGCCTCCTGGGGTCCCTAGTCTTACTGTTCTCATGGACAGGTCCAGACCCTGAGAATTTAAAAATTGCTTGGAAGAGGTCTGGGTATGGAGTGTAGGCAAAACTCTGTATTGAGTGCTGGAGAGGTTTCTGTCCCAGAGCTTTTTTTGGTTCTCTGTGCCTTTTTGCTGTGAGCTGCCCCCTTTCCCCAAGCTTTGCACCCTATCTCAACATTTACTCAGCCTTCCAGTGTTCCAAGTCTAGTTTCTCTTAGGGGTAAGTCTGTGTTGACCTGAGCCAGCCTCCCTCCTAGAACTTAGAAGTTTATTCCATGTTTGCTTGGACTCTGGAATGGTAGGTGAAGTGGGGATGAGCTCACCCCTTGGTGGGGGAAATTTCACCCCCTTTTAGCCTGGAAATGCCCTAACTTTGCCTACCTGCCATGCTGTGCCTTCTCTCATTTGACTTTGGTTTTGTTGTTTTGAAGCACTCTGTCTCAATCAGTGGAGAGGAGAAGAACTCTGCTTCTACTCTGGAGTCATCTTGGCCCAGAGGTTGATTTATTCCCCTTTTAAACTGGACTGTTTCTGCCTCAAGAATTCTGAGTTGTAGTGGTCCATGCTAATCAGGTATCCAGTATGGGGAGATATTCTCCCTGTCCCCTCCCCTCTTCTTCCTTGGGTTAACCATATTGTTTTCAAACTTGATTTGGATACTTGATTGGCATTGCAGCTCTGAACTATGATGACCAGCCTCAGTATTCCCAGTTGTTAGGATTACAGGTGTGTGCTAGCATACTTTACTTGTTTTGTCTACACATCACCAAGCACCTGATTTTCCACTTTTTGTTCACCATATAATTGTTGGTAGGCTCATTAAAAAAATCCTTATCTCCTGTCTTAGAATTAATTCGGTGTATTGGTCCCAAGGCAGAAAAATGGTAAGGGCTAGGCAGTGGGGGTTAAGTGACTTGCCCAGGGTCACAGAACTAGGTGATGTCTGAGGGCATATTTGAACCCAGGACCTCTCATCTCTAGGCGTGACTCTCAATTCAACGAGGCACCTAACTACCCCCAATGATGGGGTCTTAACAAATATGAGAATTGAAAGACAGTGTGGTAAAGTGATAACCAGCATCAAAACCAAGAAGACCTGGGTTTGTTATTGCCTATATGACACATATTGGCTATATGACATTGGGAAAGTCATTTAAACTCTCATTCCTTTACATTAGTGATGTCAAACTTAAAAAGAAACATAGACTACAATCATATTTAGGATCCCTGGCTTAGAACCCACTGACTTAGAAAACCATATATTAACATTTTCTATGTTATTCTGCATTTAATTACCTTGTTAAATATTTCCCCCATTCATTTTAGTCTGATTTGGGCCCAGTTGGGATCACTGGCATTTGACACCACTGCCCTAGGCAGCTATCTAAGAAGACTCAGAGAAGGTGCTAACCTGTGTTGATGGGGAGTTTCCTCACTTAAGAGTTCCCCACCAATGGAATCAGAAGTTCAGGATCAACAAATGCCTATAGAGGATGATAAGATTTATATATGTATATATAAATATTTAATTTAATTAAAAATTAAAAAAATTAATTTAATAATAAATATTAAAAATAAAAATTTATATATACATATATACATAAATATATACAAATTTACATTTGTATAGTGTATGAAAGGAAAATTATTTGATTTCCTTTATAGTATTGATCATAAACTAAGTGATCACATATAATCCTTTAGATAAGAAACTGCAATTATAAGTTTTAGAAAGATTTAGATCCAGTTAGTAAACTAACTGTGCATAAGATATCAATTATAATAATAGAATATTTACCATACTATTAGAAAGGATGTAGTTTGGTATATTAGATGATAAGAAGTAAATATGTTAAGAGCTTCTATTGGAGGAATAAAAACTTCAGGTCTGAGTAGTTATCTAGTGAAGTTGAACCTCTGCAGAAGGAGCTGGGTTCATTGAGAGTGGAGAGTGTACCTCTGGCCTGATAAGAGTACAAAAACAATATTGTTTTCTTCAGGTGTTTGATCCTTTAAAGATATGTGCCACTATGTTCTCTCAGGGTATTGTGGCCAGGAAAGAATTTTTTGACCTAAGTAGCATAATAGTTAGCCTTATAGTGAACTTTGAGAACTTCAGAGCAAATAGTTCAAACCCTTGTTATGAAGCACCACTGCATTATTTCTTAACATCCTCTGTGTTTTCTGCCATGTTAATGACTTCTGTTAATTAGCTGTCAAAAACATATAAAATGCACTGTTGAACATTTATCTGGGATCTTATAACAAACTTGTTAAGATCTGTAATAAGTAATAATAAAGGACTATTTTGATTGGTAATTGATAACTAATAGATCAGGCTATTACCCACTTTCTTCCTTTTTCCCTCCTCCCTCTTCTTCCTTTCCTTCCTCTTTCTCTCTTTTCCCTTTCCTTCTTCTTCCCTCTTCTTCTTGTTGATTCTTCTTCTGGTTTCTCTAAATCAACTCAGGGTAATACTTTTTCTCTTCTTTATCTTAAGTAAGGGGTTTATTTGGGGAAGACAGAAAAGGATAGAAATGGAGGTAAGAGGCTTGGGGATTTCCCTAATACTACAATGAGTCTTAAGTTGGAGAATGGTGAAATATAGTTCAATTGAGAGAAATGACTGATAGGTCTGGAAGTTCAGTCACTATCACAACAGATAACACAACAGTCAGAGAGAGAAATATTTAGAATTTTGTCCTTCTTTCTTTTGTCTTCAAAATTCAGATAGGAAACCTTTTTCCCTCTTTTAAGCCCTAAAAATTCAGCCTTCAGTTGGTCTGGCCTCCAACTGCCTTTCCCAGTAACCTTCCAAATAGAACACTTTCATTTGACTGACAGGTCATCACTCAGCTGTTCCAACCTCCTGCTACAAAATCATTCTCAATTTCTCCCTTCCACAGATCTCCAACTTTAATTGATCACAATTAAAGTCTGCATCTTCAGCTCAAAATTATGGTCCAGTGATTTCTTTATTTCTAACACGTTTCACACCTTACAGAGTATTTTTGCTTGCATTTCTTTAGTTCCTTTCAAAACTCTGAGCAAGGCAGTACAAATATTATTTTCATTTTACAAGTTAGGAAACTGAGGCTCAAAAAGTTTAAGTAATTTGTCCAAATTCATGTATTGTATGTGAAAAGAGCCAACATCTTCTAATTCTAAGTTTAATACTCTTTGTGTCATTCCATCATTCTCCTCTGTGTCCTGACTGTGGTTCTCAAAATAAAGCTCTAGAGGGAAAAGCAGAGTTTCAGATAAACTAATGGCTGTTAGAGCATGTAACCTAGACTGTATCAGAATTACCATGAATCTACCTTTCAGTAAATAAACCTATTCCTCTAGGGAGGGTAAATTTAGGTGTACCTAGAAATTATTCTAGCAAATCGTGTGACTATGAAAGAGGGTCCCACATACAGCTGTTAAAGGAACACAATGGACCTACTCATGTGGACAAAAGTGTTTTAGAGTCCTGCCCGGATCTTCCCCTTTTGGAATCTGTGTGACTTGGAAGTATAAAATGAATTCTGAAGCATTAGATGACAGAATCAAACTGTGTTCAGAGTGATTCTCACCAATACTAGCCTGTCATCATTCCTAGGGGAATTGAGCACATTTTCAGGGAAGTTTTATTTGAAATATCTCCTCTAGAGACACTAATACACTGCTGTTATGAATTGGTCCAGCCATTCTGGAGGGCAATTTGGAACTATGCACAAAGGACTTTAACTGAACTCCTGCCCTTTGATCCAGCCATACTGCTGCTGGGTTTATACTTCAAAGAGATAATAAGGAAAAAGACTTGTACAAAAATATTCATAGCCATTTTCTTTGTAGTGGCAAAAAATTGGAAAATGAGAAGGTGCCTATCAATTGGGGAATGGCTGAATAAACCGTGGTATATGTTGTGCTGAAAGGAATGATGAACTGGAGGAATTCCATGTGAACTGGAAAGACCTCCAGGAAGTGATGCAGAGTGAAAGGAGCAGAACCAGGAGAACAATGTACATAGTGACTGATACATTGTGGCACAATTGAATAATGGACTTTTCTACCAATAGCAATGCAATGACCCAGGACAATCCAGAGGAACTTAGGAGAAAGAATGCTATCTACATCCAGAGAAAGAACTGTGGAACCAGAAATGCATTAGAAAAATATATGATCAACCATGTAGTGTATTAGGGATGTGACTAGGGTTTTGATGTTAAAAAATTGCTCTATGGCAAATATGAATAACATCGAAATAGGTTTGAACAATGATTTATGTATAACCCAGTGAACCTGCTTGTCAGCTTTGGGAGGGGGGAGGAAAAAGTGGGGTGGGGGCACGTAGATCATGAATCATGTAACTGTGGAAAAATATTCTAAATAAAAATTAAGAAAAAGAAAGAAATATCTCCTGTAGCTTGGAAAATGACTGTTCCTGGTACAGGACTTGACTTTGAATTTGGTAGCAATATCTTAGGCCCTGTCATATATACCTTAGTACTGATTTGGAAGAAGTACTTTAAGAAAGAAGGTACATTTGGGTTTGGGGAAAATAATACTCTTTCTCAGCTATTGGTAAGAAAAACTTCAGAGACAGGAAAAGCTAACAGTTTTTCAACGAGACTTCCCATTAGGTCCCAATTACTGGGTTATCCATCATGCACAATACAATACAACATTCCTTTTTATTTCTGCCCTCTCTTAATCTTCTGCTACTTCTGTTTGAAGTTAATGCCCTTTGCAACCTCTCTGCTTTTCCAGCCTCCTCTCTACTTTTCCAGTTTTCTTACCCTTCAGACCCCTTTCCACATTTTCTAGCAACACTGGCATTCTTATCATTCCTCACATATGATACTCCATCCTAATACATTGACTATTACTTTTGCCAGGAATGCTCTCACTCCTTCCCATCACCTCCTACCTTTAGACCTTTTCCTTCAGCTCAACTCCTACCTTCTATAGGAGGCCTCTCCTCATTTTCCTCACTGCTAGCCCCTACCCTCTGAAGTTACCTTCCATTTGCATTGTATATATCATGGATGTACATAGTTATTGGCTTGTTGATTCTTCCATTAGAATGTAGGCTCCTTTAGAGCAGGGATTGCTTTCGCCTTTCTTTGTATTTTCAGGGCTTAGCAGAGGGGTGTACAGGGTGTTCAGGGAAGGTTAGTACCACTGGTGTGAGGATTTGCTGAACCCTTTTCAGGGCTGTTTTCTTCCTTTGGTGTCCATTTTTCACCCAACTCTCACCTGTGACTCCAAGAAGCTATAACATGAGTAGCAGTGATACCCTGGTAAGCCATCTCAGTATGTGAGCTAAATCAGGTGAGTTAGGGAAGTGTCTACCCCAGGTATTTGAAGGCTTCTCCCAGTGGAAGGGGCAAATGAAAACAATTTGTTCCAATGGCCATGAAGGTAGCAGAAGTTAACACTGTGAATTCCACTGGACTTGGATGACTTTATAATGGCCAACAACTTTGTGTTACTCTCCCTCACCTGAATTTAATTTATGTGTGAGTCAAAAGACATTACCACTGAGGTCCTTTTGGTCCTCTTTGAGTGCAAAGGACAGCATCTAACTAACCAAACCATTTAGCAGAGGGTCTGGCTCATAGTAGCTGCTTAAAAACTGTTGTTGACTGACTGATTGACTCTGCTGCTGGAACACTTCAGAAAGGTCCTTACTAGAGCATTTTCTTGTGACTAAATCTTGTAACCATTAGAACCAGAGAAGTGGGCTTTATGGAATGATAGAATTTTAGACTTGGCAGGGCATGATTTCATCCTTTTCCAACCAACACTTTGATGCAGAAATTCCTTTCATAAAGATCATCATAAAAACCTCTGATTGGATACTTTCAGTTATGAGGCACTCATTACCTCAAAAAGTAGCTCATGACATTTTTTTTTCAAAATCTCTATTAGATGGTCAACTCCACAAGGGCAGAATCATTTTGCTGCCACCAAATGCTTGGCACATTGCTTATTATATAGCAGGAACTCAATATATTTTTGTTAGAATAGGACTAAATTTCTCCATGAAACTCCTACTATGTTGACTTGCTATGTGGTGGAGGTCACCCAGTTGTGAGAATTTAACACTAGTTTGGCACTCCTTTTTCTTGGTACCCTAAGAGCAGTGTTGGGATGTTAAAAGGAAAGTTTTATATTGAATTAAAAAACCAATTTTCTAGTGAATTGGGTTTCAGTTCAGCTGCCACCCCTTGGTTGAATCAAGAACAAATCCTGAGATTTATCTGTATAAGGGGGATGCATGTGCATTCTGGAAGGATGCCAGAAGCCTCTGGGCTTCTTGGTATTGGAAAGATACTTGCCTCTTATCTCACATGCCTCCTGGCCTCTGAAGATCAACCTCTGACCCAGACTGAGCCAGACTGAGGTCAAGTCTGGCCAATCAGACAGATCCAGAAATGTGGTGCTGCAGAATTTATAAATTTCAGGTCTGGGGAAAGCTCTTAAGTATGGGAAGGATGGTGAAACATGCTAGCTAGGAGAGCAAGAGCATGGGCAAGCACCGACTAGGTCAGGAGACTTGGGTAGAGAAACAGTCAGCCAATGTGGCTCATGTCTTTTCATTCTCTGACTTGATCAAAAGATCAAATTTATTTAATAAATAATTATAAAATTAATATATAGTCTCCAGAGAATTTTAATCTTAACATAGGAAAGAATAAGCTCCAACAGGAGCCTGGAGGCAAACTTGAAATTTAGGTTCATAAAGCCTTCTGACCAAAAGATTTCATGTGAAGAAATGCATACTTGTGGCCACCGAAACTTACTGGAACTTTTTAATACTTCAATTTGTGGAATAAGTGCTGGATTTAGAATGGTTGTCTCTATCATGTACTAGTAGTATGACCAGAGGCATGTCTCATCATCTCCCTATGGATTTGACTTCAAAGATGCCATCTTCAATGGTAAGAATGGAAACATTGAAAGTACCACCTCCAAAGTTAAAGATCAACATGCTTTTCTTGGCACCACCCTTTTTATTCAAGTCATAAGCAATAGAAACAACACTTGGCTCATTGATGATTCAGAGCACATTGAGATCAGTGATGGTTTCAGCATCTTTGGTGACCTGACATTGGGGATTGTTGAAATAGGCTGGTGTTGTGGTACCAGCATTTGTGACAATCTTGCCAAGATAAGCTTCAGCAAATTCTTTCATCTTGGTCAAGACCATAAAAGATACTTCTTCTTGATAGAAACTTTTGGTCTCTTTTGTACTCTACTTAGACTTTAGGCCTGCCTGCAACCTTCACCACCATGAAAGACCAATGCTTCATATCTGACTGTACAACTGTATCATCACATCTATGACTAACCAGACATGGCATCAAAGACTGTTGGTGGGTTTCATTGCAACTTAATTCTCTCCAGCTTCATTGATTATATATTTTAGGTCAGTAAAGATGTGGTCCCATTTCCTTGTCCATTAGCAATGATTCTATTTTCTCATCCTAGAAGACTTCTATACAGGAATAAGTTGTACTAAGGTCAATGCCAATTTCTAGTCCCTTCAGCATGGCAGTTGGGACACTGGGGGTTGTAGTTGTGGAGCAAGAAGGAATGCTTCTCTGCTGAGTCAGAAGTGATAAATTTTGTAGGAGGGGTCAATACAAGACCCAAAGGGTAGCAAGTGGGCCCTCAACACTCCTGCTGCTATATTTTAATTACATTAACATATATTTAGAAGATATTTTACAAAATAAATAAAAATACAATAAATCACACATAACATTAATTTGTGACTTTCTAGGGCAACATGTGACCCACAGGGAACTGTTTTTATTTGTGTTTGAAATGATTAGAAGAGAGCATTGAAAAGTTAACTTGTCCAGAGTCACACAGGCACTATGTGTTGGTGTGAGGCAGACTTGAACACAGATCTTTTTGACTCTAAGAACAATTTTCTATTGACAATGTCATACTGTCTTTTTAAACAAATCATAAAACTATACAAATGTGAGTTAATATTTTTATCAGAAATTCTCTCCTATCACATTTAGTTTTTTAAAACTTGCAAATGAAGTTTAATAGTGTCTTTGTTGAGTTGAGTGCTTAATGAATTGGATTATTATATATTTGGATTCTATATATAGAGTTAGAAAAGACCTCAAGGGTGATCTATTTCTCATTTCAAAGATGAGAAAGCAGAGTTATAGGGAGGTAGTGACTTGCCCAAGGTCACAGAGGTTAAGAATTCAGAAGAAGAATTTGGATCTAAGGGTGGTTGAATTTAAGGAGAATAAGATTCTTGAATATCTTCTCGGCAGTATACATTGGAGTCTTCCCAGGTGCAGAACCACAGTGGAGAAAGGAAAGTAGTTTTTGATCAAACTTCTTCCTGTATCAGTCACTGTGGGATATATATATTCCACACTGTGATATACAGTAATACAAAAACCATTTTCCATCTGTAATCTCTTGGCATGCTGCCCCTTACCACCCTCTACTGCTCAGATCAGCTCAGAAAATTCCTTACCCAGAAAATATTCTCGTAGCTAGATACTAGAAAATATCAGAAGCACAAAAAAGAGGTATTATTGAATAGTAGACCGTCTTAGGTGGGTCCTTGGTATTATCTATTCTAGTCAACGAAGCAGTGCAGGAAACCTCTATATAGTGCATGTTCTTGAAGTTTTCTAGTTATATATACATGTGTATATGTGTATATACACACAGAACTATATACTAGGAACAGAATGTATCACGACAGCTAGATCCTTTAGAAATTTGCCATCTAATACAGCTATATCCAGAGGAATAATATGCTTTGTGAGGAAATGTATACACATATACACATTTGTGTGTATGTATATAAATATATATACATATCCACCTGTGCTCACATATAGGTATATTTTCACACATGTATGATGTATATGCATATCTGTAAATATATTAACTAGAATTATTTCATTAGTGTTTGGAGTTCCTGCTAAGGAATTTCCTCTTCCAATT
The DNA here is from genome assembly GCF_027887165.1 of Monodelphis domestica. NCBI lineage: Eukaryota > Metazoa > Chordata > Mammalia > Didelphimorphia > Didelphidae > Monodelphis > Monodelphis domestica. The sequence goes on along the minus strand of NC_077227.1, from coordinate 176,146,256 downwards.
CTAGACTGTCATTTTCTCCACAACTTATAGCCTCAGGAAAGAGGATACAACTTATAACTAGATAAATATGTACATGACAATTTGAGGCAAATGAGAACCCTAAAAACTACAGCAAACAGAAGAGGCTTCCTGTACGAGCTGGTGCCTAGGCTGAATCTTGAAAGAAGCTAGAGATTCTATGAGATGGAGGTGAGAGGGAGTGCATTCTAGATACATGGGGCGATCTGTGGAAAGGCATGGGCAGGGGAAATGGAATATTAAGTACCGAAACCAGCAAGCAGGCCAAGTTGACTGGAAGGGATATACTGTGAAGTGAGTATTTTAGTATGGAACTAGTTTGTGAAGGACCATAGATGGTTTGGTTTGCATTTTATCTTAGAGGGAATAGGGGACTACTGAAGTCTCTTAAGGATCCTCTGATTAGGTTTGTGGCTTAGGAATATTATTTTGCCATTTGTTTGATGGAAGTGTCAAGAGAAGCCACAGACTGGAAGCTATGAGTAAAACAAGAGCTTGTGATGATAGTTTAGGCAAGAGGTGATGAGGGTCTAAGGTTGAGGTATGAGTGGAGAGAAGGGAATAGATGAGAAGTGGGATGTGGAGGTAGAATTAGCAAGCATGGGAAACTGATAATATATGGAGGGTGATGAGAATGGGAAGAACCAAAGATGATGCTGAGATTATGAGCCTGAATGACTGACAAGAGGCTGGTACTCATTAGAAATAGAGAATTTTGAAGGATTTGGAGGAAAGAACATTGCTTTTAATTCAGGGCATAGTTGAGTTTGAGATGTTGATGGGGGAGATGTTCAAAGGGCAATTGGTGATAGCTGGTGATATGGGATTAGATCAAGAGGAAGATTAGGGTAGTTGTGGGAGACATGTCTATGTTTACATACACAGAATATAAATAGCTATGTTATACAGATTATGAATATATATTTTATATAATCAAGGCAACTATCACTTTTATCCACATGTCTATTTATCTATATGTCTATCTCTGTAGATCTATCTATCTATCTATCTATCTATCTATCTATCTATCTATCTCCCTTGGGAAGTCATGAGATCACCAAGACATATGTAAAAGGAGAAAAAAAGAGGGTTCCAGATAAAGTCAGCACACCTATGATCAGGTGTTGGACTATAGAAGTTAATGCAGTAAAAGGCTTAGAAAGAGTGATTATCCACATAGAAGGGAAATCAGGAGAGAATAATACCTTGAAAGCTGAGAGTGTAAAATTATTTAGGTGGAGAGGGTAGTTACCAATGCCAGAAGCTTCTGAGAGATCAAGAAGGATGAGAAATGAGGAGAAGATACCAATTTCGAAAGTAAAAGATCATTGGTATCTGAAGACTGCAGTTTTAGTTGTGTGGTATGGTAGGTCAGAATAATGAATAAAAGGAGGCGTCCTTCCATAACAGACTTCTCACTCCTTATACTTTCTATTCTTTAGACAGCTTCAGGGAATGAAGCTGAAAGATCTTATCCCTTCTGCTCTTGGGAATTCAATCATGGGTGTAGGATTAGCTGTCTTTGACATTATCCAGAGAGAATGACTAATATTAAAGCTAGTAAAATATGCAAAAAATATTCTTTTTTTAAACCCTTACCTTCAATATTCCTTACTTCAATAGTAGCTTATTCCTCTCTCTCTCTCTCTCTCTCTCTCTCTCTCTCTCTCTCTCTCTCTCTCTCTCTCTCTCTCTCTCTCTCTCTCTCTCTCTCTCTCTCTCTCTCTCTCTCTTTCTCTCTCTCTTTCTCTCTCTCTCTCTCTCTCTCTCTCTCTCTCTCTCTCTCTCTCTCTCTCTCTCTCTCTCTCTCTCTCTCTCTCTCTCTCTCTGTCTCCAGTAAATAGGATGCAATCTTTGAGGAAAGACACTAGCAATGGGGATTGGAGTGGGAGGAATAGGATTAAGAAAGGTTCCTGCAGAGTGGGGGATTTGCACTGAATTTGGAAGGAAATTGGAGGAGACAGGAGGCAGGGGTGAGGAGGGAAAAGTGTTTCTAACATGACAGACCCTGCCATAGGATGAATGCTGACGACATAGGTTTCAGGCACTTATTGTTTCCTCCTTGCTGTGATAGAACACTGGTGCTTAGTTGAAGAACCATGGTTATAGGCATATGAGAAACTTTGCAGGCAGGCCTACAGGATTTATCTAATCACATAAAAGAGCATAATACTAATTACATGACAATTCCCTTAACTCCTTAGAAGGAAATTAATAAAAGATCCTTTAGTTCCTCATAGTAACAGGGAAAAGGACAGCTAGGTGGCTCAATTAATAGAATGCCAGGCCCTGAGACAGGATGTCTTGGATTCAAATCTAGTCTACCTAGTTGTGTGACTCTGAGCAAGTCCCAACCCCACCATTGCTTAGCTCTTACTGCTCTTCTACTCTGGGACTGATATTTAATATTTATTCTCAGCCATAAGGTAACAGTTTAAAAAAAAAAGAAAAGGGAAAAACTGTTGGAGATTCTTAGAGTAAAGTCTACCAACTCTTCCCCTCATTTCAGAGTTGTTAGATTGCTGATTGAACAGAAAAGCCTGAGAATGACTCTGAAGCTGGTTCTCATGCCCCTCTCTGGTGACTGTTTCCTGGGTAGATAGTTGGCAATCAAAATTCACATCTGTATGTGAATTGGCTCTTAAGTTACCAGCTTTTGTTCTTTGAATTGGAAAGGAAATTAAATGTGAAATGCCTTCTGGGACCTGGGAACCACAACTTTTAATGCCTTGGGCACTCTGATGGTCCATCAGGATGTGTATGTGTGTGTGTGTGTGTGTGTGTGTGTGTGTGTGTGTGTGTGTGTATGTGTGTGTAATCAGGAAGGTGGTGAGAACAGTGAGTCATCAACAAAGAGAGAAATTTCCCATCACTGACTCCCACTCGTCCTTCTGCTTTCTATTGCTTTCTCTAGGACATAGACCTGGAGTATTAGACAGAGTGCTGTGTTTGGTGTAGAGAACTCAAATCCTCCTTCAAACTGGTATTTATTAGCTTCGAGACATGGGCAGGTCAAGTAAACTCTCTGTGGTTCAGTTTCTTCATTCATGAAATGAGGGAGTAAGACTTGATGGTCTCTAAGGTCTGTTTCTAAATAATTGACTATTGCTTAGTTCTTGCCAAGTGCATTCAGAATTAAGCAGGATATTTTGAATTTCTGAGTGATGGGAATCAGTAGAAAGGTCTGATTCTTTTGTGGAAGATGGGGAAGGTAGATTAAGGGCAGTCACTTCCATACTTATATACTGTTGGTCAAGGGATTCCTTCCTTAAGATCCAATTGTAGACAGTAGAAATGAGGCCTTAAGAAGCCATATATTAATTTAAATAAAATAGTATCCTGAACACTGACTTCCCACAGAGGACAGCAATTCTTCAAGGGAAAAGAAGTCTTCCTCTTTGCTTTTCTAATTCAACAAGTCAATACACATTTTTAAAGAGCCTACTAAACTCTTATTATTGATAACTATTAAGGCCATTAAGCTAGAAGATACAGCAACAGCATCTCTCTATCACCCAGGGCACAGGACTGATTTTTAAAAATGTATTCTTATTGAAAGCTTAAAAAAATTTTTTTTACAAATAACCTCTCCCTCCCTGTCAACAAGTCAAGAAGCCTTTATTTAGTAAATGCTTATTATGTGCTATACATTCTATTTGCCCCATTCCAACTTCCTAGAGAACCACCCTAAATTACAAATAATTTATTTTTTAAAGAAAAAGGTAAACTTTTTGGGTCATGTAACCAGTAAAATGGAGGACTAAAAATGTTCTCTGATTCTTAGGATCTCCCAAACCTTTCCAAAAAAAAAAAAGAATTATGCATGAGATAAAGCAATTTCAGTTGTTTCCATGGTCTGACACCAAGAACTTTAATAAGGTAAAACTCCAAAGAATTAATAGCAGAGCAAAAAAGGTAATTCCTTGCCCCTAACATTTTTGCTTAGCATTCCCTTTCCCATTAACCCCTATGCTCTGTCAAGGTTATACAAACTGATTTATAGGTTTGTAAGAGAAATTCACATTCTTTCTTCTCCCTGACCCAAACAAAACCAAAAGGCAGAGGCTTGCTCTGAATGGGACTGTAATATGCTTGAATTTCAGGATACAATAGTCTTTAGCCTGAGAACTGAGGAATAGAAGGAACAGGATCAGAATACCAGTGTGTATGTGTGACTTTAGTAAGCTAGAGGGAAAGTATTCAACATTGAGATAGGATCAGTTTTATTCTTTTATAAGTCACTTGGGGTAGAGATGCAGTCCAATAGAATTCTCCAGGGAGGGAAGATATTGTGACTTCTTTGAGGTCCAATCCCCAAGGTTAAACGCTGTCAAAGAGCAGGGAGTCAGAAAGTGAGAGATAGGGGCATATAAAGAAAATATCAAAACCACCCCAAACAAATCCTCTGCCGCAAACTCCAAGATACATAATATTCCAATTTAGCAATTCTAATTCCAGTGCACAGCTAGATGGCATAGTGGATAAGAGTGCCAGGCCTGGAGTCAGGAAGACTCATCTTCCTCAAGTAAAATCTGGCCACAGATACTTATTAGCGGTAAGATCCCTGGCAAATCTCTTAACCCTGTTTACCACAGTTTTCTCACCTGTTAAATAAGATGGTGAAGAAAATGGCAAACCACCCCAATATCTCTGTGAAGAAAACCCCAAATGGAGTCACTGAGAGTTGGACACAACTGAAAGCAACTGAACAACAACAGAAAATGAGAAACAACAGATTCTGCAAGCAACAAGAGAAAGAACTTCAGTTGTAAATGAAAGGAAATTCAAATAACACAACAATTTTATTCTATATTTATCAGATACTTACAAGAGGAAAGGAACAATGTGTTCCAAAGGAAAAAAAGAGTCCAAGGAGCAGCTTAGTATGACAAACCTTGCAAACCGGAACCAAATCACTAGTGATAAAAGATGGACATTCAATTAAAAAGTAGTTTTCAAATCATTCCTAAAAGGAAAGAACTGAACAATTTGTTTGCAAATACCTCAAAAAACAGAAACAAAAGGAAGATCAATTAAAAAAGCATCCAATGAAGGCATACATAACAAAACAAGTTGTCCTGAAAATAGGAACAAAAAGCTAAAAAAGGAATGATACCTATGGGTACAACAACAAAAATGACAAGTGTCACCATTATGAGATTTCTTCCAAAATGCACAAAGAGACAAGGGTGTAAATGACAGTGAAGAAACAGACTTGAAATATCACAGATCTCAGAAGAGCTTGCCTGTATATGAATCAATGTTTTTTGTAGGACTAAATTGAAGAATATTAGAACCCATACAAGAGGAGAAAATAGAAAGGAGAGAAAGGAATATGCAACATACTCTAATCAATGGTTAACAGTCATGGGAAAATAACTCCTGTTGTCTCTTAGGAAGAAGACAGCCTATAAGAGGTGAAGAGGAAGAGACTAGGTGAAAAGGAAAAGGGAGGGACAAAATCAAAGGGAAAGTATTTGGGGGAAGGTTTCACTGAAGAATGGTTCCATGGGGTGAGGGGTGGGGAAGACAGATTCTCTAAAATGAGATGGAGACCTCTTAATAGTTCATTCTACTGGAGGAATCTTCCTAAGCTTGGGGTAGACATTCCCCTAACTTACTGATGGATTAGTGACCCACTGGTTATCTTCAACTACTTTAATTCATCTGCTGAGATGATTTTACCAGAATGTGGCTATTGTAAGTGGAGCCTTAGGAGAGAGTTGGGGTGAAAGATGGATGCCAAAGGTGAATGAGCCACCCTGAAAAGGGCTCAGTAAGCTCTCACACCAGAGGTGCTAGTCCTCTCTGAACACTCCATCCAACTATATAGTAGTTTTCCTATATATCCAGTGCTTTTCCCACCTAAATTATGCTGTATGAACTAGTTAAACAGATTTGAGAAAGGAAATTAGCCTCTAGGATTACTTAGTACTAAGTGATATATTGTTTTGGAGGCAGAGAAGCCAAGTGTCTTGGTTTCCAATCAAGGAATCAATCCCACAGACATTTATTAAGTACCCAATATCTACCAGAGACTGTGCCAGGCCAGGGTCATGAATGCAAAAATAATGGTTCCCAACATCAAGAACCTTATATTCTACTAAAACAATTTCCAATGGAGACAGAGTCAATTCTTATTTAGTATATGGATGATCAGTGATAGACTTGAGCCATTTGCTCACTGAAGCCTCTGGGAACTTTGAGGTCTGGAGTCAGTTTTCTTTTTCCTTGTTGTGGAACACTGCAATAGTACACAACTGAGTCTTCTTGTTCGACGTCTTTCATTTCTAAGTAGAGTAGGTTTCTGCAGCTACTTGTAGAGAGAGAGGTTCTCCTTTGCATTGTGTCTGAGATATGTATACTTTTTCCATTACCATTTCCAAGTAGTAGTAGTAGTAGTAGTAGTAGTCTCTTGGTAATCGAGGATGACGATTGTCTTTGTGCGTTTTCATCTATGATAGATGAGTGTGCACATAGACACTTGTGCGTGAAAGAGATTTAAGTGGAAAAGCTGATGCACAGAGACAGTCCCACTCTCTCCGTGTTGGAAGCCTGGGTCCAGTGGCACGAAAAGTCGTTACGCCTGGAGGCTTCCTCAGCTGCATTGAATAGCCATATTGTCTTTTGTGCTCCAACACGCCCCAAGCACTCCACAGTGCTTTGCTGCGTCGCCATCTCAGCCATTGAACCTTCTTATTGGGTTCTTCCGCCTGTTTTGCCGAAGAAGTCTTCACATGCTGGGTGAGCAAAGCCCTGATTCACCAGGGGTCCACGACGACCTGATGGCTACCCTCACAAGGTTTAGCCGGCCTGTTGAAGCCGTTGCCCGGGGTGTGGCCGCTGCCGCATGCTAGCAGCTACTAGGAGCCACAAGTGAGAGCTGGGTGTCAGGTGAGGGTCAGAGGCGGGAGAGCTGCCCTAGGAGGGCACGACAAGCCCTCCATACCAGAGATACTACCCCTCTCTGAACACCCCATACACCATTTCCAAGTATCATGCTTATAAACTGCAACCTCCCTTCCTGGTCCTGCTGGTACCAGTATCAGAATATCCTGTGATTTTCAAATGTGAATATCGATCCTTTACAGAAGAGATGTAACCTTTTTTTTTTTTAATCTCACTTCCACTTTGCTCCAACCAAACTTGTGCCTGAACACCTGAAAAAAAAAAAGGTAACATTGAACCAGACTTTCTTCTTTCTCCAAAAACAGGTGAGTTCAATTTCAAGTTGTACTGCTGAATTAAATTCTCTTAAGTTCAACTACGACCACATGACTTTCTACTCATTCTACTCCAGGGGCTTCTTTTTAATTTTAGAATAGATGGTAAACTCCTTTGTCTAGCGTTTAAAGCCCTACTTATCTGAACCTCCACCACTTTTCCCAGTTTCTTTGGACATTATTTCCTTCATAGCATTTTATGATTCAGTTAAACTGACCTCTCTGCTTTTCACACACAATACTCTTTGCTCTGCCCCACCTTCCCCCAACTTATTCTACTTGCCTGGGATGCTTTCCCTCCTTCCCTTCACTTCATAGAATCTTCCTCTTTAAGATACAACTCAAGTCCCATAATCTGGATGAAAATTTTCTTGACATTCCCAACTGCTTGTATTTAATCAATTTGTATATTTTTGTATGTTATTTTCTTCCATGCCAAAATATTCTTATATTTTCTTCCCTTGTTTGATTGATCATTTAGTTGACTTCAGAGGATAAAGTATTGTAAATCAAAATTTAGGGGAGATTTGCTTCTTTATTTTTGGTAATTCTGGAATGTTGAATTGCCAGTAGCTGTTGCTGTCACTATCTAAAGTCTGGTAACCTTCTTTCCCTTCTGCCCCAGAAACAGGATACTCTGGAACCTCCCAGGTTTGAGCCCGGTCCTTCAAAGAGCCTTACCTTTGTAAAAGTTCAGGATGCTATTGAGAGCCAGGTGAAATCCCATACAAATTCCTTAGGGACAGATTGCAAGGGAGGTAGGCTCATTGCAGATATATAGGTGGTGGTATGGTGCCCCAGACTTATGGAGATATAAATAGTAAGGTGCAGTGGTATGGAAGTCATACAAGGAAGTGGAAAGGGCTGGTTGCATCGCCTCATCAATTCAATAGGAAGAGGAAATAGTTTAGATTTCAAGGCATATTTGTAGTTGGAGGAACTCAGGTTAATGCAAACAAAACATGGTAAGTGGAAAGGTAGATTAGAAAGTCTTCTACTTAACGAGAGCAGCAGAAACTCAGTTTCTTTAAGGTAGAAATAATGTCAATAGACAAGGTGAGGTTCAAGGACAAATTTTTCAGATATTTCTGGAGAGAGACTTGAAAAGAAACCAAATGAGTGACTGGATGCAAAATAACAACCCAATGACAAAGTCTTCTGCTTGCATCATGCTTCACTAATCAGAACTCCCAATCTTCCATTTTTGAATGAATACTATTGATTGGTTCCAAGGGAGAAGAATAAGGGCTAGGAAATGAGAATTTAGTGACTTGTCCCTATGAACTACCTTGCTGCCCTGGGATAGTTTTTTATATTGATAATGTGAACATTTCAATAAACATAATAATAACTCACATTTATAGAATGCCTTATCCTTACAACAACTCTAGGATAGCTAATGCAAATATTATTATTCCTGTTTTATAGAGAAGGAAATACGGAGGCTCAGTGATTTGCTTCGGATTGGACAGATCATGTTGAAATCAGGATTCAAATCCAACTCTGAATTTGTGCCATGATGCTCTTACCACCACATGATACTGCTTCTTGAAGTTTAATCAACTTGCAAGATATTATGGATCTGAGCTAAGATGACTGGAACTTCTGCAGTTTGGGAAAAATCACTCAGAGGAATCCAGGAGATCATTTTAGTCTGCTCTCTGATTCTTCATAGTAATACTTTGTGCTCTCACTTTTCAGGTCATTCATTAACTTGTAAATTTGGCAAGTTATTTGTATTGTTTCTCGAGACAGTTTACCTTTGCTTCAAAATCTGTGTGTTTGGTTTAGTATCCTCATTAGGGGAAATAATGGAGAATAATTCTCAGGAGTTTATTCATACCATCCCATTCAATAATCTGTGATATTGAACCTCCAAACTACATGAGATTTCTTTTAGAGACTCCCTCTCATTTGTTAGCTGTCCTCATTTCCAGCCACTGGACTTCTGTCTAGATGCCTGAAAATAAAAAACATAAAAAAAGAAGTAGAATGATGAAAATCTAATGCAACCCAATATGTCACTGGAATACTCTAAAACAATGCTGTTAAAAATCAAATAGAAAAAGATCCCTGCAGCTGCATATTGACTTAGAAAACCACAGGTTATCTGTTGTATTTTCATTTGTTCTGTTAAATATTTCCCAATTATATATTTTTGTTACCATTTTTATTTATAACATAATTTGTGTTACAAAATAATAAAAATATATGATTTGTTATAAATAGGTAATAAATTATAAAAATATGCTTATCCAATTTTCACATGAACTGTGTCCAAAAATCAATGTCTCATTCTTTTTTTACCTCCCTATTCTCTTCTATCTCTTTCCAAGTTTTTTACTGATCATCTTGTATGTCATTTCTTGTGGCATAATAGTATTCCATTATAATCTTATACCACAACTTGTTCAGTTATTTCTCAATTGATGGATATCCCTTCAATTTCTAGTTCTTTGCCACCACAAAAGAGCTACTACAAATATTTTAGAACATATAATTTCTTTCCATTTTCATTGATCACCTTAGAAATAAACCTAATAATAATGCTATTACCAAACACACCTTAATCTGTCTTAAGCCATATTCTGGAGTCTTACCTACTACCTGGGGCCTATTGGAGATAATTGTGATAGATCTTCTCTACAAGATCAAATAAAAAAGGTCCATGAGGGCAAGGCCTATTAGATTTCTTTCTTTGTATCCCAAACATCTAGTACATAGTCTTAGAATCAATACTGTGTATTGGTTTAAAGGCAGAAGAACTGTAAGGGCTAGACGATGGGGATAAAGTGATTTGCCCAGGGTCAGATAGCTGGGAAGTGTCTGAGGTCAGGTTTGAACCCAGTTCCTTTCATCTCTGTATCTCTGGCTCTCAATCCACTGAGCCACCTAACTGCCCCATATAGCAGGCTCTTAGTAAATATGTCTTTGTCAATTCTTTCAAAATGAAGAGCCAGAATGAAGATGAGCCCTACCCCAAAGAGCAAGTGGGTGACCTGAAGTCATACTTGAATCTGGGAATGTGAATAGCTAAGAATGACTTCTTTAGCTCCTCTCCTGCAATTACCAGGCAAATACCTCGGCAGAAGTTCAACAGGAAGCAGAGTTGCTCTGTGTGCATAACCTCTTTTTTATACAGAAGGGAAAATAACTTCAATTTTGAACTTCAGAGACTCAGGATTGAAACTGGAGAAAGGAGGAGAGTCTTGGGGAAGAAAGACCAAGGAGAAGCAAAGTTTAGCACGGGTGTTGAATCCCAGATTCCACTTGATTGGCCATGAATGTATGTCATTTGGTTTCTTTTTCTTTTCTTTTTATGACAGCTGTATACTCTATCCAAAGAACATGCCCTTGGAGAAAGGGAGGTCTCTTCTAGGAATCAAGCTATCAATGGAGTCAGTCAGGTAGGGATCTACTCTTTCAAAAGCTTCTAAGTTGAATTCTTTTATCCAAAAGATGCTTTTACCTCTTCCTTGGTGGACAAGTCTTCTTTGGGTATTAATTTCCTTTCTGTGTCCAGGGATTTTTGAGGTAGTTCCAGGAATTTGTTTTGAAAAAAATTTTTAATTAAAATTTTAATTTATTGAAAATGTTTTGACAACTATATTTCAGTATGATTTTATTTGTAACTTAAAAGTATTTTATTTTATGCATTTTAAAACATTATTGTGATAAGGGCTTCATTTACTTCATGCATCTACCAAAGGGATCCTTGATAATAAGAACATTAAGAACCCTTAAAGTGAACAGTTCATTCTGTGATCTGCTACTATCTGTGGGTGACAGGAGCTTTTCTATTCATCTCAAAGTCAGAAATTTCCTCTTTTCTCCACTTTATCACTCTAACTCATGCTCTGAACAGAGAGACAGCCTCCATCTTATAGTTGTCTATTAGCTCTGCTTATTTTTAAGGGCATGAGAGCAATCAAGACTTGGAAATAACTGGAACTAAGGAATAAAGATAAGGTGGAGGATGTCCCTGTGGTCAGAGCATGAGATGGAGAGATAAGGTAGAGAAGAGAGAAAAACAAATTGCTCTTCACCTCTTGTATGCAGGAAAGCAGGACCTAGAATCCCACAGAGCATGAGGTGGCCCTTTTTCTTCAATACTTCTAGGACCTCTAATTTCATTCAGAAAGTGTTTAAAAAACTTGAAGGCACTATGGAACTGTGAGTTATTATTATTTACATGGGAACTCTCTTAAACAATGTAGCCTGCAGATCCTTGACACCTTTGTAGCTAGATGATCTTCAAGAATTACCAGGACTGAAAAGTGGCTCATCTTTTGGTGAAGAACCTCTCCCCAAATAGCTAGGCTTGTTCTCCAGCTATGGACATGCTGTCTCTTTCTGTGTTGATACACAAAATTGTCCTAATTTGGTGGTACATAAAAGATCTAGAAAAAGGACAATAGCCTGAAAGGATCTATGTCACCTATATATGCCATTAGGAAGGATCAAGAGTCTCACTGATTAAAACTTATCTCAGTTGCATTCAAGCCAAGTCAAGATGGAAAAGTATGGGTCTTGGAAAAAAAAAAAACCTCTCTCCTCCTCAGCACTAGTAGAAAGGATGCAGTAGAGATCAGGAAAGATCTTTTGGAAAAGGAAGTCTTTCCAATCAGTAAATAAAATAGCCATTAGTATTGAGGACTCAGGTGTATTGTTTCCTTAATAGAGAATACCTGCATTATTATATTTTGATGTTACCTGAGTAGGATCATAAAGATGGAAGAAGCTTCTAAGGGCATTTAGTTCAATCCCTTTATTTTATAGAGAGGAAACTGAGGTCCAAAGGGAGTTAAGTGATTTATCTAAGGTCACATTAGTAGTAAGCAGCAGAATCAGGATTTGAACCTATATCCGTTGATATTTTTAGCAATTGTTTTTTTTCTTCCCACTTCTGCTCTGAATTAGGTTATCAAAAGTGTGCCTTGACAATGGAAGATGCTGGTAAGGGTGACAGGTGAATTAATGGAATTTTTACTACTTTCTTTGGTTTGGAGAGATCCTTACTTTCTTTGAGAATTATGAGATAAACTTATGGGTAATATTGGACCAGAAGTGAGAGATTTTTATTTGCTTAGATAAAAAGCAAGGAGTCTTCTCTACCAAATCAACAGAGATAGACATTTCAGAGGTTCATTCTTTTCTTATAAAACAGAGGTCTCCCTAGCCCTGAAAGGTCAAACTGTCAGAATATAGTTTGGCATATGGAAGCCCTTGGGGCCAATGCCGAATAAGGAGAGTCTCATTGGTCAAAACTTATCTCAGACACATACATGCCAAGTCAGATGGAAAAATGTGGGGCTTGGGAAAAAAAAGTCCTCTCTCCTCCTCAGCACTAGTGGAAAGGATGCAATAGAGTTCAGGATGGATGAATGACATAGAGGAAGAAGCACTGGACATGGAGTTAGGAGGCCTGGGGTTAAATAATTATTCTGATATTTACTAACCATGTATCCACGGACATGCCTTGTAATCTCATTGCTCCTATTTGGTGGGGATATTTAAACTGTCTGCTTCACATATTTATCGTGGTGAAAATGCTTTGCAAATCTTTAAAAAATCTTTAAAAAATGCTTTAGAAATTACTGGATTAAAAAAAATATTATGAGTCTTGTCTTTACATATATTTCTTTCTTTTTAAAAAATGTAATAGAAATGATAATCTGTGGAACTATTTCCAGTTGTGGTAAGTGGATACTCTGGCTTACTAGAGATCTGTTGGGGGAACCTTCAGGAATGCCTATTTGTTATGGAGATAGGAGTACTTCTGAGAGATGGGGAGAGATAGAGAGATGCTGCTAGAGGGGTTGCTCTGGGCTGCCTATTGATCTCTAATGGCTAATAAGTCAAGACATTTCCTACCCTTTCTCCCTTCCTTCATCTCCCTTAACCACCCTCTTCTTGAAGCATTTTGGCTTCCTTCCTCCCCCATGAGTGGACTATAAGATTTATGAAGAAAAACTCTTTTCTCTTCCTTCCTCAAGTAAGGGGGTTTATTGGAAACAAACAGGATGGGGATTGAGGTGAAGGGGAGAGGGTTGACCCTAGTCAAGGAGAATTAGGAGGGTTTGGGAAATGCCAGTTCAGGCACAGCAGTGATTCAGAGACAGTCAGAGAGTTATGGAGGACAAGTATTTTTCTTCTTTTCTTCTTTCTTTACTCAGATAATCTCTGCTTGAGTAATTCAAGTCCAGACTCTGTCAAAAGCCTAAAAGGTCTCTCTCTCTCTGCCTAAGTCAGGAAAAGCCAGTCTCTACCCTTTGGTCAGGAAACCCAAAGAGAGCAAATCTCCTCAATTCATCTCCCCTGGCCAGCTCCAACTACCTCTCCTGGGAACATTCCATTTTGAATTGATTGACCTTGATTGACAGATCGGATCAAGTCCTTTACTTTGGTTTGCATGTTTGTCTTGTCTTGTAAATCCTCTCTTTCTTCATGCCTCTTCCACATAAAGTATACATTTCCCTAAAAAAAGGAAAGGATGCAGAGGATCTGGGCAACAAGAACACTCATAATATTTGGAAGTATATTATAGTAAAAAGTGCCAATAAAACTTCTTAGGTTTCAGAAATGTCATGATAGACAATATGGTGTAATAGAAAAATACAGAGGAAGATTGATGTTAGAAGATCTGCGCTTAACTACCACCATTGACATTTTCTAGCCATGCAAATGAAAACAAGTCATTTAACTTCTACCATCTCCAGTTTCCTTATCTGTAAAATGGGGATGGTAGTACCTGCAGTACCTGGTTTATAGGGTTTTTATGAGACTCAAATGTAAAACACTACCTAAATGTTAGCTATCATTATTGTTCTTTGGTCTCAGAACTGACTCAAGACTGGAAAATCAGGTAGTTGCCCAGGTTTCTATGTGGTGAAAGGAGTCCCAAAATGGCACCTCTTAAAGAAATGGTCTATACATCTTTATCTATTCTGGTCAGTCATTTCAATGGTTTCTAATTTTTTGAGATCCCATTTGTTTTTTTCTTGGCAAAAATACTGGAGCAGTTTGCCATTTCCTTCTGTGGCTCATTTTACAAATGAGGAAATTGTGGTAAACAGTTAAGTGACTTGCTCAGAGTCACATAGCTAGTAAATGTCAGAGACCAGATTTGAATGCAGGTCTTCCTGACTATCAGCTCAGTGCTTTGTCCACTGCACCACCTAGCTGTCCCTATCTATATCTAAATCTATATACACCACACATAAACGTGCATTTATACTGTACATATGCCATTGGTCTATCTGTATCTTAAAGATGCAAATGTTCATTTTGTACTTCAGGGCTCCAACCTTTAGTGATAAAGAACTCTCAGTAGTGGGAGATTTTTTTAAATCTAACTTTATTTTGCTTACATTTAAAAACATTTTGTTGACTTATAACTGGAGAATAAGTGGTTGTGATTTTCTTTATGAGAGATTCAGAAGGACAGTTATTAAACTGCACTTGGAACTCTATTCAAGTTTTTCATCTCTCACTTTAGCTGGCTATCTCAGAGCTGTAGGAAAATTCTGGTTCCATGGGAAGGGCTGATCAGTGCTAAAATAACTGGAGATGGCCTATAATCTCTGTATCACAGTGGAATGAGCAAGGGACTAAAAATTAGAAGAGGTGCATCTGATTCTCAGCTCTTCTGCTTATTAGCATTGTGTGGAATGGCAAATCCTTCCCTCTTTAATTATGTTAAGTGGAATGATTCTTGCTGCATCTACTTCACAGGTTTGTTTCTAAGAAGTCTGCTTTGAAAGACTTAATTTGTTTTTAAAATGTAATGTACTATCACATTTGCTATTAAAAAAACAACAACAACAACCCTTACCTTCCATTTTAGAATCAATACAAGGCAGAAGAGTGATAAGGAGTAGACAATGGGTATTAAGTGACTTGCCCAGGGTCACAGAATAGGAAGTGTTTGAGGTCAAATTTGAATCCAGAACCTCCCATCTCTAGGCCTGTCTCTCTATCTAATGAGTCACTTAGCTGCCTCCCTTCATATATTCTTTATGTGGCCACAAATAGATTTTCCTGCTGTAATGCAAATATCATATTCCTTTAATCCTTTCTGCCCTTGCAGAGACTGTCCCCTCCTTACCATTACTTCTTTGATCTTTGATTTTCTTCAAAACTGAGCTCAAGCACAACATAAGATCTTTTTTGATCCCTTAGTGGTTAGTATGCCCTTCCTAAAGCTATTTTCTACTCCTTTTTAATTATAAACGTATATATCTCATATATAAGTATATGACATATACTTATATATGTATATTATATATACTTAGATATCTTTGTGTTATCTCCTCAGTATAGAATCTAAGCTCTCTTAGGGGAAGAACTAGTTCACTTTTGCTTTTGTATCCCTCTCACTAATTAGCACATTGTTTGGTGCCTGAGAAGTTGTTCACTGATTTAGAAAATAGATCTGTAGTTAGGGCTAGAATATAGTGTCTCAAAGAGAAAAATTCCTGTTTTTTTGTGTCATAGGACCCATTGGTAGTCTTGTGAAGCCCACAGACCCCTTCTCAGAATAATGTTTCTAAGTGCATAAAACAACACATAGGGATTATAAAAATCAATTATATCGACATACTATTATCAAATATTAAAAAAATGATATCCTCAGATCCATGGTTAAGAACCACTGGTTTAGAGTATTATCTACCTAGGACAGGGTTGGTGAACCTTTTCCCAGTTTCAGTGCCCAGAGGGAAAATTCAAGCTGCCTGTGAGTCCTTCCCCCCCCCCCCCCCATTACCTGAAAGAGTTAAGGGAGAAAGTGTTTGCTTTGGGTAGCTGGACAGAGGTGTGTGGCATGCAAAAAATGTACTTGGGTGCTGGGAAGAGATGGAATGGAGCAGGTTCCCAAGTGCCCACTATGCACACTTGCCATGGCTTTGCCAACAAGGACTTAGGACATAGTGATTAAATTTCTACTTTGGTGTGGTATTCCACCATGGAGCTGACCCAGTGTTTCAAAGACTATACAATCAAGAAGAAAATTATATATTACTTCCCCTAAGAACTGAGCATAAGGCATTGCATATTATAGGAACTTAATAAATTTTTGTTGAATTGAATTGCAAATTAATGGAATTGAATTAGATGATATCTAAGACCTTGTAGCTCAACTAGTTGATGAACCTTATAGACCTTATTATAATCTAGTTTAATGGAATTGAAAAATAACCTATGAACTCATTTCTCCTCTTTGAACCCAAGAGGACACCAGGAATGTGTGAATCTGAGGGGACAAAGAGCCCATATTCTCACCACTAATAACATTAACCTATTGATTGGTTAGCCTATTAGTCTCGCTTCCTAAAGGAGCATAATCAAACTCTTCCTTCAGATTATGAATAGATAGAAAAATTCCCTTCTGATATCAGTTTTTGGTGCTCCTACCTCCTTGTTCTGCTTCAGCCACACCGATTTTTAAAGGAAAGTGGATCTGGAAATAAATACTTGTATGTTACATAATGGGCAAGTCACTTCCCATCTCTTGGGATACTAATGATAAGAGATGGACTGCATTTTGTACAATTTCCAGTTTGATTTTCCACTAGGAGTTTGATTACTAGTAAGAATCACCCAGTCATACTCTAAAAGGATCTCTGTAATTAGAAGGGACTACCGAGAGCAACTAGACCAGTGATGGTAAGCCTATGGCACATGTCCCAAAAAGGGCATGCAGAGCCCTCTCCATGGGCATACGTATAATCAATCACCTACCAAAGTTCATTACTAGAAAGCCAGAGGAACTTGGGGCAGAACTGTTTCCCTCCTTCTCTCCATGCAACTGAGGACATTTGTAGGACCCTCTTGCAGTTCCTACACAACTCACTTGTGGGTGGTGACCTGAGAAGGAGAATGGAGACTAAAGGAAAATGGATGAATAGATAATAGAGATAGAGGGAGAAATGCAGGAATAAAGACTCAGAGACAACAAGTTAAAACACATGGGGTGCAGCAAGCTCTGGTAATACTTCTCATGAACAAGAGAGAAATAGGAGTAATGAGAAGTATGAGAGGCAACAGCACTGTGAGAAACAAGAAGGCCTGAGGAACAAGAGCAGAAAGAGAATCCAGAGCAGTCAGAAGATCAAGAGGGAGACTCACATGTGTTCCCCAACTTTTATTGGAGATTTTAGGAAAGTCCAGTGGGAGGTGATTAGTGAATACGCGACATGGCATAGGTTTTAACATTGGTTGAATTGACAATCACGAAATCAAAGAGGAGGAGATTACTCCAGGAAAGGAATGTGGTCTGACAAGGCATGAGCTAGGACACTGTGGCCGGTAATGCCCTGCTCAGGAATCCTCTTGTCCTTTGGACTGCAGATTCGTCCATACAATGATAAATAAGTAACCTGACCATGAGTCTGGTAAATGAATATCTAAGATACAATATCAATACATCAATCATACTTCCAAGATGCTAATATGCCTGGTATGCTACAACATTCCTCACTTCACCCACCCCTCTGCCCAGCAGTCCAGTGGGAGTACTTCCTCCTTCACCTGTCTGGGGGAAGGTCCTGGGGGTGAGGGGGACTCACATGCTGTGTGAAGGTGCAATGCGGATGGCAGCCTGTTGAGCCTGTGGTGGGGTTAGAGAGGAACTAGGTTTGAGGGGAGCATAACCCCCAGTTGGCACATAGCTGGAGGGGAGCAGAGCATTTGGACCACTCTCCTTCCCCTCTACATGCAAACTTCTCATCACATGCCCCTCTGTCCAGAAGCCCAATGGGGATGTTTCCTCCCTCCCCTGTAAGGGAGGGCAGAGGGGTAAGGTGGAGGGGTGAGGGGTGAAAGGAAGCATTTGGTTTCTGGGCAAGGTGGGCACAGCACTCAATCTGGGGGATGGGGTGGAGGTGAGATCTGGGACTCTGTCTCTAAAAGGTTATTCATCACTGATTTAGATGATATATACTCAAGCAGAAACTCATTCTGTAGCAATCTCAACAAGGAGTCATTCATAGACTGCTTGAATACCTCCAGGGATGAAGAATTCACTATATCTGGATATACCCCATTTTCTTTTTAGATAGATTTTGTTAGATTTTTTTCCCTTGCACTTACCAAAGAATGCTTTGCTTCAGTTTCCATCCATTATTCCCAATTCTGCTCTCAGGAGCCAATGAGTCTAATTCTTCCAGAATTAGTTTGGCCTAATGGAAAGTATGCCAAACTTGGAGTCTAGAGAAAAAAATGAACTTTAATCTGATCTCTGAAAGGAATTATGTGACTATGAGTGAGTCACTTAATTAGTTTTTCTGAGCCCAAGTTTCCTTATCTGTAAAGTACAGATAATCTTGTTTGTCTTCACTGGGCTGGTTGTTATGAGAATCAAATGAAATAATGTATTTGAAGTGATTTATAAATGCTCAGAATGTGGCACCTGAACTGAACCTTGAAGGAAGATATTTGTTTCAGCACGCAGAGGTGAGGGGGGAACACATACCAGATATGGGGGCATGGTCAACATGCATGAATGGAGGCAAGAAGAGTAGAGAAAAAAACTTGAAGAATGGTTACTAGTGCATTTTTGCTAGAATGTAGAGTGTGTAAGGAACTGGTTAATGTGAAACAAGAAAGGAAAAGCAAGACAGAGTTGGCTGTAGCTGACCATAAGTGCCAGGCTAAGGAGTTTGCATTTTATATAATAGGCAATAGGAAGACACTGAAGATTTTTGAGTGGGAAGGAATATGGATTTGTGCCTTGGGAAGATTATAGGAAAAGACAAATTCAGTTTTGGACATATTGAGTTTGAGATACTATCAGGATATCCAAGTAGAGATTTTCAGTGGCAGCTGGAGATATGGGTCTGGAGCTTAGGGGGAATATTTGAGCTGGTGGTATCAGTATATTTGAGAAACATCAGGGTTAAGATGATAATTGAACCCATGAGAGCAGATGAACTCACCACTGGAGAGAGAACATGAATAAAGAGAAAGGAGGCAAGGATAGAGACATGGAGGACACTCAAACTTTTTGTGAAGAAGGTTAGTGAACCATATAGGGAGATGAAGAGGATCATCATGAGTAGAAAGAGTATTATGGGCCAGATAAGTGGCTTATTGGATACTCAGGCCTGGAGAAAGAAAGTTTAAATCTGGCCTCAGATACTTCCTAGCTTTGTGACCCTGGGCAAGCCACTTAACTGCTATTGCCCAGCCCTTATATAAGCTATTCTTCCTTAAAACCAATACATAGTATTGATCCTAAAATGGAAGGCAAGGGTTAAAAAAAAGAAAATTAGGAGAGAACATCCTAATGGGAGTCAAAAGTAGGGAGAAAATACAATAAAAGAGAATGAATTACCAATGATATAAATGTTGTGGAATGTTTGAGGAGGATGAGAATTGAGAAAATATCATTATATTTAGCAATTAAAACAAAATTAGAAATTTTGGAGAAATTTCAATAGCATGTGTGAGGTCAAAAGCCAAATTATAAGAGACTGAATAGTAAGCGGATAAACTACTCTTTTTTAGAAGTTTAGGAATAAAAGAAAGGATAGACAGGCAGTAACCTGAGAGATTGGACAGCTAGATGGTAAATTGGTCTGGAGTCAAGAAGACCTGAGTTCAAATTTAGCCTCAGACTCTTACTAGCTATGTGATCCTGGGCAAGTCATGTAAACTTATTTGCCTCAATTTCCTCATCTATAAATGAGCTGGAGAGGGAAAAGGAAAACCACTCCAATATCTTTGCCAAGAAAACCCCAAATTGTGTCAGGAAGAGATCTTTACCTTCCCTTCCCTTCCATGACTGTACAACTACCATGACTACCACCACCACTATCTGAGAGACTGGTGAGTCCAGGGAAATATTATTATTTTATAATATTTAGGAAGAGGAACTCTATGTTTATAACAAAGGAAGAATCATGAGATAGAAGAAATTTAAGGGGAGAGACAGAGACAGAGATAGAGAAAAAAATTAATAAGGCAAGCTCCAATAGGAATGGGAGGGAACAGAATCAAGAGCATATTTTTGAGAAGCATAAAGGAAGAGAAGACAGTTTAAGATGCTAAGAGACTTTCAAATGTGGAGAAGAGGAAAAGGGGAAGAAGGAATTGATTTCCTCCATAAAATATCAGATAAGACCATCTACTGAGAAGGTGAATTGAGGAGGGCATGCCATGTTTAAGCAGTTAAGGTTCTCATTTCTTTCCATAAAATATTCTCCCTCCCATTGGCCAGGATAGTAAGTTCTGTTTGGACCTAGATTCCTCCCGGATTTTAATGTAATTGTTATCTGAGAGGAGGTCAGTACCATGATCAGAGGTTATAGTGAAGTTAAAGTTTTTGACCGATTCATTTAATGAAGCTTACCTTAAGGTTGACTATATTCTGCTACCATTATGGAATGCAAGGAGAAACTGTCACAGAATATATTTAAGAAGGAGGAAGAGTTATTAGCTGTGTCAGTAGACATAATTTGGTCCACTTTTGTGCTTTGTGTCATTCTGGCTTCATAGGGTAAGGCCCTGGTGCATTTCTAGGTAGTGATGTCTGGTAAGGCTTTGCATTTTGGTTACTCACCTCATTATCCATTTTGTGACTAGAAAGCCTTTAAGAGACAAATTAGTTAGTATTTCTGATGTTACTATTTCTGAGACTGTCCTATCAACCTGGGGGTGTGTTTGTGAATTCAGTCATAATATCTGGGGACTTCTCCTGCTTCATTATGAAGGCTGATGTTATCTTGATTCAGTCTATTCATTCTTGAATACAGCAGTCCATTGGCATTATCCCAATGAGTGTTGAATATCCCTCTTCCTAATTTTAATATTATTTTCTATTTCTATCAGCACTGATGTAGGAAATATATTTTTATGTCTGTTGTAGGACCTGATGGTATCAATGCTTCCTGAATTCCTTGAAGTTGAATCTAGAGCTGATGAGAGAGATCATTAAAGACTCTCTAGCTTCATTAATATCACCCCCTAAATATCTTCACTTATATCCAAAAGAGAGGAAACACTGAAAATTACAGTGTGGTAAGTGCAAAACCATTTCATCTTATAATTGTGTCCCATCTTGACTAAAGGATAATTTAAGGAGGGAGAGGAAGTGGAGGATCATGCTTTTCTTCTAATGCTTCTGGAGTAGAAGCATCCTGGGGGAAAAAAACAGGAAAGTGAGCCATTCAATTTGAATAGACTTCTTTGGTAGTCAGAAAGGCAGCCATGTTTTAGGAAGGCTATATAATATAGAGGAAAGAATGAGTTGGAGGTCCAGGACTGTTATTTTCTATCTGTGATCTTGAGCTAATCAATTAATTTCCCTGAGTTACAATTCCTTTATTTGCAAAATGGGGATCATAACATCCTTACCCCCTTCTAACAGGGTTGCTTTGAGTATCAAAAGGTATGATGCTGTATACACATGAATGATTGCTAATTATGAGTACTTGGTAACAAAGACTCATGGTCCTAGAGATTTGGTCAGGAAAATGAGTAGAGAAGACTGGGGCAGAAGTTTCAGTTTCTAGAAGTTTGTGTTTTGTAATAGTAGCCTTTGCCATAGTGCTGTAGTGAAGGCTGCTTCCAGGCATCCCCATTATCTTCCCCACCCCATAAAATAACAGAGAACACATGTTAATATTACAGAGTAACAAATACTTTATGTATGTTACTCATTTGAGATTCATGATAATCTTGTGAGGAAAGCAATCTCCTTCATAATTCAAAAGTTGATAAACTGTGCTCTTCTCCTCTCTTCTTCACCGACCTCTGCTCTAGTGGGTAATTATCTCTGCCCCTCTCCCAGATTTAGACCTTACATGGGGAAGTGATTAGGGGCACAGTGGCAAGGTGGTTGAGAAATTGGAGGGGAAAGTAGAGAATAAAGTGAAGAATAACTGGATCTTCCCTAAAATGGTAGACCAAGTGATGAATTCACCAATCAAGACAGTGATGTTCCATAAAAGATTAACTTCCAATGGAAATACCACCTGAAGAAAAAATGCCTTATATATTGTGCACACACACACACACACACACACAAATGTTCATACTCCCTTTTTCTTTATCTGAGAAATATTTCCCATCGTTTGGGGGTCATTATTGCCCCCACATTTTCAGTTCACACTCATAGTTAAGTAGCTGAGCCAGGATTCAAATTCAGAACTCCTAATTTCAATTTTTATTGCTCATTCCATTGTACTACTCTCATTTATAAAGGAGATTCCTGATCAATTTCCTATTATGCTAGATGACACATAAGTGCCTTCCAGAAAATTCAGCTACCAGCACACAAATCCATGGAGTAGAAGCTCAATAATGGTTTATGATGGGCAGAGGCTCAGAGGAAGAGACATTTGTCTGTGTGGTCTTGGATAAGTCACAAACTCACTAAGCCTCATTTTTCTTCTGAGCAAATTGATGGTATTGGACTAGGAAATCTCTTGGGTTCCTTCCAGGTAAAGAGCTAGAATCCTGTGATCTTAAGTGTAAGTAGGAGCAAGAGACAATATGAATAAAAACTGGGAGGAAGAAGCTTTGACTTTGCTTCACTCACTCAGTACTATGAGGAAGAATTTACCAACAGTCAGTTCCCAGGGCAGTCAGAAGAGCAGAGGCTGTTAGGAAACAGGCTCAGTGGGAGCTTTTAAGAAGGTGGAGTTTTGATTGGATCGAAGATCCTCTTTTTCACATTGTGCCCTCAGCACAGTAATACACTGCTGTGTCTTCTAATGTCAGGCTGTTCATTTGTAAGTATGCAGAATTGGTGGTGTAATTTTTAAAGGTGATGAATCTCTCACTGTTTCAGAGTAAGATACTTCTGAATCAGTGTAAATGTAAGAGATAAATCTGGGTGCTTCCCGAGGAGCATCACGGTACCAATATATCCAACTTTCACTAATATTGAACCTATTTGCCTTACAGGAGATCTGCAGAGTTTCTCCAGCTCTCTTTACATCTCTTCCTGATTGCTGGCGCTGATCCTCTGTGCCTATCCCTGTGAAATACAGAAAATAGTGTGACTCCATGGGCTCGTGAATCCAGTCTTACCTTTAGAGTCTCTAAGAGAGTTGAGAAAGAAAATTACCTTTGAAAAGTATCAGAAGGAAGAAGAGCTCCCTGCCAAATCTCATGTTGATGATCTAGGTTAAAAAGCAAATGATTTAGGAAGTCAAAGGAAGTCACGTGAGAGGTAGTGAGACCATAACTGCTCTCCACAAGCTCAGGGAGAGAGACTCCTCCAGAGAAGGACCACTAAAGTAGGCTTTCATTTGACTGCTTTGTACATGAGGGAATTAGGCTCCACCTTTATCTAGAAGTTAAAAGGAACTGCACAACTGCACCTCACATAAAAGTGTTTGGGTAAAGGAATTCAAAGCACCACATTGTCTCCAGAATCGCCAAAGTTAATCAGAAATTGACCTTAGAATCTTTGTTTTTAGGTATATTATTTCTTCAGTATAGGAAATAAATAACTGAATGTTGCAAAAAATGTTAGAAGATTCTTGGAGATGAATACAAAGCTAGGACACTGAACTTTTCTCACATTTGGGTCACTTGTCTGAAGCACATTGTGGATCAACATTTCTCAAAATGAAACTCCAACAGTATAGTTTTTTTAAACCAACTAAGCAGAGGACATCAAAATTCAAAGTAAAATGCAATTAGCAATACTACAAAATAATTGATAATAAAGATTTTCCCCAAGAACAAAGAGGCAATCTCTTCCAAAGATGACCATACTATTAGTGTAGAATATAATGTAGAGAAAATATGTGGCTAAGGAAATTCACTACTCTAATGCCATTGCTCATTCCACCACAGGGCCAGTGATGTCTTCTGGTGATGCCATCAGGTGAATCTCCTTCTCAGTTGGGATCCTCTGCTTACCTCTCTTTACTGGGCTGCTCTCTACTGTCCTGTTCTCTGTTGGATGTCTCTGAGCTACTCTTTGCTGATCTCTTGATCTGCTACTTTCTGTTACCATTTGCTGTTCTTCAGCTGTGATGTGTCTCTTTCTACATAGTGTGAAAAGACCTATTGGATTTTTCAGTTATAGTCCCAGTTCTTTTGTGATGCAGAACTCACCTATAACTGCAACTGGTCAGCTAACTTGGGGGGCCCTTAGGTATTCAAATTTGATTTTTAGATTGACTGTGCTTGTGTTTCACTGGCTACTTCCTGATGCCAGTATTCTACTTTATTTGGGGTTAGAAAATTCCTTACAATGACAATAATAGTCTAAGAAAATTTTAGCCACTACCAAAAGGGGCTAGTTGGAGCTGGCAATCTTTGCCTATTTTCCCTGAAGGTAATGAAGTTGCTATTTACTTTGTAATGTAATTGTAGAATCTTAGAGTTGGAAGTC
Source organism: Monodelphis domestica (assembly GCF_027887165.1). NCBI lineage: Eukaryota > Metazoa > Chordata > Mammalia > Didelphimorphia > Didelphidae > Monodelphis > Monodelphis domestica. The sequence goes on along the minus strand of NC_077227.1, from coordinate 176,121,662 downwards.
ACTTATTCCAACTTAACTAAAACTGGAGACTCCTCTAATATCTTTCACATATGACCACCAAAACTCTGCTTACCCCCTTTCAGACCACTATTTTATGGAGGATACTTATTTCACTGGTGGACAGCTCTAACAATTTGAAAATTTTAACATGCTGAGTTCAAGTCTGATTTCTTAGAACTAAGAAATGCCAGTTCTACCTCCCCAGCATTAATCACATTTGTCTCATTCTCTCTATTCATCTGGCCACCACTCTAGTTCAGTCCCTCATTATCTCACCTCTGAAAAATGAAGTTAATCTCTTTATTGGACTCCCAGCTTCAGGGCATAAAACACAGATCATATTTATGGAGCTGGTCATGATCTGCCCAATAAACTCTAGGGTTCCTCGTTACTTTTAAAATAAAATATCAACTTCTTTGTTCTGTCTTTAAGGCCCTTAACAATGTGATTCCAACTTACCTTTCGAGCCTATCATACTTTACCCTCCCAGTTCATTCAATATGATCCTGCCAAGTTATTCTACTTACTATTCTTCACATATAACCCCCCCCTCTTTTGTTTATGTGGTTTTGTATTGACTGTCTCCTATGCAAAGAATCTCTCCTCACCCCTGCTTTCTTAGTTGCCTTAAAAACTTGGCTTCCTCCTATATAATTATTTTCCTGACTTTTTCAACTGCTAGACCCTCCCTGGCCCCACTCAATTGCCTTATAGACTTTTTTGGGGGGCATTTATTTAGTTTGTATATATTTATATGTATACATGTTGTTTACATGATTCCCTATTCCAGAATGTAATCTCTTTAAGGACAAGAAATGTTTCATTTGTCTATTCCCAGAATCTAGCAATGCTTAGCATAGCACAGGAGATTAATAAATTCTAATTGATTTATTGATTTTTCTGGACACTTGACTTTTTTGGCTCCCATATTCCAATGTGAATGCACTTAGCTTTGTGTCTTTTCCCCATGAGTTGCTCCTTATCCTTCTCTCCATTTTTACCTTACATGGTTGAGTTTTTGAGCCCAGATGTGGACTTTTCATTTATTCCTATTAAATTTCATCTTATTGGTTTTAAGTCCAATGATGCTTTTTGAATTGACCAATCTGATAAATATTACATTTACAATTTCATCCACCTAGCTAAAAAAATGCCAAAGAAGAAGGGACTAAAGACTTTTATCTAGGTTGATATAGGTCCATTGACCAATTCTTTTGAGTTATGATGGTATTATACAGTTGCAAATCCAAGTAATTGCAATAATCTTTGAGACTATGTTTCTCCATTTTATCTGCCAGAGTATGATACCATGTTCTTTGCTGAAATCAATATGCACTCCCAAGTGGTACTTTGGGTCTACTACATTCCATTATATGGATATTTTTACCTCCCCACAAACCTCAGGATTTGGCTCATTGGTGTCCCCTTCTGGTGTTTTGATCACCTAAGTTCTACTTTTAGAAGCTGGCTCCTTACCACCTATATTTTCTTCTGAGAGAGAGAAGGTACCTATTTCTCTTCTCCCTGACTACAGTATATTATCCCCTTAAAATTGTTTTAAGAGAATTATTTAGCAATCTTGTGAAAAATCATATAAGAGATTAACATAATTAAAAAAAGAAAAATTTAGATGTTATTGAGTTCTTAATTTTGGTGTTCATATCACTCTAACCAGAATCTGACTTTAATCTTTCTGAGTTCACTACTTCTCTTGTTCGGCTGAAATTATCTTCCTTAACCATCATCTTTGAATATAGTTAGTCTATCCACTCTTCTCTAGCCTAGGCGCTAGGCTAAGCTCTAGATATTCTTATTGTCAGGGGTGCTTCTAGATGTTTCTGACTTCTAAGAATCTGCTTCCTTTATTCTAAACTCTGGGTCTGAGAGTTCATCAATCTGCCTACTCTGTGACTCTGACAACACATCTTTCTCTTTGGCTTCAGATCTACAAAGGACTTACAGTCACTCTCCCTACTCTAAACTCACTGGTTATGGGCTTTTGTGTCCTTTATATCTAGAACCAATGGTCACAAAGTCCTTTCTCTGGTAAGTCCCTGAAATTTGGTCACAAGTTGGATTTATGGAGCTATTGCTTTACTAGGGGGTATAATCAGAAAGGGTCTCCTATAAACAGTAAGATTGGACCTTAGATTTGAAGGAATTCAGGGAATCCAGAGAAGAAGAAGGAAAGACTCCCAGGTTTGACCCATTTTCCATCACAAGGTCTGACTTTTCTTCAGAGCCTCTAAGACTGGCCCTTTGTTTTTATGACTTTACTGGGATGTCACACCTGAGCTTTAAATAAAATATTTGATATTCAAAATTAAATATATTGTTACCCCTATTCCATTCACTGTATTTTTCATGTTCACAGTCTTGTTAGTAACATGACTTTCCCTTTTAGTATCCAATCACTCATTTGGGCCTATAGTTTCCACCTCCACAACTATACTGATATTTCTTCCTTCTTATGTTTTCATTGCTACTTCTTTGGTATAGGCTCTAATTACCACCTGCCTTGATTATTGTGATAGCCTCTTTAGGGATCTCCCTTTCTTTACAGTGTCCTCTCCAACTCCCAATCCATTTTATATATTATATTCAGAATAGTCTCTTTTTTTGTGTGTAGAGATCTGGCCACCTCAATTCTCTATTTTTAAAAATCTTCAGTGATTCCCAACTGGATAATAAGGAAAATTTACATTTTTGTGCATATTGGCACAAAAATGGGTCTGTCTAATGAAATCTTCCAACTTCAGCAACAATTTTTCCTTTTCCTTAAATATCCCTGGGAATAGGTCCCATTTCATAATGCCTTAGTGTTGGAACTGAAAACTCAGTAAAAGCCTAGAACTGTCCTCTGTTTCAGTGGCAAAATAGCTAACTACTTTCAGCTTCTACTTTAGTCACTGCCAGCAGGTTTAATATGTACTATGGTCCATTTAAATATATACAAGTGTTATCAAATACTGCTCCATTAATTTGTAAATTCATTTTGGCACCTTGGCAGCTAAGGGGGGCAGGGATCAGAAATCAAGGGGAAGGAAAGAGCAAATGTTAAAAAATTAGGATACAGGGAGAAGGAAGGATCACTTTTTAAAATATTTTAAAGTTTGGTAGAGAAAATTTTGGGATCTGATTAAAAATGTGCTGTCACCAAATCCTAGTGCAAGGACTCATGGAACAATGGTCTAGAATATGGATCTGATTGTATCCAACATTTTTCTTTGTAGGCACAAACTCCAGTATGAAAAGTGACTTTTCCCAAGATTCTTGCTATTTTACATAACCAACCTATATTAACTTGTGGATCAAAATTGATGTCAGAGAAGCTTATCAGTGTAAATTCCCTCTGCTGCTTCATCTGCTTTCTGAGATATATTGTCAGGAAAAAAATCAAGAAATTAATTAGATATTCTGGTGTTAGTACAATGAAACTTCCATCATATGCTCACATAATTTGAAGTCCCCCAATCAGTATTTTATCTTGCCTTTGAGAAAAATTTAAAATTTGTATTAGGAAAGAACCAGTCATTATCTTTCTACCCAGTGATTCATATATCTTTTGTTTCTCTTTATTTTTTTTGTTTACTCAAATACTCTCCATTGCAATTTTATTTTTAGATTTATAGATATATTACTTAGCATACAGAAGTCTTTTTCATCCTCTTTTTAAAAAATTGCATTTGTTTCTTTTGAACAAGGCATACTCTTGCATCATCATAGTTTGGTCACAGTTTCCATCCCACTAAAGTTTGGTATTACCCATGAAATCCAATAGTATTTTCATTTTTGTGCTAAAGTTTCAAGATTACATTATTTGTTACTCATACTCTATGCATTCAACAGTTATGGAAGTAGATATAATTTTTATTTATTTATTTTACCTCTTATTTCATCTAGAAAAATTAGTAGATACATTCTCTATTATTCCATTATAAATAGTTAACCCAGAGATCATTTTGGCTTAAACATCAACTTTTGTTACAGAGTTTGACATAGAGATAAATTCTGTGAAAATTTAAAAGAACCTTCAAATTAAATCAACATATACCCCAATATTTGATTATTTCAAAGCAAAGGGCTAGAAAATGAAAAAACATGACTCACAAGTGAGAAATGAAAGAGGGTAGAAATTTGCAGGTTACAAAGAAGCCCTGTTCCTATATATTATAACTACTTTCTCTTAGAAGCAAATCAGGAAATTCTGGATCTGTCCCTAAAGTTTACTACTAGATTTTCTGTGGGAGAAAAACCAGGAGAAGAGTTATAGATTTTCCCTGAATAATAAGGAGGAAGAAGTTGTTAAGCTTATTTGAAGACATCTCGACATTCAAAGGAGGCAAGAGCCATTTTTGGGGAAGACATCTATTGGAGGACCTGAAGAAATGCTTAATAACTTGAGCTGAAGAGAGGCTCAGATTGAAAAAGGATTATATATGAAGGAGTAAAAGGATGGAGGATAAAAACCTGAAGTAAGGAGCTCAAAGAAAAGGAAATGAAGATAGTAGGCAATGAAAGGCAAATAAGAAAAGGTAAGTAAAAAAAGTTGATAGATTAAATTGGCAAAACAAATGAAAGGTTAGTGAATGATGGGAAAGAAAGGAGAGTGGGACTTTCAAGTTATTAGGAAATAGTTAAAAGGTTTCAAAGTTCTTAATGAGGAGTTTAGGAGATGATGTGTGGATATCCACAAGTAGATTGAAAAACCAAGCTAGAAAGATTCTCAATTAACATAGAGAGCAGGTAAAAATTTTGCAGTGATTTTCACTGAATGGGTGATGTTGATATTTTTGCCACATTTAAGTGATTATTCTGTGTGTTTTAAGGGCAGTCTACTCTCCATTCTGGAAGAGAAGGCAAAAGGTTCAAAACAAATCTCTATGTATCCCAAATTATCAGGTATAATGGAGTGTAATAAAAAAATGACTTGGAAGAGAAATTTCAATAGGTGAAAAAAAAGATATGAAGTATCAGAAGGGAATTTTACATGCATAGTGGAAGAATATTTTTCAGAGGTATGAAAGGAAAAGATCAATTGTACACTTGTAGCTAAAAAATAGTGGCTCTTCCTAAAGATGAGGAAATTGTATGCATTGAAGAATAAATAGCTGTTTTTCCTCCAAAGAATGATGAAGTAGAACCACAGAAACGGTTGAAGAAGAGATTACCCAGTTAGAATCAGAAAAAAAGTGGAGAAGGAAAATGATGTTTGGCAAATCCCTGAGAGGGTGAATTGAGGCAGTTATTTGTCAATCTGGTCTCTATCCAGGGCAGGCATCTAAGACAAAGGCATCTAAGACCTTTTAAGAAGTGTTAGAATGAATGACTACTACCTATTTCTGGTGAATCACATAGGCAAAAATTACAGACAGAAGAAACTTAGAAAGAAGTTGTCAAAGGGTATAAACTCTTGGATGAGAAACTAAAGATCACAGGATAGGTAGTATTCTCCTCATTTTTGCCCATTGAAAATAAGGGATACAGAAAAGATAAGTAAAATTGAAAAAAATAGTTGGTTAATAAGTTGATGTCTGGAAGTGCTTTTGGCTTTCCAGACAATGATCAAAAATAGGAATAGCATGCACCTAGCCAGGGATGGAAAGCATCTAACAAAAGATAGTAAAAATGTTCTAGTGTCTTAAAATCTAATCAGAAGAGCCCTCTAATTAAGAGGACACTATGAAAGAGAGAAAGGGAAAAGATTACCTATACAACAAACTAGACGCTATGGAAAATAACTACAATGGAGGAAAAAAGAGTATCAGTAGGAAAAATGAAAGTTTTATAGGAGATACAATCCAAAAAAGCAGTTTTCATTAAGAACTATTTGCTTAAATATCTATCAGGTACCAGAATTGATTCATGATTCAGATTTGAATTGCTGAGCCACCGTCATTGATATTGGAAAGACTGTACAGAATGGGTCAAGGAGTCACAAGCCTGGAGAAGGCCTGATTTCTTTTTTTTAATTTTAAACATTATTTTATTTGGTCGTTTTCATACATTATTCACTGGAAACAAAGATCATTTTCTTTTCCTCCCCTCCCCCCCACCTTTCCCTCTCCCATAGCCGACGCATGATTCCACTGGTTATCACAAGATTTTTTTTTTTTAAAGGAAGTAAAAGTCTTTAATTTATAGGACAGTGAACTTTATTTTAATCCCTGGCAAGATCCTAGAATACATTACTGAACAGATGGTTAGTGAATGTGAGGAAAAGGGGGGAAGTAATCTTTTCCCTTTCTCTCTTTCATAGTATCCTCTTAATTAGAGGGCCCATCTGATTAGATTAGGAAAGGGGGGGGGGAAGTTTCACAAAGTCCCCACCTAAGAACAAGTTTTGCCAGAGCAAACCAATTTCCTTTTTCTAAATTGGTAGATCTGGGGAATACAGTACTTCAGATGTGTCAGACATTCACCAGCGGCTCATGATTTTCAACACCTTCAAGTGAGGTCAAAGCCAGACTAAAATATGATTGGGAAATATTTAACAAAATAAATAAAAATACAATAGAACCTAGATAATGTTAATGTGATTAAATCAATATGCAGTCCAGAGGTACCTTTATGTGTGGTTTAGTGGCCCCCATTTCTATTTGAGTTTGACACCACTGCAGTATATGTAATGGATTGGATCTTAGCAAAGTGATCATTAACCATCTCATGCTATTCAAAATTTTTTTTATTCATTTAATTAATTTATTATATTATTATATTTTATCATATTTATTTTATATATTATTACCTTCTGTCTTAGAATTGAAATTGGGTAGAACAGTAAGGGTACGACAATTGGGATTAAGTGACTTATCAAGGGTCACACAATGAGGAAGTGTCTGAGGTCAGATTTGTCTTATACTTAGAAAAACGTTGACTTTACAAGGATAAAACCTATGACTAGTTAGGTGGAAATTTTTCTGAAAAAGATCTGGATCTATATGTAGTCAGTGAACCTGGGCACCCCCAAATGAAATCTTTGGCTGCATCAATGAAGGCAGAAAATTTTCTGTCTTTCTTTTGTGGAAATAAACATGTTTGCCAGTGATTTTCTTTTCTTTTTCTTTTTTAAAAACCTTTACTTTCTTGCTTTAGAACTGATACTAAATATGTCGGTTCTAAGGCAGAAGAATGGTTAGGGCTAGGCTATTGGGATTAAATGACTTGTTCAGGGTCACGTAGCTAATAAGTGTATGAGATAAAATTTGAACCCAGGACTTCTTATCTCCAGATCTGATTCTCTATCCACTGAGTCCCTTGTCAGTGATTTTATAGTTTGTAATAAAAAAAAAATTAAAGAATAGAAAGTGATAATTCTGTTGCACTCTGTTGTAGCCAAACCACATACTGTATTTTGTTCAATTCTGAGCTCCACAATTTAGGAAGGATATTAATAAGCTGGGAAGTGTCTAGAGAAGGGCAATCAGAACAGTAAGGAAATCTTGAGTTCATGCCAGACAAGGATCAGTTGAAGGCACTGGGAATAGTTAGCCTGGAGAAGAGAAGACTCAGGAAGGACTTGATAACTGTCTTAAAGTATTTGAAGTTTGTGATAGTGATTTCCTTTGGTTTCAAATGAGAAAACCAGAAGAACTGCGTGCATTTTTCAAAGGCAAATTTAGACTTAACATAAAAAATCTCTATAATAATGAAAATTATTCAAAAATGAAGTGGAGGGGCAGTGAGGTGGTCCAGTGGATAAAGAGTCAGCCTGGAGATGGGAGGACCTGAGTTTAAATCTGGCCTCACATACTTCCTAGCTGTATGACCCTGGGCAAGTTACTTACCCCCCCCAGTTATCTAGCCCTCATAACTCTTCTTCCTTGGAAACAATACTTAGTATCAGTTCTAAGATAAAAGGTAAAGGATTTTTAAAAAATGAAGGGGAATAAAAGGTAATGAATGTGTTCCTTTTTCTTGGAGGTCATTAAGTAGAGACTAGATGACTACTTGTTGAGTGTTACTATAGTGAGAATACTCATATATTTATTGGTTGGATGAAATGGCCATTGAGATCCTTTCTAACTCGGCAATGAATGTTATTGTGTCTTAACAGACAGAAAATGACTGGTTATTGATATGAGTCATTTTAAGATTGATTCTCTCTCAGTCAGACTCCGTGCTTCTTAGAGCAAGGAACAAAATCAATATGAAATTAGAAGAAAAAATGAAAATGAGAAGATAAGGCAGGCAACTGGGGGAGTTCCACTCTGACCTATGAAACAAGTAAAATACCTCCAATGAAAAATGAGAAATAGATGAAAGGGAAAAAAATAGATGTAAGGGAAAAAAAAGGTAATTGGTCACCATTTCCTAGGTAAGTTTAACTAATAAATCAGTTGCTGTATTGAAGAATCCCATAGGGCCAAGGACCCATTTTAGCCAGTCAACCCTTTGATTTCTTTCTGAGTGGAGAAATGGGGCAGCCAAAGGTAACACCAATTTAAAATATAAGCTTATTTGCAAAATCTTATAGAGGAGTAGGAGAGTAGAAGATTCTGCATGATATGTTTCATAAAACCACTTTCTATAAATGAGATCATCCTCCAAACAGTTACAGACTTGGAAGGAAGGTAAAGCAGATGATAGGAAACAATCTTGTCAAGATTACTTTGCTCCCCTCCCCCATTAATGCCAAAATGCCAGTGGAGCCACATTTGGATTCTAATAGAATAACTAAGGAATAAAGAAAAATCACTTAAAATAAGAACTATTCCCCATCAATCAATGGTCAAAAGACAAGAAAAAAACAAGATATTTTCAGATGAAGAAATTGAAGTCATAGATAGTCATATGAAAAAATTCTCTAAATAATTACTGATTTGAGAAATGCATTCAAAACCATCTTGAGATATCACCCCACATCTATCAAATTGGCTAAAATGATAAAAAAGCAAAATGAAAAAAATTTGGAGGGGTTGTGGAAAAATGGGGACACAAATACACTGTTCATGGGATTGTGAACTGATCCAACCATTTTGGAGAGCAATTTGAAATTATGCTCAGACAGTTATAAAACTGTGTATATCTTTAGACCTGTCAATACCACTGTTGTATCTCTATCCCAAGGTTACTATATCAGGGAAAAAAGAAAACAATCAACATATCCTAGAATATTTATAATAGTTCTCTTTGTGGTGGCAAAAAACTGGAGGCTAACATCTTTTTAAAAGTCTTGTATAATTTGAATATAGGCAAGGGGTAGACACAGCAGAAGAATGCCTTAAGGGCAGTATTTTGTTTTATCAAATCATTTTTATAGCCAACAAATAGAGGTGTCATTGTCTGCACCATTTATTCACTTGTGTGACTAGAAAGAAATAACAAAAATATTATTTTGTTCAATAACTCTTTGCTTATAGATATTAAACAAGGTATGAAACAGGGAGATATACTTGCCAAACGTGACTGCTGCTGTTATAGAGATGGTTATTCAGAGTCTGATCTAAGGAAGATTTCCCAAGGTCTTTCAGATGTTCTTATTTGCAGATGGCATTTTGTAGATTGCACTAAGTCCTGAAACATTACAGAGCTTCCTAAATAATGTTCATAATCATGTAAAAATCCATATGGGAAAAACTAAGTGGATGCTGAATGCCTGTTGTCCAACCCAGGGTATTCCTGGTGATCTATCGGTACATTGTTTGGAGGAATAATGGATTTATCTCAAAATAGAATAGGAGGGGAATGGACTGGATTGCTCTGGGGAAATTGTAAAGGACTTTTAATGACCCTAAGCTTCTCTTTAACAAAGACTCATTTTTCTTTTTTAGCACCAATATTCTTCCAATGATGCTATGTGCTTCAGAAGCATGAAATACTAATCTCTGAATAATTAAAATTGTAGGTCACCCACTTGTAGGTCATCAGAGGACAATGGAGAGATACATAGTTATTGTGAAGAAGCATTTTACCAACATAGAAATGAAAAGAAGAATCAGCACCAAAGATATTATTAAAGATATGTATGTAGGCATACCTCAGAGATACCACAATAAAGTGACTATTGCAATAAAAAGGTCATGTGAATTTTTTGGCTTTCCAGTATATATGAAAGTTGTGGTTACGTTATACTGTGGCCTAATAAGTGTATAATAGTATTAGGTTTAAAATATATACCTTAATTAAAATATTTTATTTCTACAGAATGCTAATCATCATTTGAGCCTTCGGAGACTTGTAATCTTTTTCCTGGTGGAGGGTCTTACCTCTATGTTGATGATTGCAGACTGATCAGGGGAGTGGTTGCTGAAGATTTGGGAGACTGGCGATTTATTAAGACAACAATGAAGTTTGTTTCATTAATTGACTCTTCCTTTCGTGAAAGATTTCTTTGTAGCATGCAATGGTGTTTGATAGTATTTTACTTACAGTAGGATTTCTTTCAGAATTGAAGCCAATTCTCTCAAAACCTGCTGATGCTTTATCAACTAAGTTTATGTAATCTTCTTCAATATTGTTGTGTCTCAGGAAAGAGGGAAGCCCCAAGAGAAGGACAGAAAAGAGAGAATAGCTGATTAGGGGGGCAAGCAGAATACACACAACATTCATTGATTAAGTTTACTTCTTATATGAGTGTGCTTTGTGGCACCCCATCAAAGACCACTGATCACTATGAAAGACTTAGCTACTCCCAGCGATACAATGATCCAGGACAACTTCAAAGGGGCTTATGATAAAGAATGGAGTTGGAGTCAAATGCAGATCAAAGCACACTATTTTTTCACATTTGTTTATTTATGGTTTTATTTTGGGGTTTTGGTTTTATATGAGTATTATCTTACAAACAATGAGAAATATGGAAGTATATTCTGCATGATAAAATCTTTTAATTGAAAAAAAAAGATCACTGATCACAGATCACCATAACAGATATAATAATACTGGAAGAATTACAATATTGTGAGAATTAAAATGTGACAGAGACACAATGCAAGTGCATGCCGCTAGACTTGCTTAATTCTGGGTTGCCACAAACCTTGAATTTGTTTTTTTTTAATAATATTTTATTTGATCATATATGATCATTTGATCATATTCATTAAAGACAAAGATAATTTTCTTTTCCTCCCCCTCAAACCCCCCATAGCCGACGTGTGATTCCACTGGGTATCACGTGTTCTTGATTTGAACCCATTGCCATGTTGTTAGTATTTGCATTAGAGTGTTCGTTTAGAGTCTCTCCTCTGTCATGTCCCCTCAACCGCTATAGTCAGGCAGTTGCTTTTCCTTGGTGTTTCTACTCTCACAGTTTATCCTATGCTTATGGATAGTGTTTTTTCTCCTTGATCCCTGCAGATTGTTCAGGGACATTACACTGCCACTAATGGAGAAGTCCATTACGTTCGATTATACCACAGTGTATTAGTCGCTATGTACAATGTTCTCCTGGTTCTGCTCCTCTCGCTCTGCATCACTTCCTGGAGGTTGTTCCAGTCTCCATGGAATTCCTCCACTTTATTATTCCTTTTTGCACAATAGTATTCCATCACCAACATATGCCACAATTTGTTCAGCCATTCCCCAATTGATGGGCATCCCCTCATTTTCCAATTTTTGGCCACCACAAAGAACGCAGCTATGAATATTCTTGTACAAGTCTTTTTCCCCATTATCTCTTTGGGGTACAGACCCAGTAGTGCTATGGCTGGATCAAAGGGTAGACGTTCTTTTATCGCCCTTTGGGCATAGTTCCAAATTGCCCTCCAGAATGGTTGGATCAGTTCACAACTCCACCAGCAATGAATTAATGTCCCTACTTTGCCACATCCCCTCCAACATTCATTACTTTCCTTTGCTATCATGTTAGCCAATCTGCTAGGTGTGAGGTGATACCTTAGAGTTGTTTTGATTTGCATCTCTCTGATTATAAGAGATTTAGAACACTTCTTCATGTGCTTATTAATAGTTTTGATTTCTTTATCTGAAAACTGCCTATCCATGTCCCTTGCCCATTTATCAATTGGAGAATGGCTTGATTTTTTGTACAATTGATTTAGCTCTTTATAAATTTGAGTAATTAAACCTTTGTCAGAGGTTTCTATGAAGATTTTTTCCCAATTTGTTGTTTCCCTTCTGATTTTAGTTACATTGGTTTTGTTTGTACAAAAGCTTTTTAATTTGATGTAGTCGACGTTATTTATTTTACATTTTGTGATTCTTTCTATGTCTTGCTTGGTTTTAAAGTCGATTTCCCCTCCCAAAGGTCTGACATGTATACTATTCTGTGTTTACCCAATTTACTCATGTTTTCCTTCTTTATGTTTAAGTCATTCACCCATTTTGAATTTATCTTGGTGTAGGGTGTGAGGTGTTGATCTAATCTCTCCCACACTGTCTTCCAATTTTCCCAACAGTTTTTATCAAATAGTGGATTTTTGTCCCAAAAGCTGGGATCTTTGGGTTTATCGTATACTGTCTTGCTGAGGTCGCTTGCCCCCAGTCTATTCCATGGATCCTCCTTTCTGTCTCTTAGCCAGTACCAAATTGTTTTGATGACTGCTGCTTTGTAATATAGTTTGAGGTCTGGGACTGCAAGGCCTCCATCATTTGTGTTTTTTTTTTCATTATTTCCCTGGATATCCTTGATCTTTTGTTCTTCCAAATGAACTTTGTTATGTTTTTTTCTAAATCAGTAAAGAAATATTTTGGGAGTTCAATGGGTATGGCACTAAATAGATAAATAAGTTTGGGTAGGATGTTCATTTTTATTATATTGGCTCATCCTATCCATGAGCAGTTAATGTTTTTCCAATTGCTCAAGTCTAGTTTTAGTTGTGTGGAGAGTGTTTTGTAGTTGTGTTCATATAGTTCCTGTGTTTGTCTCGGGAGATAGATTCCTAGGTATTTTATTCTGTCTAAGGTGATTTTGAATGGGATTTCTCTTTCTAGTTTTTGCTGCTGAGCTGTGTTGGAGATATATAGAAAAGCTGATGACTCATGTGGGTTTATTTTGTATCCTGCAACTTTGCTAAAGTTGTTGATTATTTCAATTAGCTTTTTGGTCGAATCTCTAGGATTCTTTAAGTAGACCATCATGTCATCTGCAAAGAGCGATAACTTGGTCTCCTCCTTGCCTATTTTGATGCTTTCAATTTCTTTTTCTTCTCTAATTGCTACTGCTAGTGTTTCTAGTACAATATCAAATAGTAGAGGTGATAATGGGCATCCTTGTTTCACTCCTGATCTTATTGGGAATGCATCTAGTTTATCCCCATTGCAGATGATATTAGCTGATGGTTTTAGATATATACTGTTTATTATTTTTAGGAACAACCCTTCTATTCCTATGCTTTCTAGTGTTTTTAATAGGAAAGGGTGTTGTATTTTATCAAAGGTTTTTTCTGCATCTATTGAGATAATCATGTGGTTCTTGTTGGTTTGCTTGTTGATGTGGTCAATTATGTGGATGGTTTTCCTAATATTGAACCAGCCCTGCATCCCTGGTATAAATCCTACTTGATCATGGTGGATGACCCTTCTGATCACTTGCTGGAGTCTTTTTGCTAGTATCCTATTTAAGATTTTTGCATCTATATTCATTAGGGAGATTGGTCTGTAGTTTTCTTTCTCTGTTTTTGACCTGCCTGGTTTTGGAATAAGTACCATGTTTGTGTCATAAAAGGAGTTTGGTAGAACTCCCTCTTTACTTATTATGTCAAATAGTTTGTATAGTATTGGGATTAACTATTCTCTGAATGTTTGATAGAATTCACTGGTGAATCCGTCGGGCCTTGGGGATTTTTTCTTAGGGAGTTCTTTGATGGCCTGTTGGATTTCATTTTCTGATATGGGATTATTTAAGAAATCTATTTCTTCTTCTGTTAGTCTAGGCAGTTTGTATTTTTGTATATATTCATCCATATCACCTAAATTGGTATATTTATTGCCATATAATTGGGCAAAGTAATTTTTAATGATTGCCTTAATTTCCTCTTCATCGGAGGTGATGTCCCCCTTTTCATCTTTGATGCTATTAATTTGCTTTTCTTCTTTCCTTTTTTAATTAGATTGACCAGTACTTTGTCTATTTTGTTTGTTTTTTCAAAGTACCAGCTTCTTGTCTTATTTATTAAATCAATAGTTCTATCACTTTCGATTTTATCAATTTCTCCCTTAATTTTTAGGATTTCTAGTTTGGTTTTCTGCTGGGGGGTTTTAATTTGATCACTTTTGAGTTTTTTAATTTTCATTTCCAATTGATTGATCTCTGCTCTTCCTAGTTTGTTAATATATGCACTCAGGGATATGAATTTACCTCTGATTACTGCTTTGGCTGCATCCCAAAAGGTTTGAAGGGATGTCTTGCCATTGTCATTTTCCTCAATGAAATTATTAATTGTTTCTATGATTTCTTCTCTAACTAAATGATTTTGGAGTATCATATTGTTTAATTTCTAATTAGTTTTTTATTTGGTTTTCCATGTACCATTACTGATCATTATTTTTATTGCCTTGTGATCTGAAAAGGCTGCATTTATTATTTCTGCTTTTCTGCATTTGTATGCCATGTTTCTGTGACCTAATGTATGGTCAATCTTTGTGAATGTGCCATGTGGTGCTGAGAAGAAGGTGTATTCCTTTTTGTCCCTATTTATTTTTCTCCATATGTCTATTAATTCTAATTTTTCCAAGATTTCATTCACTTCTTTTACCTCTTATTTATTTTTTGATTTGATTTATCTAAATTTGATAATGGTTGGTTCAAGTTTCCCACTAATATGGTTTTACTGTCTATTTCTTCCTTCAATTCTCCTAGTTTCTCCATTAGAAATTTGGGTGCTATATTATTTGGTGCATATATGTTGATTAATGATATTTCCTCATTATCTAAAGTCCCTTTTAACAGAATGTAATTACCTTCCCTATCCCTTTTGATCAGGTCTATTTTTGCTTTGGCTTTATCAGATATCATGATTACCACTCTTGCCTTCTTTCTGTCAGTTGAGGCCCAGAAGGTCTTACTCCATCCTTTAATTCTGACCTTGTGGGTGTCTACCCACCTCATGTATGTTTCTTGGAGGCAACATATGGTAGGGTTTTGGATTCTAATCCATTCTGCTATTCGTCTACGTTTTATGGGTGAGTTCATCCCATTTACGTTCAAAGTTATGATTGTCACTTGTGGACTCCCTGACATTTTGATATCCTTCCCTAATTCTAACCTTTCTTCTTCAGCTTTAACTTTTTAATCCAGTGATTTATTTTAAATCAGTCCCCCTTGTCCCCTCCCTTGATATATTTCCCTTTCTAACCCCTCCCTTTTTGTTCCCTCCCCCACCCCCTCTTCTTCCCTTCCTTTTTTATATTCCCTCCCCCCCCCCACGTCCACCCTTGGTTTTCCCTTCTCCCTACCTTTCTTGGGTAAGATAGAATTCAAGATCCCAATGGATCTGGACATTCTTCCCTCTCAGAGTTGATTTCCCTGAGAGTAAGGTTTAAGTAAAAACTCTCTTCCTCTCCTTCTTCTTTTTTTTTTTTTAAACCCTTACCTTTCGTCTTGGAGTCAATACTGTGTATTGGCTCCAAGGCAGAAGAGTGGTAAGGGCTAGGCAATGGGGGTCAAGTGACTTGTCCAGGGTCACACAGCTAGGAAGTGGCTGAGGCCGGATTTGAACCTAGGACCTCCCGTCTCTAGGCCTGGTTCTCAATCCACTGAGCTACCCAGCTGCCCCCTCCTCTCCTTCTTATAGGAGTTTTCTTCCCTTCCCCTTCCCATGTGAATCTTTGTGTGAGAAATATTATTTTATTTGGTCTTTCTTTTCCCCCTATTTACACATTACATTTCCCCCACATATTAATATACATAGATTGATATAAATATAGTCCTTATAGAAGAGAGTTTGAATAAAAGAAAAAGATAACATTTTTCTCCTTTCCCTTTCCTTCATATTTACCTTTTCAGGTATTCCATGCTCTTTGTTTTTCGATATCGAACTTTCCATAGAGCTCTGGTCTTTTCTTTGCAAAAACATGGAAATCTTCTATTTTGTTGAATGCCCATACTTTCCCTTGGAAATAAATAGTCAGTTTTGATGGGTAGCTGATTCTTGGTTGAAGGCCCAGCTCCCTTGCCTTTCTGAAAATCATGTTCCATGCCTTACAGTCTTTCAGAGAGGAGCTTGCAAGGTCTTGTGTGACCGTAATTGGCATTCCTTTATATCTAAATTGTCTTTTTCTGGCTTCTTGTAAGATTTTTTCTTTTGCTTGAAAGCTTTGGAATTTGGCAATTACATTCCTGGGAGTTGTCTTTTGGGAATTTAGTGTAGAGGGTGCTCTGTGAGCTCTTTCAGTGGCTGTATTGCCCCGTTGTTCTAGAATCTCTGGGCAATTTTCTTTGATTATCTCTTGTATTACGATGTCAAGTTTGCTGTTTATTTCTGGCTTTTCTGGTAGTCCAATTATTCTTAAATTGTCTCTTTTACCTCTATTTTCCAAGTCTATGACCTAGTCAGTGAGATATTTTATGTTCTCTTCTAATTTCTTGGTATTTTGCCTTTGCTTTATTAATTCTTGCTCTTTTTCTTCCAGTTGGCTGATTCTGACTTTTAAAGCCTGCTCTTCCTTTTCAGTTTGGTCAAAGTAGTTTTTGTAGATACATGAATTTCTTTTGCATTATTTCCCACTTTTCCTCCCAGAAAGCTTCCATCTTTTTGATCATTTCAGATTCAAATTCTTCATGGGTTTGTGGAGAGTTTCTGTTTCCTTTGGAAGGTTTCGGAGCATTTGCTTGTGTTTCCTCTTCTATCTCCTCTGTATTTTGTATTTTTGCTCCATAAAATATGTCCAATGTTGCTCCCTTCTTCTTGTTTTTTTTCTTGGAGTTTTGGGGATTTTCTGTGCTGTTTTCCATCTCTATCTGAGTGGGGAGGTCTAGGTTTTCTTATCTCTGTCTGGTGTTCAGAGGCTTTAGCCCCAGGCAAATTGTCCATTAATGGGTGTTACCGCTCTCAGTTCCCTCCCGATGCTTCTTTGTTGCCTTACTCCCATGCTCTGAGCCTGGCTTTGCACTGTCCCCAAGGTATCTCAGAGCCTTTGTGGGCCAGAGAGGCCTGCACTCTGAGGGGGGAGGGGCCAAGGCTTCCGGGAGCTCTGAGGGCTCCTGATAGGATTAACTTCAGTTGGGTTGGATTGAGTGTGCCTTAAAGCAGGGACCTTCCCTGAGACTCAGATGGAAGGATCCAGCCAGGGTGCTACAGGCTTCCCTCTGCCTCTCTGTTTCCTGGCTGTCTGGGTGCTCCCGTGACTGGCTCAGGTTGTTTTCAGGATGTGGCCTTCTGAATAGCCAGACCTGAGGATTACTGTTGTCTCAGAAGACCCTGCACTCTGAGGAGGGAAGGGCCGTGGCTTCCCGGAGCTCCGAGGGCTCCTGATAGGATTAATTTCCCCTGGGTTGGATTGAGTGTGTCTTAAAGCAGGGACCTTCCCTGAGACTCAGATGGAAGGATCCAGCCAGGAGACTACAGGCTCCCCTCTGTCTCTCTCTGTTTCCCTGCTGTCTGGGTGCCCCCGTGACTGGCTCAGGTTGTTTTCAGGGTGAGGCCTTCAGAATAGCCAGCCCTGGGGTCCTTTTGCTGGCTCTTAGGTTCCCGCTGCTGCCTTGGACTCAGAGCTCTGGGTTGGGGGGGATGGGTCCTGGGACCTTCCTTCTGTCTCTCCCTTAAATCCAAGTGATCTCGGGTTCTGGCTTTTGGGGGGCTGTACCTTTTGATCCAGGTCCAGGTCCAGGAGGACGGTTCCCTGGATCTGTCCTGTTGTTTGTTTTGAATTTTGGTGTCCTGGGAGCATACAGTTTGAGATCGGTAAGGAAGGGGTTTCTGGAGATCTGAACTTTAGCTCTCTCTAAGCCGCCATCTTGACCAGAACTCCCTTATATTTGTTTTTTAAAAAAGCCACAACAGCTATAAACTCTAATAAAGCAAATCACAACAACACAAGATATATCTATCACTGGAAAAAGAGAAGGGCTGATCACATAGTGAAAGAGAGAATTGTTATTTGGCCTGTGTGATCCACTGATGCCCATAAAATGTCAACAGATCATAGGTAACTCCCCCCATACTTCTAGATATAAAGGGAAGAAGGGATTTTTCTCTTCTTCCATTTCTTGCAGTCAAGTTCTTCATGGGCTATTAGAGAGGGAATAATTAACTGCTGTCTGTAACCTTACATGGGTAGCAAAAACTTTTATAGGAGCCCCAGGGAGATGAGGAGAATGTCTGGGAAACAGTGTAAAGGTGACTATTGGTGTCTTCCCCCACACCTTTCCTGCTCTCCCTTCCCAATACTGGACCCCATCCACTTTGAAAATTATCTAAATGTCTCTGTAGTGCATTGTTCAAATCATGAGTGACTTAAGTAGGAGGCAGCATAGGGCAGTTGAAAGCACAATGATTCTGGAGTCAGAAGATCTGGTTTCTAATCCCACATCTGAGATTTACTTATGACTTTGGGCAAGATTTTTAACCGGCTTCAATATTCTGGTCTATAAAATAAAAGAATTGGACCTGATACCCTCTGAGTTCCCTCTAGCACCAGCCCTATGAATCTATGATCCAAAGTAAGGAGATTTCAGTTCACTCTGAGAGTCATCCTTTCCTGGTCCTTATTTTCCTTTCAGTTCATTCAGGAGGAAGCCAGGCTCTTACTGTAGTTCATTGACTACTGGTTTTTGAATCTCTTAGAAGTGGAGCTGAAGCACTGTGTTGTCGGCTGTACAGTAGTAGATTCCTCTGTCTCTCATTGATGCCTTGATAATTTCAAGTGTGAACTTATTATTGTCCTTATCAATTGTAACCTGGAAATTCTCTTGGAAACCAGAGCCACAGACTTCGTTTTCTTGGCATATAAATATCAAGGTGTTGTCCTGAGTTTTTCTGTACCAGCTCATGTAATAGTCATCCATGCTTCCTCCTGTAATGCTGCACTTGAATGTAGTGGACTCTCCAATCAGGACACTCACAGGTTTTTCTTGCTGCTCTAATGCAATTTTTGATATGACTCCTGAAAGGAAAAGATAAGTTTTTGGGAAGCTCCCACTATCCTGAGACCAGAGTCACTGAGCAAACACCATTGGGGATCTCCACCTTACTTTCCAAAGAGAGTATCTCAGGGCACAGATCTCAGGAAACTTCTGCCCTTTTGCCTCTCTGCTTATTTAGGCTATTTTTGTTCTGAGGTCCAAGAACTAGTTCTTACCTTCACCAAAAAGCATGAGGCAGATTAGGGGGCAGATCCACTGCATGGCTTCACTGTAAGAGTCTCTCTGCCTTTGAACCAGTCAGGCAGTTTCCGTCTCTTTCAAGGCATCACATGAACAGTTGGCATCCTTTTTTTTTTTTGAAGAAACCAGCCCTGATCAGCAGATGGTCCAATCCCAGGAGAAGTGTCTTGTCAATCATAGAAAGAACAAAGTACCTGTTACCTTTTCACGTGGAATAACCAGGGTCAGGTAAAGTGACACTAAGGAAAGAATTGGGTTCAGGAGCAGATTTTTAATTTTTCTTTTTGTGTATTAACTAATAACCATGTCTCTCTGATGATATAATTAGAATTAATCATTTTCATGTCAGACGTTTCTGCTGGATGCTTGGTCGGTAACCTTGACAAAGCTAATGATAAACAGGGGAATTATTGTCTATCTCAAATTTTCTCAAATGTTATAGCTGACATGATCTTTGTATTTAGTATATTTAGATCACTGTATTTTGCCTTTTGGGCAAAGTTGGAGGAGATGATTTATCTTTGTACAATAAAATTCGATATTATTTTAGTTGGATTGAATTTCAATTCAGCCACAAATGTAATGGCATAGTATATAGTAGCATAGAGCCTGACACATAGAAGGCACTTAATAAATGTTAGTTGACTGACTAATCCATGTTATGAGAGAAACTGAAGATGGTGGATATGTTGAGCTTGTCAATTCTCAGCAAAGGCAGTGTCAAAGCTGATTGAATGTCTGCATTATCTTATACCAATATGGTAAGCTTCCTGGAGCAGGGTGCAACTGGACTGCCTAAGGAGGGGTAAATTGGCCCAGGTTGGAAATGGAGAAAATCAGAACTTCTGTTTTGAATAGCAGGAGAATGGGGTTCATGAGCGGCTGTTGTCCAGACTGGAAGAATCTAATAAAACAAAAAACAAAAAACAAATGAAGAAAAAAAACCTCAACAACAACAACAAAAACCCTCATACATTTGTTAAGTATCTAGAATGTGCTATAAGTATTAGGGAAAAAAAGACAAAAAAAGTGGAAAAATAGTTTCTGCCCTCAAGGATCTTACATTCTATAGAATATGAGCCAGAATTTCCTGATTTTTACTGTACTTACCTTTTCTTTATTTTTAAAGATCATCTTAATGAGACTGTACAATGTAGAGATGTAAAAAAATCTCCAGAAATATAACATTTACATCTCAATCTATTTTAGCTTTGCTCTAGCCATTCTGATTTAATTGATCTTCACAACAGAAAGATCATATTCTTGTAATCTACTTGTTGTTTGATTGTATTTTAAAAAGAAAAAAATGTCTATTTTCCTCTACCCCACTTCCTCTTCCTTTTCTTTATCCTTTTGGGGAAAAAATCTCTAAATCTTTGTAACTGATATGCAATGTTAAGTAAAAATAATTTCATTCTTTTGAAATTCTTTTAAGAATAACACTTACTTTCTGTCTTAAAATCAATGCTATGCACTGGTTCCAAGACAGAAGAGCAGTGAGGTCTAGGCAGTAGGGGTAAAGTAGCTTGCTCAGCATCACACAGTTAGGAAATGTATGAGGCTATATTTGAACCCAGGACCTCCCACCTCTAGACCTGGCTCTCAATCTACTGAATGACCTAACTGCCATACATTTCAAAATTCTCAAAATAAGTGAATGAACAATGAGACATGGGAAATGAGAAAAGAGTCTGGAAGGAGAGGGCCAATTATATTGCCAAAGATGAATGAAAACCACTTTTGACTATAGCTAAAGCACCTCTTCCTCTCTATTCCATTATATATATGGAATCCTAACATTGGGGGGAATCCTAGAGATCATATCAGGCTAATAATTATTAGTTTAATTGTCTAGTCCAACTCTTACATTGTCTGAAACAGCAATCCCTTTCCCAATTTCTGTCAAGTGATCAGCTTCCACTTTAAGACCTAATGTCAGTGAGTAGACATTTATTAAGCTCTTAGTTAGTGCCAGGAACTATGCTAAAGAAAGGATCAGCTAGGTGGCGCAGTGTTTGGAATGTAGGTTGAAGTCAGGAAGATTCATTTCTTTGAGTTCAAATATGGCCTGAGACACTTCCTAACTGTGATTCTGGGCAAGTCACTTAAACACTGTTTGCTCATTATCAGCTTCCTCATCTATAAAATGAGCTGAAAAAGGAAATGGCAAACCACTCTAGCATCTTTGACAAGAAAACCCCAAGTAGGGTCACAAAAAGTTGAACCATACTGAAAAATGACTGAAGAACAGCAATGAGCTAAAGAGAAATAAAAACATTCTCCTTGTCCTCAAGCTTATATTCTAATGGGGAAAACAATACATTTATTAGATTTTCTTATGTGTAATGCTATTTTCTATAGTATAGTTTCTTACACAGAGGAAATATTTATTTTTGTTGAATTGTTCTTAGCATATGGACTATAGCTAATTTTTTGAGAGATAATTCTTTTGGGGGCTAAAAGCAAAGCTTTGAATAGGTAACCTCTTAAGTTTTTCCCAACTCTGAGATTTGATCATTTTCTGAAAACAAAATTGTCTCCCTGGCCCCACAGGGGGGACAGATGGCTCCGGGTCCTTGTTTAAATAAAAAACCCCAATAAGGTAGGCAGAAGACAGTTGGGAAAAGAAAAGAAAAATAAATTAGTTCAGGAGGACCAGAAAGAATGTATTACTGATAGAGCCTGTGGAGCTAGGAAAGAAGTCAAGGTTGGGTTGGAAATAAGAAGTTGAGGACCAAAAAAAGTTCTACCATTTCCTCTAGTGATTTGGGGAGATCAGAGACAGTTTTGCTTAGCCTAGGGGAAAGGGCAAGGTAAGAACTGAAAAAAAAAAGTATGGATATGGATTTTTCAGATAGTGTAGTATACCCCTAAATAGACCATACTAAATGAGTAGATAGAGATACTTTGCATTGAGAGATGCTTTGCATTGAGAGATCTTTAAGAAGGATGTAACTGATAAGTCAGATCATGCTATATTCTGTTTCTACAAGCCATTTTTCTTTTCTGTGCCTATGTGTCCTCATATATAAAATGAGAAGATCAGTCTATAGCAGTGATAGCAAACCTTTTAGAGACCAAGTGCCCAAACTGCAACCCTCACACCTCATGTGAGCCACCCCCTTATCCTAGACAGGGGAGGAAGGAAGTACTTCCATTGGGCTGCTAGGCAGAGGAGCATATGAAAACTGTCCTCAGGTATATGTGGAGAGGAGGAAGGGAGCAGCCCCCTCTGGCACATCTGGCATGTGTGCCACAGGTTTGCCAACACCAGTCTAGATGATCTTGAAAGTGCCTCTGAATTCTGACATTCTGTGAATTTATAATTATTGTTCCCATATAGTTTGTACTCTTATGGGCCAATAGCTCTCAGGCAATAAAATAAGTGAAATGTGTCCCACTTCACTTTATCTTACATGCCCCCCTCCTCAATGAAGCCTTTTCACTTACTCTTATCCATGTTGATTTCTTCCTCTTCTGGATTCCAATTGAATTTAACCATTTGTATAACCGTTTTTACACTTAATCATATTTTTTGCATTGTTTTTAGCTCTTTAGATGTGTTTGTATAACTTGTATATTTAATTAACCTATAAACTCCTTAGAAGTGGGGATTATAATCACATGATAGATGCTCCTTAAATACTGTTGAATTAAATGGATATTATTTTTGTTTTATTAAAGACCACTGGCTGAAGAGTAAGGATCTTTGAGTCTTGCTATTGGTCACTCTATATAGAGGGGCTCAGGAAATAAAGGGGACAGGGCTCTATTCCCAAGGCCATATAGTAGTAGTCTTTCGGTAACCAAGGATGACGATTGTCTTTGTGTGCTTTCATCTATGGTGTATAGATGAGTGTGCACAAAGACACTTGTGTGTGAAGGAGATTTAAGTGGAAAAGTCGATGCACAGAGACAGTCCCACTCTCTTGGCGTTGGAAGTGTAAACCTTAAAATTTCCCAGACCCTACTTTATAAGATTGGATTAAGACCATTCCCCATTTGGGCAGTGAACTCTACTTAAAGCAGGAATGTGAGAATTCTACTTTACCTACTTGGGTCTGCCCTAGGGGAAGATAAAGTTGTAAACTCTTTTCTGAACAATGAAAAGTACTTAAACCCATACTTTTCTTAAGCTAAGTACCTATAAAGGTCAAGCAACTTGTGAATTTACAAGGAACAAAGAACTGGAAAACTTACTCAGAGCTTTCCAGGTGTGAATTACTCAAAAATCCACACCTTGTTAGGTGTTGACTAAGAAGAATGGGCGGTCCTTTAGAAACATCTACAGTGATTGGTAGATGTAAGGACTTAGGGAAGTGACAGAGGAGATTTTGCCCTTAAAAATAAGAGCTCAGGGAAGAGCTGAAAAGTCATTCTGAAACATTCAGATTGGAGAGACACATTCTGAGGAGACTGATTCTGAAACATTCAGATGGAGGAGGGAACTGGTGAAAGCAGCTGAGATGCTGCTGGCCTGGTGTCATTAGAAATCCTTACTTAGACAGATCTTATGGTGAGTGTTAAAAAACTGACTGATTTCTCTTTTAAGACTCAGGTCTAGGCCATATTGGCTTGAGGCCCTTCATACTTATTCCTTTCTTACTCTCTCTTTCTTTGATTACTCATTGTATTGTTAATTAAAATCTCTATAAAACCCAATTGACTTGGGTATTTGAATAATTGGGAATATTTCCCTGGTGACCACCTTATATTTGATTTAAAACCCAAGACACTGTAGTGAAACATATTTCTGCAGTCAAATTTACTCACCCACTCTTATATCTATCACAATTTATATCTTCTACTATTTTAATCACTACAGTTTAAGACCTCAACCATTTTAAATCTCACAGGAAGTCTGAGTCCATTGGCATGAAAAGTCGTTACACCTGGAGACTTCCTCAGCTGCATTGGATGGCTGTGTTGTCCTTTGTGCTCCAACACACCCAGAGCACTCCACAGTGCTTTGCTGCGTCGCCATCTCAGCCGTTGAACTTTCTTATTGGTTTCTTCCGTCTGTTCAGCCGAAGCAGTCTTCACATGCTGGGTGAGCAAAGTCCTGGTTCACCAGGGGTCGACAACGACCCAATGGCTACCCTCACAAGGTTTGGCCAGCCTGTCGAAGCCGTTGCCCAGGGTGTAGCCACTGCTGCATGCTAGCAACTCCTAGGAGCCACAAGTGAGAGCTGAGTGTCAGGTGGGGGTCAGAGGCTGGAGAGCTGCCCTAGAAGGGCACAACAAGCCCTCCACACCTCCATACATCTATTGAGGTAAACTTGTGATTTCTGTTAGTTTAGTTATTGATCTATGGTTAATTATTCTGATTGTTTTATTAAACCAGCCTTGCATTCCTGGTATAAATCCCACCTGGTCATAGTGAATGATGCTTGTGATATATTGTTGTAGTCTCCTTGCTAGTATTTTATTTAACATTTTTGCATCTTTATTCATTAAGGAAATTGGTCTCTGATTTTCTTTCTCTGTTTTTGCTTTCTTTGGCTTAGGTAGTAGTACCATATCTGTATCATAAAATAATTTGGTAGGATTCCTTCTCTGCCTATTTTTCCCAAATAGTTTATATAGAATTGGAATTAATTACTCTTTAAATATTTGATAGAATACTTGTGAATCCATTTGGCCCTGGAGATTTTTCTTAGGGAGCTCATGGTTTGTTCAATTTCTTTTTCTGGGATGGGTGGAATTTCTTTTCAGAGATGGTTATTCTTTCTACTTTATTTTTACTTTCTGGTTACAGTCAATCTGGGCAGTTTTTGTTTATGTTTTTATTTTTAATATAATTTCCAGGGAGTCTGATGATTCTTAAATTATCTCTTTTGTCTCCTTCTCTAGATCAGTCTGCTCACAATATATATCCCACTTTTCCTCTATTTTTTCAATCTTTTGATTTTTTACATTATTTCTTGTTACCTCATAGAGTTATTGATTTCTTTTTGATCTGTTATGATTTTCAGGAACTTCATTATTGGGTATCCTTTTTCTTCTGAACTATTCCTGGGGTGTTCAGGGAAGGGTAGTATCCCAAGGCCATAGATAAGGAATAATCTCAGTTCTTCCTTTAATAGCAGCAAAGTAAGGAGCCTGGCTGAATCTCCAGAGAGACAAGATTGGGTCACTTACCTCTTTGACTGTACCAGATTAATGGTGTTATCCAAAGTGGAGGAATAAGCTTCCAACTGTCAGTTCCATTCTTGAGAATTATTGATAAAGCTTTCTTTTTCTCTATGGAAGAAATCAGCCATCTGAACTCCTTCCTGAGATGGGACATTGTACCCAGGAGAAACATTCATTCAATAAAAAATTATTGAATACCTAATATGAGTTCATTTATATATCACAGAGCTTAGAAAGTGATCTGCCCACAACAAACTAGTAAGGTAGATGATGCAAATTTGATTGTCCCCATTTTATAGGTGAGGTAACTTTGCTAAAGTTACTTGTTTAGGATCTCATGGTCAATAAGTGGCCAAACTGTGGCCAAACTGAGATTCAAATCCTGTTCCCCTGAGTCTCCTGGTCTAGTGTTCTTTCCAAAACATCAAATCATTTCTCTTGTTTTGAACCAGTTCCTAGGCTGGGAGCTGGGAGAAGAAGGGGTGGGTGCAAAAGCATTCTAATAAATATTTAATAACTGGATCTCCCAATATACACATATTCACCCCCATTTTTAAAGTTTAATCTGTATTATTAATATTTCCTCCATCACTTTAAGTCTAGATAATTAATAAAATAATAAATCAAGCTTTTAGTTTATAGTGTTGGCCTATTTTCAAGATGTAAATGATCCCACTTAAAATTTAAAATCGACTTATGGACTGATTAAAGTTGACTCCAAAATACCCCTGGCAGGGTGGGACATAAAGATGGGTAATTTAGGAAGCTCTGGTGCCTCTTTAGGATGAGCTTTTCTTGTTTTAGGGTCCTCAGGCTTGTTCTTCCCCACACAGAAGAGCACCAACTTGATGAAGAGATGTGTACACTGCATGGTTTTATGGGACAATGATTCTGTCTTTGAACCTTCCCTTAGTCTTTCTTTCTCAACCATCAAGCTTCCAGTGAAATATTGGTGTTTTCTTGATCTCAACTGTACACTGAGGAAATATGCCTTAATTAGCAGCCTTGCTACTTCCAGGAAATATCTTGCTGGCTGCTGAGAGAGTCTGGTGCCTTTTCTTTCTTTTGAAACTGATGGAATGGGCAAATTGCTTAACCTCTCTAGTTCACAGTTCCATCATCTATAAGATCAGGGGTTTGGAATAGATGACCTCTGAGACCTCTCCTGGCTTTAGATGCATGATCCTATGACAATTCCCTAGCCAGGGCCAGCTTGAAGTTTGGACAAGAGAGGTTTGCTCTTTAACTATTGATTGTTCCCCATGGATCTCTCTCTCCCCACATTTATGGATGTGACTGCTAGTTTTCCTACAATTTATTCATATAGAAGGGAGCTGCTTATGAGCAAGGGAGTTATTGAGTTGTCAAATCCCCAACCTTCTGCAGCATTGAAATCACATGACTACAGCACAGAGTGTAATAGAAGCCATTAATATATCCTGCTTTATTTTTAGTGGAAGCTAAGTGCCTGATACAGTCCTCTGCCCATGGTGGGCACTCAATAAATGTTGATGGTTGACTGAAAACAAATAAACACCAAAACAAAATGAGAAGAGGTATTCTCGACTGTAATAGAGAATTTCAAGTAAACAAAGGAGCCAGTAAAAATATAAAGAGAAGTTTCATGTCCCACTGTGTTATCGAATTCTTTACCAGAAGGATATAATAGCATCAGCCCTTCAAATAGAAAGTAGATAAATAAAATAGTGTGAGAGGTGAAATATGAAGATAAACACACATAAGAAGAGATCAAGGAAAACAAACTGGAAAAGGTTAGGAAGTCAATAGATGGTAGAAATTATAATGCCACAGAATCTTATTCAGTTGTGAGGACAATGTCCATTTTTTTTTGTCATAGTAAAAAAAGATGGGTAAAAGTAAAAAAGATGGATACCAGATACTTGCCTTTTTATAACATTTTCTTTTGTTTTAGAATTGATACTAAATGTGGTTCTAAGACAGAAGAATGGTAGGGATTGGAAATTGTGATTAAATGACTAGCCCAGGGTCACACAGCTTGGAGGGATCTAAGGCCAGATTTGAATCCAGGACCTCCCATTTCTGGGTCTGGCTCTCTATGCACTGAGCCACTTAGCTGCTCCAGCTACTTGTCTTCTGATCAGACTTTTATCTCCAGATAGCCTATATGCCCCTTCCTTTCTCTTGGAACTTCTGGCTTTCTTTACAAAGAGGTTTACAAAGAGGTCTCCTTCAGGAGAGCTTTCCAGATCTTCCCAGTTTAATAGTTAACCCCTCTCCATCCCACCTTATTTGAAATCTTGAAATCAATTTGTATGCATTTTGTATATATATACATATATATACACACACATATATATGCATATATTTGATTAGTTACTATAGGCTTAAGATTGGAAAGAATGTTAAAGGGAGAGGCAGTGTGGTATAGCAAAATGAACAGTAATTCCAGAGTAGGAGAGCCTGGGTTCAAATCCATCCTTCGAGGCTCAAATCTGGGCAAAACAATTCCCTAGCCAGAGTTTCCTTATGTGTAAAGGGAAAGGAATGGACTAAACTGGTCTCTGATGTCCCCTTTAGAAATATGAGCTGTGGCTATCTAGTCCCTCTTTATACACATGAGGAAACAGGTCCAGAGAGATTAAGTGAATTGCACAAGGTCCCATAGAGAGTAAATAGCAAAGATCTTATTTGAACCTAGCTCTTTGTCTATAATTCTAGCCAGTTTTTTTTATCCTTTATTAGCAGAAAGCTAAGTCCTTGAAATCAGGAACTTCTTCCACTTTGTATTTGTATTCCTAATTACCAGCAGAGTGTTTGGCACATAGTAGGCACTTGTTACATAATTATTGATTGATGGATTTCAGTCTTGACAATATCCTATGACTGTTCTATAATTGGGCAGCATTTATTTCTCAGAGACAGAGAAGGGAGTGTAGCACCAGCCATCTGTTATTTTTATTACCTATACTGCCTTGCACATTCATTATAGGCACTCATTAAATATTTGTTGAATGAATGAATAAATGATTCCCGTCTTCCTGACCCATGTCTGGGATCGCTGTTATGAGTTAATTTTAGTTAACACTGAATCTGCTGACTCCTGGTCCTGGCTGCATCGACTGATTTCTGATCATTGCCTTGCCCTGGTCTGCTCTTTCCTCTGCCTTTTAGAAGTGGGAATGTGTTCAAAGGAACCTGGTAGTCGTGACTCCTCACAATACATTATGATTTTATTGCTATGAGCAGAGAGAGGGTTGGAACCATTGAATTTTCAACATTACTGAGCCTGAGGGAGCCAAACTAAGGCATTTTGTAATTAATATTCTGCTTTAAAAAGTTATATTTTAATTTTTCACTGTACCTTTTGTGCTCTTCTCTTTGTTTTTTGGGGAGATGGGGAGAAGTAATGCCCCTTAAGGGATACCCTCTCCACTTTTGGAAGAATGTAAAGGAGTAAAAAAATTTAAAGCCTGTTTCCTTTTGGATGTTTAGTGGGTGAATGACTCAGAGGGGGTAACCCCTTTTCCTGCATCTGGCTCACTTCCTTTCCATCAAGAACTTATTTCTACTAGGTCAGGGGTATGTATTTTTCTATAAATGTGTGGATATGTATGTACACACACACACACATATATATATATAAATGTGTTTATATGTGTGAATGTATTATATATAAACATGCATGTATGCATTTCATTCTCTGTTTCCAGGCTCATCATTATGGAATTGTGCTTACTGAGGGTAGGTTATATACTTGTCATCATGACTTCGTTAATTTTGGATTCCAACTTGAATCAGTGTCAACTTTTCCTCCCTTCATGCCTCAGCCACACTGAAGAAAGGACGTGCCTCTTGTCATTCTCCTGAGACTTAAACCTCTCACCAGCTTTAATAATACAAACAAGGATTAGTGTCCATTAGTTTTTTAAATTATAATGAGAGAAACCCAATGATGGCAATTAAAGGACAGTGGGTAATGAGGGCACAGTTTGTTTGGATAGGAAGAAACTTAGCCTGTGAGCCAGCTCCCAAGGAAAAGTCAGCCGATTCTCCTGAGCTTAGCCTTGTCCCAACATGTGAGAGAATCATAAAGGATTAATGAAGACATCTGTTGAGTTCACATGTCTTTAATAGACAAGCAAGGGGAAGAGCAGTCTTCTCTCGCTTCTCTATGGTTATACCAGAGTGCTTCATCTGTTTCTGTTGAGGGGATGGGGACAAGGGTTTCTCTTTAGCTTCTAATTTCCATCACCTGCAAATGGAGATCTCGGAGTTATGATTAAAAAGGGCCAGGAAAGCCAGATCCATGAATTTAGTACCAATCTTTGTCTTGCCCTTGCTGTTTTCCATGTGATAAGGAACTAATGTCTATTTGTCCTAGCTACTGACTTATTTCTCCCAGAAGCCTCCAAAAACAGTTCAAAAATCAAGTTTCAAAGATGTTACCCATTGGTGGACGCTAGGATAGTGTCTGCTTGAGCTTCCATCTCCATAGAAGCAGTGTCTGAGCTAGGATACTAGAAACCTACAGCTACAGAAGAAACTTAAGGAAAAAAAACCCCTATCTTCCTAAATCCAGCTGTTATAGGACCTTGTGGACAAATATCTTCATTAACCTACCCAATGGATAAGTCTATGAACACCATCCATTGCTTAGTCACAACATCATGGAGATTTATCCTTCCACAGGGGAAATTTCAAGTCTCCCTATTTTTCAATTATGTCCTCATAACCTTTCCCTAATTATAAGGATGAGATTGAATTTCATCTTATTTTTCAATATAACCATCAAAATAATTTGATACTGGCCAAAGAAATAGAGATGTTGATCAGTGGAACATATTAGATACACAATATACTAACAAGCAAAATAGTTTAGTATTTGATCAAACCAAATATCCATGCTATTGGAGCAAGAACTCACCAACAGAGATGGTTGGGAAAAATTAGGCTTATATAGAACAACTTCTCACTCAATATGCTCCAAGACAAACTCCAAATGGGTATGTGCTTTGGATTATGAAAGATGATATAATAAAGGAATTAAGGGAATAGGGAAGAAATTGCCTATCAGGTCTATGGGTGAGGAAAGAGTTCATGACAAACAAAAACAGGGACTTTTCTGGGAGGTAAAATGCATACCTTTGGTAACATAAAATTAAAATCTTTACACAAACAATGTAGATAAAATTAGGAATAAGGCAGAAAATTCTTTGCTGTAAATTTCTGAGAAAGATTTTATTTCATGTATGTATACGTATGCATGAAACTGAAATTAAAATTATATGAAAATTGATGAAAGGTCAAAGGATGTGAATAGGCAGCTGTTGGGGGAAGAAATCCAAACTATCAATAGGCACATGAAAAAAAATGCTCTAAATCACTAATAATGAAATGCAAATTAAAACCACTCTAAGATATCACCTCATATCCAAAGGCAAAGATGACAAAAAATGAAAATGATAAATGCTGGAGGGGCTATGGGAAAATAAGTACATTAATGCACTGTTGTGGAGCTATGAACTGGTCCAGCTTATTCTAGAAAGCAATTTTGAGCTATGCCCCATAAGGTGACAAATTATGCTTACCTTTTGATCCAATTATAACAGTAATAGGTACATACCCCAAATAAATCATTCCACATCTTGACTCATGTTTTTGGTGAGATTTCTTATCTTATATAGCATGTAGAACTTTCAGAAATAGGTCAGGAATATTTCCAAGCAAATAAAGCTTTATGGGTTTATACATATATTATTTTTACTATATTTTGGGGGACCTTTCATTTGCCTTTTGATTATGACAGAAACAACAAAACTTTCTTAAATTACAGAGTAGAGTGGAATGATTTATGCAGTTTTTTTTTTACAGGAACTCCAAAGGGAATTTCTTAAATATTGGTACAGAGCTGCTTACAGGCAAACTATTTAAAGTTTCTCTCTGGGGCTGCTCTAAATGTTGCCTTTGGGGTTTTTTGCAGGTACTGTAGGAAGAGATGATAAGTTTCATTTTAGAAACAGATTCAGTGCTCTTAGGGACCTCAGAAGTCATCTAATCCAATTCTTTTATTTTTCCAATGAGGTTACTAAGATCCAGAAAGATTCCTTTTCTTGATCAAGGTCATAAAAGTAGCAAATAGCAGAGTTGGTATTTGAATCTAGAAGCTCTTACTCCAAATCCAGTGGTTTTTCTACTGTATCATTCATGATGTCTGTTTCTTTGTCTAGTTTGAGATAATGACATGAAGTTATGTAGAAGACAGAGATACAGGTCTAAAAATTCAGAGGAGAAATAAGGGCCAGATATTTAGATTTGAGGATAATTTATGAAAAAGATGATACAGTTCAACTCAAAAGAGCAGAAGAAATCACTAAGAGAGAGATTGGAGAAACAGAAAGAAAAAAGTCTAAATGTGAAACTTGAGATACGCTCTAGGAAGCAGCTAAGTAGGCTAGAAAGATCATTTACACAGGAGAAAAAAAGGAGAAAACTGGGTTATGGAAGCCAAAAGTAGGAAAGATTGTTGATTGGGAGAGGTATAGGCAACAATGTCAAATTCTGCAGAGAAGTTCAAGGACATGGAGGCAAAAAAATAAAAAGATCACTGAATTTGGTGAGGTCCAATGAGAAAGCAATTTCCATTGGGGATGAAAACCAGATTGTAAGGATTTAAAGACAAAGATTGGTGAGAAAGTAGACTTATTAGGTAAAGAGAACTTTTAAAAGGCTGTATCTTATAGCTCCAGTATTTGTGATTCTTTGCATCGATGAAATCTCTATGATCTTATTCAATCTCACTTTTGTAACTGGATATGACCTGAGAAATGATCATATCCAGCTCTCTACTTTTATATAAATGACTTACTCTTCTCATCCTATAAGAGAACCACTGGTGATATTCCAATCTGCAATATACATCATGGTGCTTCTTCAGTGGTTTCTAAAAGAAGAAGCCCAAAATGTAACCCATGGCCCAGAGGACCTTTGGGTTTGTATAAACTACTGGTAAGTTCAACATTGAGGGGTGGAGGATTTTTTGATCACTCTTCCATTCTTTCCTCTCAGAGTTTCCATTGGTCACAAACAATCTAATTCGTTTTTAGGTCTCTACAGAAGAAAAGCTAAAAGAGTTCTCAGTTCCCACATGAACTCAGGCTAATAAATATTAGACCAGTTTACTTAACCCCTTCCCCCAAGAAAGGGTATTAGACACAAAGTATTCACTGTTATACCCATAGTCAAAACCACTCTCTTTCCCTCTATATTAGGTTTTCTCTCCCCTCAGGGACTATCCAAGGGTTGAGTCCTTCTGTTTTCTCCCCTTCCATGAAAGCATTTAGTGTTGTTAAAATCTGGGCTTTACTTGGAGTCAGACCTGGATTCAAATCCTGCCTCTGAGATATACTAGTTATGCAACTCATATCTCTGAGCCACAATATCCTAATATGTAAAATGGGAATAATACTACCATTAAATAACCACCTCACAAGACTGCCATTAGGTTCAATCTAGAGCTATACATATATATACAAATATATTATATATATATATATATACACATATACACACATATATACATATATAGCTTCACAGGTTTTGAAGTGCTCCATGAATATAACAACAATAATTATGATTATTGTTGTTTTTGTTGTTATTGAAAGAAAATGAAAGAAAGGCTCAGATAAAGGATCAAAAGAACAAAGATTAATTGATGTTGTTAAGAACTACTGGTTCAAGGCAATAGTTAGTCGGCTCAGTGGATTGAGAGTCATGCCCAGAGATGGGAGAACCTGGGTTCAAATCTCCCCATGGTACTTCCTAGCTGTGTGACCCTGGGAATGTCACTTAAACCTCAATTATCTAATCCTTACTGCTCTTTTGACTTGGAACCAACACATTATGTTGATTTGGAGATGGATGTTAAGAGTTTAAAAAACAACAACAAAACTCCTGGTTCAAAAATCTCTTCATGGACTGAGAAACCTTCCTCACCAAACACCTCACATGTTCCACATTAAGTAAACTCTAGAACAGGAAAATCAATGGTCAGCCCACGAGTCCAGTGTGCCGAATTCTAATATGATCCCCAGCTGGAGCCAGAGTTTCAATTAAAAACCACAAAGTTTCTTCTTGCTTATTTTCTCATTTATATATCAGGGATTGGAACTCAGGGAGGGATATTTTGCCAAATAACTCATTAGTGGTTGTAATATGCCCAGAATGCCAGATGTGCTGTGAGAAAAGCAGACAAAGAGTCCCACCTTTGCTGCTGTCTCTGACCAAAGGGCTTCTCTTGGCCTTGATTGAATACATTTTCCTTTTAGCATCCAGCTCATGCAAGAATTTGTTTCAGTGTTCTCCCAGCTGGGACTGAGTCTTGTAAATGCAATAAGTCTCCGGCATTGATCTCCCAAATGGAGACGCTCCCTCTTTCTCACTGCAGCATTGTGACTTATATTGTCCCATTGATTCTAAAGAGGAAATGACATTTATTTTCCTGTTCTAGCGTTTGCTCATAGCAGAAATACTGGAATTATGGACAGCGAATATGGCGGCATTATGGAAGATCTATAGAGACTCACTCACCTTGATCATATTTCCTGGAATTTTATTAGCTGAACCTAAGCCCAGGTTCCCATAAAGAAGGACAAAATGAGAATTAGATGGTGTGGTGGATAGTAGACTACTTGTCCTGGAGTCAGGAGCATTTGACTTTAAATCTGGCCTTAGATACTTATTAGCTTTGTGATCTTGGGCAAGACATTTAACTGCTCTTTTCCTCAGTTTTCTTATTTGTCAAAGGGAATAATAATAATAAAAACTTCTCTCCCAGTGTTGTTCTGAGGATCAAATTAAATAATTATTGTAAAGTATTCAACCCAGTGACTGGCTCATTGTTAGCATCATGTTGACAATAACTATCATCACTGTTATTAGTCTGATGATTTCTTCTTTAAAAAGAATACCCCCCCCAAAAAAAAGAATAACCCCCTCCTCCAAATCCCTTACCTTCTGTCTTAGAATTGATATTAAGTATTAATTTCCAAAGTGGAAAAGTAGTTGGGGCCAGGCAATTGGAGTAAAGTGATTTGACCAGAATCACATAGTTTGAAATGTCTGAGGCCATATATATGAAACCAGAACATCCCCTCTCCAGACTTGGCTCTCTATCTACTGAGCCACCTCGCTGCCTCTCACTGGTGCCGTCTTAGAATAAGACATTCAGAAATGTTATTTAACAAAGCTTCTTGGCATTAATTAGAAGAATTCCAAGATCTTTGACCCTTCCAATTTAAAATCACTCAGGTCTGATATATTCAGCTCCCAGTTCTATGCATCTTTTCCCATGTGGCTCTGAGCCAATAGGGTTGGTTTGGGTTATTGGATCTTTGTTTAAGAAAAAGAAAAACAAAACCTTGACAACATGACTATATATCTATATATCTCGTGCACATGTGTAGATGCATAAACCAACAAGGCATAGGTTTACACCTAGACACAAACATGCACATATACATATGTTGTGGGTTTTAAAATTAATAATCAATAACTAAATATTATATTTTATAAAGTTTTATTAATAATAACTAAAACAAAAGAACTGCCTGACTTCAGCCTGGTCACAGGTCCAAGAGAGAGGGAGAGGGATGCAATCACTCAAAATGCGGGGGACTCAGGAAAAGGGAATTTTGGGAAATACAAAGGGACTTCTGGGGGATGAAGTCCAAAAGCTCAAAATCTCCATTTATACAGTGTACATATATATGCATATATACATATATATATACATATATATATATATATATATATATATATATATATATTTGTACACATGTTTATTTCCTGAATTTTTTTTTTAGAGATCCAACAACTCAGTGCAAACTGATTAGCTTGGAGGTTTATTGAAATAGATATCTCCAAATGGGATCTTTGAGTGTATTTGGCCTGAATGATATCATACTGCATGAAACAAGCCCTGGAATGCTTCCAGTGACTACCAAAGGGCTTTGAAACATGTATAGATGTTATTCTGATTTAGCATCTTAGTAAGATTCTATACTATATGAGGAGTTTTGTGTGGAAGGTGGTAATTGAGATGAGTTTTGAAGGAAATTGGAAAGTCTGGCCTGTTCTAGGGAGATCCAAGGATGACCCATTAGGACCATTAATCTCCAAGTTGCTCATAGTTTGTGACTGTTATTATAATTGACCTTTTCACTGCTTCTTCCCTAGGTTCTCAAGTACACTCATAAAATTATTTTATTTCATACAAATTTGTTTCTAATTCTCTTGCCAACATTTAGCTAGACTAGACCTTAGATATAAAAAATTTAGTCTATCATCCACAACCCAATTTCAAGTCCTTCTGACTTGGTTTAACATTATTGATGTCAAAAGTGTCCTAAAATGGGACACTCAGAATGGAACATGACTCCTCTATTGGAGTCAATGAGCTGACACAGTGAACAGTGGCCTGGGCTTGGAGTCAGAAGTTCAAATCTGACTCTAGCCACTTTGCTGTGGGATCCTGGATAAGTCAATTAATCCTGTTTGCTTCAATTTCCTCATCTTTAAAATGAATTGGAATAAACATATCTTCATTTTCACTATAAAAAATAAAATGAACTGGAGAAGGAATTGGCAAACTCCTCTAGTATCTTTGCAAAGGAAACTTCAGATGGGATCACAGAGAGTTGGATCTGCCTGAAAATGACTGAACAATAAACTCTGCCGATGCTGTCTCTGAGAGTTCAGGGTCACCTCCAGGTCCTATTGAGACACTGAGTTGTCACTGCCATGCCCCTAGCTATCTATTATGCTTGGAATATCCCTTTTCACTTCTGCCTCTTAAAAATCCATAATTTCCTTCAAAACTCAACCCAATTATCATCTTATATGTAGCCCTCCTTAGGTGCTTTCCCCCCTACTGAAATCCTTAAAGATTAAAAAGTCCTAAAAAGATACCTTAG
Organism: Monodelphis domestica; assembly: GCF_027887165.1. NCBI lineage: Eukaryota > Metazoa > Chordata > Mammalia > Didelphimorphia > Didelphidae > Monodelphis > Monodelphis domestica. Next base: position 176,085,353 of record NC_077227.1, on the reverse strand, counting down.
AGTTAGAAGACTTAGCTTCAAATTTACCTCTCATTTTTACTGCTTGTGGGACATTGGGCAAGACCTTCAACTTTTTGGTTTCAGTTTCTTCATCTATAAATGACCTCTAAAGGCTCCTTCCAGTTCTGAATCTGTGGTCTTACCTGTGTGACCTTGGATAAAATACCAAGAGTCTTTGGAACTGGGATAATTAGAAGTTTTCTCTCTCTCCCTAGAGGGAGAAATGGGCTAGATTACGCATAGTCTTTTTTTTACCCTTATAGTCTCTATTCTACTATTATCTACCCCATATTTCTTTTCCTTGTCTACAAGGACATTTCATTAAATACATGCTGAAATAAAAATCTCTCATACCTCTGATTTCCCCCCATTTTATCTTGTCATAGGCTAATAATGTTATAAAAAGTAAATACGTTTTTTAATTTTTTTTTTGGCTAGTCCTCTTCTTCATCACTTCTACTTAGAATCTTTGGTTTTCCTCAACACTCAGCTCAAAGGTTGCCTATTGCAGAAGGACTTCCTGGTCCTGAGATGCTAGTATTTTCTCCTCTAAAGCCACCTTCTACCTGTTTTGAACATATCTTGTTCTACTTATTTCTGTACATTTTGTTTTCTGTCACTAGAATATAAGCTTCCTGAGGTCAGACTTAAAAAAATCTCATGGTAAAAATTTAATAATGGCTTGTTGATTGAGACCATGATGTCTCCTATTGCTTACTGCTATTTTTTTCTAAGAGCTCATAAACCATTTGTTTAGAACTCCTTTTTAGAATTTGGCCAGGAAATGAATTAAATACTACTTGACTATGGTTCCTATAATCTATGTATTTAATTTTTCTGGAGCTTGAGACATTTTTTCTCACTTCAGGTTTCTGGGACCCCCTTTGTTGTACATGTTTATTAGGTATTTTTTGACTATCTTCTCCTTCTTGAAAGAGATGGAAAGAAATAAAAACCAAGTAGTTCTGCTTTCTCCCTGTCACTTGTTAACGCTATGTCATCTGCCCCAAGCATTTCTTCTTAAAATTTTAGCTTCAAACTTAGGAATCCTGATTAGGGACAGGGGACAGACCAACAGAAATTATTACACAGTGATAATATCCAAAGGGGGATATTTGAGGAGAAAGGAGGGAGGAGGAGTTGAGCTTCCATTTCAAATTGTATTGATTTATATAGAATATGCAGTGTGGAGTTAGGGTATGAGAGGGAAATGAGGGATTCAGCATCCCTGTCCTCCCACTCTTAGCCCCATGTTCCTCCCTAGGGTTAAGTGAGACTCCCATCTCCTCCAACCTCCACCAATGGCCCCTGGTTTCAGAGAGTGTGGTGAAGGAAGGAGGCACCCTCTAGGCAGGAATGGAATATTCCCCCCAAGCAGGCAATGCTTCTGGGTTAAGGGAGGAGCTAGTGCCTGTAGTGTCTTCAAACTTTAAAAATCCTTTTTTGCTATTGTAACCATTTTTTAATGACTTGGCTCACTTGGAGCTTTGATCTTCCTTCTACTACAGGTCTATGCCACATATATTATTTCTTGGTTATGTTCCCATCTTGCCATGAGGTATATAGTCCTGAACTCCTGAGCTGTCTTTTAACCTTTCACAATCTGACTTACATCAGTATTCTCCTTTTGTAGCCACATTGAATTTGTTAGCCATCTCTTGCCTTCATTATCTGTTGGTATTATTAGTGATTCTACAGTCAGGAATATTATTTTCAGAAGCCTTGCATTCCTTTTCTCTTGTAGAGTCTCTTAGCATAAGATTAAACTTACTCTTTTTTGGATTTTTTTGAAATATGCTGTCCTAACATCACCAATACAAATAAAAAGAGTTTTCTCTTTATTACTATGAATTTCATAAACTTGAACATTTGCACATTCAAAGAACAGAAAAAAGAGAACCACATATGAAATTGTGAATCTATTACATATACCTTTTAAAACATATGTATTTAAAGTTTAATATGATAGTTCCAACTTTGCTTTACTTGTCTAGTCCCCTTCTACATGTTCTTTTGCTCTCTTATTTGCATTTTAAATGATTGCTCAATGTTCTTTTCTTTCTTTTTTGATATGAGTATCATTAATCCTACTTCTTTTCAGAACCCTCCATTCAAGAAAAAACTAATAAACTTAAAAAATTTCCCCTCCTTTCCACCTCTCCTCCTTCCCCAAATCAATATATTTCTGACTGTGCCTACTGTTTCCCTGTTTTCATATTATGAACCCTGGTGTTTCAATCACTTCCATAGCATTGGCCTTCCTTGCTGGTTGAAGATCTGGAGTAGTAGTTTGGAATTATTCCTCTGCCTGGATTCTAGACTTCAGAGGTAAAAGGGATATTATAAATCATCTGGGTTAATTCCTCCATTTTGCAGAAGAAGAAATTGAGGTCTAGAAAATAACTTTGTCCAGGGTCACAGAGTTAGTGTCAGAACCAACTAGAGTGAGGTGAATTTACAACTAGTTAAACAAATCCATTCAATGAATATTCATTAATGGGTCAGTGTCAACTTGGAAAGAAAGCTCCAGAGAAAGAGTCAAAAGGTTCTGTCCTTGTCCTTCTTCTGTTAAGTCTTTTTAATCAGTGATTTGGATGAAATCATAGGAAACATGCATAACAATTTTGTAGCTGACACAAAGCTGGAAGGAATAGCTAATATGTTGGATGAGAGAATCAGGATTTAAAAAGATCTCAGTAGGTTGGGCCAAAGCCAAGAAGATGAAGTTTGACAGGAATACATCAGTCAATACCTAAAGAAATTAATTCAAACTATTCATTGGAAGGTCAAATACTGACACTGAAGCTTAAATACTTGGCAACATAATGAGACGATAGGGCTCCTTGGAAAGGAACCTGATGCTGGGAAAGACTGAAGGCAAAAGGAAAAGGGGACAGAAGAGATTGAGATGGATAGATAGTGTCATGTAAACAATGACAATGAACTTGGACAGACTCTGAGAGATTGTGGAGGATAGAAGGACTTGGCATGCTATGTTCTATGGGGTCACAAAGAAGTTGGACATAACTGAATGATTGAACAACAAATCAAAAAATTTCCAAAAAAACCCAACTACACAAGTACCTTACCTGAGGTTACCTGAGGTTGACATCAAATTCAATATGAGCTGACAGTGTGATAAAGTTGCTAAAAAAGTTGCTTCAGCTCCATTAATAGAAAACACAGTGTCCAGAGCATAGAAGGTAATAGTCCTGCTCAATTCTGTGCTCAACAGACCACATCTGGAATAATGTGTCCAGCTCTAGGTAGTAATCTTTATGTCAGCTAGTGACAGGTTAAGTGTGTTCTAAGGAGGACAGCTAGGATTGTGACAAGTCTGAAAACCATGTTTCTGGAATGGGGTGAGTCATTTGCATGTCTTTGACAAGGTTTGAAAATTGCTCTTCCTGTATATCCATTGGCGTCTTTGAGCCTTCACTTTATCACATTTATCAAAAAAGTAAATACCTTCATGTCAGGGAGAGAAGAATTTTCTGGCATTAAAATATGCATGTTTATAAAAAGGTTCCTCATTGTGTTCCTCTGTGTGTTTCCACCATAGGTAGCTGCCCATCTTGCATTTAAGGAACTGTTAAGTAAACTAAAGATATATTTCCTGGAGGGGAAAAAACCCTCAAAGGATTGGGACAGTATTTGAAGGACAGTTACATAGAAGAGTAAAGAGAGTTGTTCCAGGGGGCAGAACCATGACCAAAAGGTGAAAGTTTTAGGGGGAGAGATTTTAGACTTATAGGAGGCAGAATTTCTAGCATTGCCTAATAGTGGAGAGGGTTTGCTTATGAGGTTGTTTATTCCACATTCTCAGACATGCTTAAACAAAAGACAAATGACCATTTGTTCTGGCTATTGTAGAAGGGATTCTTCTCTTAGGAGAAAAGTTTGATTAGTTGACTCTGATGGATCTTTCCAACTCTGAGAGTCTATGATGCTAATTTCTGAATCCCAGAAAGTCGATCTCTACTTGACTTCTTCTTTTACATGTTTCCCTATTTGTATAATTGTGACTAGAGCACAGCAACTGTTCTCCCTAGTCACAGCAGGATGTGATATACTCAGAGTACATAATATATTGTGTCATATTAAATAAGGAAACTTTCCCCTTGGCAGATTCTGCCTCTTGTGTGAGTAGATGGAAAGATTATTCTTGCATGATTTCCAATTCTCTGCTTTTCATTAAACCTCTCATACTATCATAAAACATTTTTTCAGGCTGAGGTTATTCATTTGTCAGTCCAGTTAATTGGTGACTTAATGAAAATTTGAAGAGGTTTAAATGTCTGAAGAGGGTTAAATGTCCTTCTTGTTGAATGTGTATAAAGTGAGTCTCTTCCATTTTCTGTCTATTCAGGAAATTAATTTCAGACCCTGCCCAGGAGCTGGATTGAACTAAGAGGTTGTGAGTATATACATTAATAAGCATTTAGCCAGTCAATAAACATTTATTAAGTACTTACTAAGTGATGAGGATATAAAGACAGGCAAAATAGTCCCTGGTCTCAAGGAATTCAGAAAACAAGCAAATGACTACATACTAACAAAATATATTGGTGGGAGATCTGGAGGCAGAGTGGAGTAGCGCTGATCATCATGGAGAGGAAGCTAGCCCATCCTAGTCTGGAAAGGAAGTAAGGTACCCAAGCCCAAGTTTGCACTCTGGGGCAAAGCTCTGTTTGCTCCACACTAGTTACATTTCATCTTTTCTCTTATTTGTTTTTTGATTTCTAAATGAGGATGGATGAGAAAAGATTGGTTTTTCCAACCACTGTTCAGCAGTCAAGTCTTTGTGATCTACTAAACTTTTACTACAAAGACCCTTACTTCTTAAAACCTATAAAGTTAAAAAAAATGCTTTACCCCTTCCTCCTTTTTTCCCCTAGTTCCTAGCAGTGTATGGAGGGCTAATCCAAGGTAGAGAACTTAATCATTTTTCTGTTCTTTAGAATAGGAAGGAAAATTGGATTAGATGGTCCTTAATTTATCTTCTACATGTAATATTCTTGTTCTTTGACTTGATATCCCAAGAATAAGCTTTTTTTTTTCTAGTTGGGGGAAGGGGAGGGTTGGAATCTGGGACATCCATGAAAAAAGAATGAAAAGGAAAAGAACCCATGGTTCAGCCTCATGGTTGGGATAGGGTGAGGAGGCAGGCCCCAGGACAGAGATCCGGGCAGGAGCACAAAGAGTTGAACTAACAGCTGATGGGATGAGAGTTACCCACTTTTAATGGCTTATTCAATATCTCACTTTCTTAAGGAACACATTTATTTGTTTGAGACTAAGCCTCCAGAAAATGACACCATTTATCTTTTCTTATAGAGGTAAGAGCTAAGAAACGGCAGTAGCTGGGGAAAGTTTGATTAGAATAGTAATGGGAATGCAGCCCTTTTTCTTTTATCTGGTTTGTACACACTGTTGCCTCTGGAACAAGTAGCGGCAGTCAGGATATTAGAAGTTCCCTTCATCCCAGGCGCTTTGTCATCCCCAAGAGCAGAAGGGAGGGCTCTCAGGCAATATTATAGGCTGTTGTTTCAAGCCCTTCTTCAGTGGGCTCAGAGACAGGCAGGTGCAGCAGCCTTTCAATAACTCCAAATAAGTCTTAAACTGTCTCTATTCTCATGAACATCTCTAGCTGAGAAAAGAAAAAAAAGCAACAACCCACAAAGTCAATTATGGAGATAAGGACATCACTCCCCACTCCTCTTTGGGCCTCATATCTGATATTTCCTGGGCCTCTGTTGAGATATCGGGTGACATTATCTCAGGCCTGGAACATTACAGCCAAAGATAGGCTCCGATTGAAGCTGTCACCTACTCTTAAGAAGCCCTGGGTTTATGAGTGACTCAGAAGTAGAGCTGCTACACCGTGGATAACTAAGCCACAGTAATAAGTCCCAGTGTCCTTTACTGCTGCCTCCAAAATTTCAAGTATGAAGAAGTTGTTGACAGGATCTATTTTCCCCAAGAAATTTCTCTGGAAACCAGGTCCATATTTATCACTGTGCTGATATATGAAAGTCAAAGAGTTATCCCAGTTTTTCTTGTACCAGTTCATTTGATAGCTCCTCAGGTCCCCTCCTTTCAGGGTGCACCGTAGGGTGATGGCTCTTCCAATGTAGACAGTCAGTCTTTGGTCTGGTTGCTCTAGCTGGATATCTGCTAGGACTCCTGTAAGAAAAACACCCAAGTTAGAGAAATCTAAAAGAATCTACTTAAAGCAGCACCACAGGGAGGGATAGCTCCCATCTCATCTTTCCCTGGACCATAGCATCCCAGCCCAGGAGAACAGGAATCCTGGGAGGCTTTGATGCCCCCTTGCTGTTGAACCTCCCCAGAATTCTTACCTGCATAGAATAAGGTGAGGCAGGCAAAGGACCAGACCCACTTCATGGCTTCAGTGTAGAGAAGAATGACTTAGCTGTGTGTGAGGCCCCTTTTGGGTCTCTGGATTAACAGGTGTTCTCACTGACCCTTGAGAAATGCCTTTCAGTTGGGAGTGGGGTATGGTGCCACTTCCTCCGGAGGTAGCTGATGAGAATATTTCCTGGGCAGCCCTAGAGTATAGATCCAAAAAGAGAGGTCAATATATTTGGGTCAGAAGTAGCTTCGGGATTTCCTATGCCCTGCAGCATGGTGTGCTGGAAACAATATAAGCTTTTGGAGTCTAAAAGATATACCATGGTGTAAAAAGCACTGGACTTAGTTAAGGGAACGCGAGTACGAATTTAGATCTTTTCTACTTACATATTCCATTGTTCAGAGGGGTGAAATGGGCTCCAATGCTGCTTTAGGTATGACCTTGGGCTTGCCACAATCTCTCTGTGCTTTAGTTTCCCTGCTTTTAAAATCAGGATGAGGCTACATGATCATTAACATCCCTTTCAGTTCTCAGTACTATGACAATCACCCCCCCCCCCACCTTGATTCTGGAAGTAGATTTAATTCTCCTTTTATTTTTTCAGTTATTTTTAGTAGAATAAGCAATGAACCAGGAATCAGAAGCTCTTGGTGTATGACTCTGAACGAGTCTTGTGGTAGTCCATGCCTTGTTTCCTTGTCTGTAAAATGGGAATAAAAACACCTTCCCTACATAATTAAGAGTGCTATTGTGAAGATAAAATCCAATTTTGTATGTGATGATGCTTTGAAAACATATAAAATGCTATAGAAAATCAATACATCCGTTTGTCTTTTAAACCCTTCATAGTCTCACTTCTGCTTAGTTTTCAGGGCTTCTTCTTGGTCATGTATTCTATTTTCTTGTCAAACTGGCCCATTTTCAGTTTCAGGTACATAACATTCTCTCTCCTATCTCCATGCCTTTGAACAAGTTGACCCCCACACACCCAAGCTGGGATACACTCATTTCTCATTTCTACCTTGTAGAATCTCTAGCTTTCTTTGGAACTCAGCTTGAAATCTACCCCACAGTAAGCCACTTCAGATTCCTTTCAATTGTTGTTGGTTTTCACCAACAGAAATGACTGTGTATGCATTTTATATTTTATATTCTATGTACATATTTTCTTCCAATAGAATATAAGCTCCTTGAGGTCAGGGACTATATTATTGTCATCTTAATATTTAGCACAGTGACTGGCACGTAGCTAGCCCTTAATAAATGCTTGTTAAATGGATGAATTATCATTTTATGTTAAATATTTAATTTGCCATGATTGTTGGATTTACCTGAGGAGCTCCCTAGGGAAAGGAGCTATTGACATACATAATTACTGAACAGTCCTGAATAAGTCAGCAAATATTTATGAAAATAGAATCATTTGAGGATAGCTTTTTCCTTCACTCATCATTTCCTTTTAGCAGGGATGAGTCAACCAGATGTCAGGAGAACATGTCCTTCACTTTCCTACCTCTATACCTTTGTTTGGAATGTTCCTAATGGTTGGAATGTCCTCCCCTCTCACTTTTACAATCTGAAATCCTATACTTCTTACTCTGCCCCTCCCCACTAACTCTTTATTCTGCATCCTTCATATTTATAGGAAGGAAGGAATAAAGGGGGGAAAGTCATTTAAAGAGCACCGATTATACTAGATGCTTTACAAAAATTATCTCATCTGATTCTGACAAAAACCCTAGGAGGTAAGTACTATTATCATCCCCATTTTACTGTTGAGGAAACTGAAGCAGTCAGAGGTTAGTTTCAGCGATTTCAGGTCAGAGATATGGTAACTGAAGCTGGGAAGGGTTGAATAACTTGCCTAAGATCATACAGGGAGTTGAAGGGGAGAGGCTTAATGAGCAAATCCCCAATAGCCGTGAGCCCTGAAGTCTATACATGCCCAGAAGATTTGACCAAGAAACAGGATTTGGCATCCAGCAGCACCACTGAAATGGTCTTCTCTTCCTGGGATTGTATGCTTTGGAAGTATAGAAAGAAGGGAAATGAACCTGTTCTGTTCCCATAGCAACAAGGAGACTTAGTCAGCTTGCTGTGTTTTCTGCTTTTCCTGGATAAATTAAAGGAAGTTAATGCCTTCAGGCAGTTCTCTGCCTGAGGTCCAGTAACCAGGGGTTACCAGAAGAGGATAATTTTCAAGGTCTGGACCAGAGCATCCCTCTTAGGGAAGACCCAATGAGCTGAACAGTTTCAAGAAAGTCTAGAATGTTTCTTTGACAGAGAAATATATGAGCTGAGACCAATCAGTATGGAAGCTCTGTGTGAGGTCAGTAGCAGGTATTAACAATAGGTGAGAAAGATTTTTTTTTTGCCCTTGCCTAAAGGATTTTCATTGGCAGCATGGGATAGAATGAAAATTACGGTCCATTTTGGTATACTTGGGATATAGGAAAAAGATGCAGAAAGAAAGAATCACTACACATTTTCTGCCCCCTTGCTTTATACCTGTGAATGAACTGTTCCCCTCTTAGAATCTGCTGCCCTGGGAAATTTATCACCAGTTATGTGTGTCAGTCAGTCAATAAACATTTAGTAAGCATTTACAGTGTGCCAGGCACAGTTTTACGTGCTGAGGATATAGAGAAAGACAGAGACTGTCTTCAGGAAGCCCACACTCTAATAGGGGAGACAACATGTGGGCCACTGAAGAGCCATATAGAATAGATTAGAAGTATAGGAACAAGGGTGTGGGAGCTGTGGTGTCAGGAGTAGCCTTGGCAGAGACTTCTTTCTGACTGGAAGCTTAACAGTCTATTTTTCTTTGGATTCTAAGAATATCAGTCTCTGTCTACCATCCCCACATCTGAAACCCCAAGTTTCTGCTTAGTGGTATTGGGGAAATATGTCTGAATTTACAAAAGAAAAATCCTTGACTTGTTTTAGTTATTACTCAAACATTTTGGACTGCTAAGTCTATTTCAGATATGTAAGCCCAGGATGAGTCTCTCTCTATCCATAAGCTAATGTATTTCCTTTCCACTTGCACCATTCCTGATCTCTAGTCTGCCATCAGTTCTGCACCCTGATTTTAGTTCTTTGGGAAATATAAGGAAGGACCAACACCCACAGGTATGTGTAGGTTGTACCACTTACTGAGGAGTGGGGATAGATCCTGATGAAAGAAGAGGAAGCTATGCTTAACTACCTGTCACTTTGGAGAGATATTTTTAGTTAGAGCCTAAGTTGCTGGAGGTCTGAGACATTCTTTTGATAAGTATGTGGTTTGTTCTTTCCCATCAGACTGGCTTGTGCTTGCAATACTTGGGCAAGTAAGATTACTCTTCTGCTCTTTTGTTCCGGAGCTTCTGGACCCAAATGGATGTTTTAAAGTAAACACAAGGCAATTTTGGAAATCAAAGAGGAAGGTTAATAGGTGCCAAAAAAATTAGAATGTCATTTATCTCTAAATCATCCTGGAGGCTGGCATCCCAGCTGCAACATACAGCTGTATGAATTGAGGAAAAGGCTGCTGAAGAAAACTGGAAAAGGGTTCTGCTAGAATTTCTTGGATCCTGATTCTGCTATTATTTGGGAGGGGACTTGGATGCAGAAAATTTGTAAGGTGTCCCACATTTTTTATCACAATTCAGAGTTTTATTGGAAACCTTCCCTGTTAACACAAAACCTCATATAATTCAGCACCACAAATTCTTAACCATATCTTCCACTCAAAAGCCTTTATGGATTAATTTTCATTATATAGGGTGTCCTCAAAATCATAGGATGATTTTAAACTATCAAAGCTAAATATTAAAGCCTCAAAATTTAATATTAAAAATTAAGGCTTTAATACCTTAAGACAACACGAGGGCCTTTGGGATGCCCAGTATATTTCTGTTGACTCTAGATGTGCCTGTCTTGTTTTGTTAAGCTTCTTGGGAAGGGAGGTATTCTTTAATGTATCCCAGAGCAGATTTATATATTTCCATGAATCTTTTGGATGGGCAAAAGAAATTTCTATTGATTTCCCACCCTGAGAAACAGAGTTATGGAGCAGAAAGAGCTCTGGGCTGGGAGTTCTTTCTACTCCTTGGAGACAAGAAAACTGGGTTCAGGTCCTGACTCTGATACTCACTACATGACCCTGGAGAAGCCCTGAAGCTTTTCTGGGCCTGTTTCCTAATCAATGAAATAGAGATAATATTTTTACTACTTGCTTCACATTGTTGTAAGCCATAAAATGCTAAGAAATATGAATTGTTATTATCTTCCTTTCTTTCATTCCATGTTATCCCGTGATATAGGGATGACTGCTCCCAGTTATGGGAGGCTTTAAGGATGCACCTATAAAGGGGTTAAATCATACAATTTCTAAAGTCCCTTTCAATAATGATGTAATTTATGGAGGAATCAGAAGAATTACTAAGAAAATATTTCCTCTACAAAGATTTCACTGATCTCCATAGTTGGAAATTATCTTTCCATCTTCTGATTCCACATGTACTTTGCAATTTCTCTTGTGCTCTTATTACACTATATTTTGGTCTGTACATGGCTTTTGTAGATATATATGTGTTTTCTCTGGTGTTCTGGTAAATGTGTAACAACCGATCCTTAGGGTAAAAAAATGCGTACATGATGCTCTTTTAAGTTTAATTTACATGATTAATGTTTCCCCATCACTTTATTAAGTCCAAACAACTAACAAAACAATAAAACCCTGATTTATTGCATTTGACAATTTCTGAGGTATAAACATCCACATTAAAAATTTAAGGGGGAAGCTGGGTGGCTCAGTGGATTGAGAGTCAGACCTAGAGATGGGAGGTCCTAGGTTCAAATCTGGCCTCAGCCATTTCCCAGCTGTGTGACCCTGGGCAAGTCACTTGACCCCCATTGCCTAGCCCTTACCACTCTTCTGCCTTGGAACCAATACACAGTATTGACTCCAAGACGGAAGGGAAGGGTTTAAAAATATTTAACAATTGGCTTTCCAAAGCCTGTCAAAACTTGCTCCTTTATACCCCTAATTGTGCATGTCACATTTCTCTCATAGATTGTAAACTCTGTGGAGCCAGAGACCAAGTCTTGATTATTTTTGTGTAGCTTTTAGTTTCCTAGCCCAGTGTTTTGCATATAGTAGACGTCTAATACATGACTGTTGAATAACAAAATTAATGCATATTTAAAAATAGGAACATTCAAAGTGTCATGACTTGTTAAAGAAAGATTCTCATGTTTTTATCCCTCAGATGAGACTGTTCTCATTACCAGCTTTACCCAGGCTTTTAAATAAGGGGCATTTAAAGATATGTGAACAATCATTTCTTTGACTATGTCTCTCAATGCACAGTAATTGGTGACAGAATCAGTGATGTGGATCTTAAAAAGAGTCAGAGAGACCATCGTGCTTCCTGCACTGTTGCGGCATGGATCTTTTCTTTAACTTTGGCCCCTTTTGAGTTCTTGCTAAGGACAATCCTGAAGATGCCAATGGATTCTCGTTAGTTCCAGAACACAATTTGGTAACTGGACTCGTAGGTCGAGTTTCAAGGTGACTGAGTCACCAATTCTCATTATCACTTGTATCTGCAACTGTGTCACCGATTGGCCTTGGAGGTGCCCTGTGGGAGAATAAAATAGAAGGAAAGGGTCAGTTTATTGAGCCAAGTAGATTATTGCAGAAAGGCAGTTCTTAATGTCTCCTTAGTTCAAATTCTTCAGTTCCAAGCCTTTGAATCTAAGAAAATTCATCTCTTTCTTTCTTCCCCCTCAACCAGGGCTTAGGTGGAAGGAGCCCAAATAGATCCCAGAATTTATTGATAAATAAGAAAACTTATGAGACTATAGGGACGTTGAGATTTCTTTTGAACTCATCATGTCATGTCTGCAGGATCAGAACTGGCAGAAGGGAAAGCATAGTACCAGAGAAGGGAGGGAGCTAAGTGGTCCTCAGTTAGCTTCAGTGTTTCACAGTAAGCTTTGGTTCCTCTGAATTTTCTTGAATAAAGGGAGGCTGATGTAAATGTGTTTTTAAAGAACTTGAACCTATTTTCTTATGTCTTTTCCCCAGGTCTGAGCTCACTGGTGCCACTGTTATTATTCAGCCATTTCAGTCATGTCTAACTCTTTGTGACGCCATTTTGGTATTCCTGCTAAAGATACTGGAGTGGTTTGCCATTTCCTTCTCTGGCTCATTTTACAGCTGAGGAAACTGAAGCAAAGAGGGTTAAGTGACTTGCCTAGGGTAACACAGCCAGAAAGTTTATGAGGCCAGATTTGAATTCAGAAAGAGACTTAATGACTCCATGTCCAGTGCTCTATCCACTGTGCCATTTGGAGCTCTAAGCTCTGAGATTTTTTTTTTTTTGCACATGTGTTTATCAGATGATGAAATCACAATCTGAGCATCAGGACGTACTTTAGATGATTTGTGATACTGTGGGCATTAACTATACCCTTTTAAAAATCAGATGTGTGATTTCCTTAGCTTAGAGAACTCCCTGGGAGACACCTCTCCAAATCCATGAAAGTCACCATCTACTCAGCAAATGAAAAGCTTAGAGAATTGCCTGGGAGCTATGTGTTAAGTGATTTAGCTGGGGGCACAGAATGGCATATGGAGAAGGCAAGACTTAAATCCAAGCCTTGCTGACTCCCAAGCCAGCTCTCTATCCACTAGACCTGTAATCTATACATTTATTATTATGTTAATGAACAACAGTCACCACTGGGAAACAGAACCATAGTCTTGAAATAGTTCCAGTTGACTTTAGGTCAATTCTAAGTGTCCTGTTAGAATTTATTTCATTAGTTTCTCCATTTATAGCTAGGCACCCAGAGGAATCCTATTTCAGCACTTCACAAATGTACTCTGTTTATGACAGGCCCTTAGAAAATAATTCCTTCTATTTTTTCCCTTCATGTCTTGAGTCACTGGCAGCTGGTGAAAAAGACCTTCAGTTAAAGTTGAATTTCCTTCCTACCTCTCAGTCTCAACTCAGAAGAGTCTGGATTTTTTCCAATTTAATCCAGTCTAGACAAACATTTATTAGCTTAGCACATCACCTGGCACATAGTAGGTACATAATTAATGCTTTTTGACTTGGCTTATTCAGCAGTTACTATGTACAAGAACCTGGAGATATGTAAAAAATATGGAAAAGACTCCTTAAAGAGCTTACATTCTCCAAAGGGATATAATAAATAAATAATACCAACTCTTCCTCAAAGCAGCTAGGTGGTACAGTGTTTTTGAATAGTCATAAAGATCTGTGTTCAAATCCAATCCCCTTATTAACTGTGGAACTCTGGGCAAGTCCCTTCATCTATATTTGCTTCAGTTTCCTTATCTATAAAATGGGAATAATATTAGGACATATCTTTCAGAGTTGTTGTGAATGTCAAATAAGATAATAAAATGCTTAGGAGTTAAGAGCTACATACATGTTAGTTATTATTGGCTATTAATGGATAGAGTTCTGAGCCTGGAATGAGGAAGATAGAATTTTTGAATTCAGACACATTAGCTATGTGACCCTATTCATGTCATTTAACTTCTGTTTGCTTCTTTTTTCCTCAACTGTAAAATGATAATAATGATAGCATCTTTGGGCAGCCAGGTACAGTGGTACAGTGGATAGAGTATCGGATCTGGAATGGGGAGACATCTTCCAGAGTTCAAATCTGGCCTCAGTCTCTTATTAACTGTATGGCCTTGGGTAAATCACTTAATCCACTGGCTTTGGTTTCCTCACCCGTAAAATTAGACAGAAAAGGAAATGATAAACCACTCCAGTATCTTTGCCAAGAAAACCCTAAATGGGGTCATAACAAGGCAGAAACAACTGAAATAAATGAATTACAATAACAACAAAAATGGCATCTTCCTCCCAAGGTGGTTGTGAGAATCAAATGAGATGATATTTCTAAAATTGTGCCTGGCACCCAGTTGGTGCTTAATTAATGCTTGTTTCCTTCCTTCTTTAAGGCTCACCCAGAACTCCAAGTAGGGAAGTATACAGAAATCACTCATTTGTTTAATTCAACTCTATTTGCTCTTTGCAATAAAGACTTAATTCTCTGCTCTTCAATTTATATGTATGTCCTATTATTTTGTTATACTATGGAACCAGAATGGCATTTCCATCTATCAGATCTCCAGGTAACTTTAGAGACTAAGGTGAGAGATTCAAATGTTTTAACAGCAATTGTAAAATTTCTGGTGCCTTAAGGACATCATTGTTAGGAGGTATAACTAGCTGATTGACATTTGTATAGATTAAAATATTCTCTAAGAGAAATTTTCATTTTTATGGTGAATGTTATTTAATTCAATTCAGCAGACACTTATTAGGAACCTACTGTGTGCAAAGTACTGTGTATGGTTCTGGGAATTGACAAGATGAATGAATAATACTTTTTTGGAAGTATTCTTGAGTTTGCATCATTTTATCTACACATTGGGGTGGTTAGCTGGCACAGTGGATATAGTACTGGGCTTGGAGTCACAAAGAGTTCAAATCTGGCTTTAGACCCTTATTATCTGTGTGACTCTTGGCAAGTCACTTAACCATGTTTGCCTCAGTTTCCTCACCTGTGAAATGAGCTGGAGAAGGAAATGGCAAACCATTCTAGTGTCTCTGCCAAGAAAATCCCAAGTGGAGCCACAAAGAGTTGGGCATGACTGAAATGTCTGAACAACAACAAAATCTCTTTGAAGCCTAGCACAGTGAACCTTTAATAAATACCAGATCTTTCTAAAGTTGTCAGACCTCAGAAATCCAGAGATTCTCAAACTTTTTGGACTCAGGGCCCCTTTATATGCTTAAAAATTATTGAGAACCCCAAAGAGAATTTGTTTGTGGGGATCATCTATTAATGTTGACCATATTTGAAATTAAAACATTTTTGTGTTATTGTAAAAATAGTTTTGGTCTCATGGATCCCTGAAGGATCTTGGGGACCCCCAGGGTACCTTGAACCCCACTTAAAGAACGCTAATCTAGTCTAAAAGGTCATTGGGTATGAATCCTGATCTGATACCTGCTAGTTGCAGACAAATTATTTAACTTATCTGAGTTTTCATTTCCTCATGTGTAAAATGAATATAATATTTGTGTTATCAACTTAATAAGATTCTAGGGAGGAGGAGAAGGAGGAGGAGGAGGAGAAGGAGGAGGAGGAGGAGAAGGAGGAGGAGGAGGAGGAAGAGAAGAAGAAGAAGAAGAAGAAGAAGAAGAAGAAGAAGAAGAAGAAGAAGAAGAAGAAGAAGAAGAAGAAATTTTAACCCTTAAAGTGCTATATAAAAGCAAGCTGTTATTTTTATTGCTGTTGTTAGCAAGGCCCTCTGCTGTAACTTCTCTGACAATTTATCATTAGGTTTTTTTCTTATGATATCTAGTGATCAGCAGTTTTCTACTTCCCAAGGCAGCCCAATTACTGGTAAGTTTTTTCTTCAATCAAACCTAAATCTACCTCTTTGCAACATTTATCTATTGCTACTAGTTGTTTCTTATTAGATCAAGCAAAATCAGTTGCATGCAATCTCCCAAACAGCATGCTCCCTCTTCCCCAGCCACCACTCCAGTATAATGTAAGCTTTTAATATCAGGGACCATTTAATTTTTGTCTTTGCATCCTCATCACCTAGCACAAAGTTTGGCAGAATAAGTGCTTCATAAACATTTCCTTTAAGTCTTTTCTAGCCTATTTCTTGTTCCTTCCACTTATTAGTACATAGAGAAACATGGTGCAGTCTGTGGGACACTAGACTTGGAGTCAGGAAGATATGTGTTCAAATCCTATCTCTGATATTTACTGATTCTGGGCAAGTTACAAAACTTCTCAATGCTTCAGTTTCCTCATGTGAAAAATGAGGGGGTTAGACTCAATGGTCTTAAAGTTACCGCCATATCTATGATACTGTTTTTTGAGTCTTTTTTCCAACTCTATTGTCCAACTTTGTACATGTTTCAGCTTGCCAGTGTTGTTTCTAAAAGGTAACACTCAGCATTGAAAACAAAATGACTATATATACAAGCTGACAGTGGCAGAATACAGGTTGGTTTCAATTTCCGACAAAGTTATGAAATATATATTTTAAAAGGATGGATTGTGAGTATTTAGAAATAGAAACAATAATCACTATGCATTCAGAGAAGAGCCCAATTGTCAGTTTCATTGAAAAGTCCTCTTGATCAGATTCACCAATCTCCAGGCAAACATATTCTTCTTATATCTCATTAGATGCATTTTAGTCTTTACCAAGAGATCTCATTCCTAAGCACTGGTCTAGAAGCAGAGATGTCATTTTCTGACACCATCTTCATAACCAGCTGTTTATTTCTTCAAATGGTGGTTGAATGAAAGGGAAAATTTGAAAGAACATAGACCCCCTTTGGGTCATGCTGGTTCATTCTCTGAGATGGTGGGTTATCTTTGTTCTGTATCACACTTGAAACGTAGTTTTTACTCAGAGCTGTATGTGGCATGAATCACAGTGCCTTCCTTGTAAAGCACAGTAATATACAGCTATGTCACTTAGATGCACATTTCTGATGATTAATTTGCTGGAGCATTTTTTCCGATCCACATTTATCTGGTAACGCCCAATTTCTGTGGTGCCTTGAAATCCATGATAGATATACGTGAGCTTCTTATTGGCCTTCTGGAGGTACCAGTAGATGGAGTCATAATTTCCACCAGGAATGTCGTGTTGACATTGTAATTCCACGTCTGCCCCTTCTTCGACCCCCTTGTCAGAGGGCTGTGTGAATTCAGCCCTGCAGAGGTGGTCTGTGGGAGGAAAGCAGAACAGTGTTCTTAGAGGGGAAGAATGCACCATTGAGACTGGTGGGAAGTCTCCTGTAATGGGTGCCCTCTAGGTGAATAGCTACCCACCCACCGGGGAGACACTTACAGAGGGCAGGCAGGAGGAGGTAGCTGAGCCAGTTCATGGTGCACTTGCCAAAGACCTCAGGTCCTCTCTTGTTGGACACCCACCCAACCAAATCCTGCTCGCTCTCTCTACTGTTCCCAGTAAAGTCTATTCTGTATGCACAGTGCACACAAAACTGCCTTATCTGTAACAACCGCTCAGCCGCTTTATCACTGAAGCAATAAAGGAAATAGGTCTATGGGGTGGTTGGCATTTTACGCTATCACAAGACACACTCCTGATTGTTCAGAAGCAGCAATTGAATGGGGTCCTTTATGCAAGTCTCTTGTGCATCTCAACCCTTTGGGTCCTATGTTTTCAGCAGATGGTGAGGTTTGCTTATCAGCCTCAAGAGGCTTCTTCTCTGAGAGGAAATTGGAGTGCAGGACGAACAGGAGGGGAGGGCATGGATACTCTTTGCTGAATGGCAGCTGGTGGGCCATGTCCTGTCGGGTTCTTGTTGTTGGATCTCAGAAATCTCAATCTTGCAGTAGTAGTGTTATGGGTAGGAAGGATACCTTGGGGTTTGGGAAGGATGCCTTTTGCAAGCATGCAAGACTCCAAAACTTAGCTTAAAAACAAAAAGGAGATTCATTAATTTAGAAAGTAATGTTGAGAGTGGCCAGGAGGATAGCAAGGTGGAACAGCAAGATGGGGAGCAGTTCCCTGGGAGGACAGCATGAAAGGAAAGGCTGTTCCCCCAGATGACATCAGTTCTGGGGATTTTATACTTTTTAAAACAGAGTTAGTCACTCAGGCATGGGGTGATCATACTGGGGTCTGCCTAGGGACATAAAGATTCCTTAGTTTTAGGGAACAAACAGATGTCTGATAGGATCAAGGTGTGGCTTGAAGGTGCATCTTTCTGTCCATCTTAAATCTAGAGGACGATCAAAAGAAGATAGTCATCTCAGGACCCTAGAGGGGTCATTGAGTGTTTTTAGGCTCAGAGTCAGGAGGAGGCAAATAAGGAGTTTCCCTGATAATAGTTCGCCTGGGTTTCTGGGGGTACAGTGCCCATGTCAGTAGAAAGAGGAAAATCAGAGAATACTTGCTCAGCTGTGCCTTAAACTTCTTTCCCCTCCTGTTGCCTCCTCTTTGGTCCAGTTGCTCTTAAATCCACTAAGTGAGGTGAAATGAAATGAAACTTTCCTGTTTAAGGGAAGGAAGTTGCCAATATGAGGATGAGAAGGAATGGCACCAAGGCTTTGGCTTCTGCAACCTTATATCAGCCAGGCTGGGCATCTCTTTTTCTAAGACAATAACACCGGTAACAACAATAATAGCATTTATATAGTGGTTTAAAGTTTGCAAATCACTTTAGAAATATTATCTCAATTGATCTCAATTGCCTAGGCTCCCTCTTCCCCACACTTCCTTTGGTATTCATGTGCCAGCCCTTGTGGACTGGCCCGGAGATAAGATGGAAGGGGCATTTATCGATGTGGCTAATGGTAAACAAATGTAAGGGGGTAAGATGGAGGCAATTAAGTGAAATCAGCCCCATTGCTTTATCGATACTTTGTTATTTATGTGCTCTTGAATTGATTGTCACAAAAACCTTGGGAGGCAAGTGCTATTATTTCTCCACTATACGAATGAGGAGACTGAGGCAGATAGAGGTTAAATTTATTCCCTTAGAAGCTTGGGGTCTGTAACATTCCTAGGACCTTTGATTTAGTTCTGGAGGGGTCCTTAGAGATCATTGAATCCAACCTCTCCATTTTATAGATGAGGAAATGAGACTGAAATAGGCAAAATGAACAATCAGTCCATGGGATAATAAGTATCCAATGCAGAATTTGACTCTAGATCTTCTTAATTTCAAGCCCAAAATTCTCTTGGTTGAAAAGGAGGGATGTACTGGAAAAGGTGTGGGACTTGAATTCAAGAGACCTGAGTTTGAATCTCTAACCCAACAGTTACTTGCTGGGTGAACCAAAAGAAGCCTCTTAACCTTTCTGAGTCTTTAGGTTTCTCATCTGTCAAAAAGGGGATAATAAAATGTGTACCCTCTCCATCACACAGCGTTCTATAAACTTTGGAGTGTTATGTAAAGGTGAGTTGTTGGAGGGGGGAAGTCTGTTGGAGCCTGCTTGAACCAGATCAGGAGAGTGAATGATTAAATTTTCATTGTGAGCATTTATATCTTGGAAATTGGTAAACACTACAAATCAAGCTTGACTTATTGTTTCATTGATTGTCTAGACTAAGGAAAGTGATGGAGGAAATGTTAATAATGCAGAGGAGACTTTAAAGTGTGATATATGCATTTCCCCCTAGAGATCCGAATGTTAAATATTTACTAGTACATCCCTGGTTGCTATGCTAGCATTATGTGAGAGGGCTTTGCGTGTGAACTTTGACAGGGTCACCAGAAGACTTCATAGTATATAATAGGTTCTCTCTGACGGTTACTGCTAATGAAGTCATAACTTCAGACATTCTATTGAAACATTTGGTGGCTGAAATGCCAGATGGTCGAGGTGGCTAAGACTAACTGTCGCATCTAAGGAGTGGTCAGTCAATTGAGTGATGTGATTTAGGTGATCTTGGAAAGATCTCTCCCAGGCTTTCATGATGCCTAAAATTCAAACATTAGGGGTTCATTTCTCCTGTTCTTGGAGGTCCCCTTATTAAAATGCAAATATCTCTGGGAAGGGAAATGTCTTTATCAACTACTGCCATCCTAATAATCTATTTCTGAAATCCATATTGTGCCCTAACGAGACACAGGAGAGATAGCTCTGATATAGGGAGTTGGATGTCAGGGGATGGCAAGGGATTGAAAGGGAGGTAGGATGGTGCCCAAGAGGATTTAAAAAAATTTTTAGAATCCATACTTATACTAAGGGCTATAATTCTGTTTAGTGATAGATTTTGGTGAGTTAACACTACTATTTGTTGCCTAATCTTATAGGGAAGAAGTGAGTTTCAGTAGAAGTACCTTTGGACCTTGTCAGAGGACCTGGGTTCAAATCTCACCTCTAATGCATACTGTCTTACCAAGTAAGGGTGGTGGACTACCTGTCCTTGGAGGTCCCTTTGAGCTATAGCTCTGTGATCTTCTCAGCATGCTGAATCTCATGGTAATCTAATGCCATCCCAGAGTGAAAATTTGTTGCCTCCACCACCACCATCATCATCACCTCCACCATTCAGTTCTCCCTTCGATCACCATTGCCTTCAGGTGTAACTTGAGCTGATATATCAAGCTCTGACCTCAGTAATGAAATGTACCAAATGGATGCATCCATCACCTATTACTTCCCTCTAAATCAAAAGCAACAAAGTTTTACTCTCTCTGAAGACAAAGAGGAACCATATGGAAGGATAACTTCCAAAGAGAATGTAGAATGAAAACTCTAGTGTGTCACCCAGGTGACAACTTCCCCTTCAGTAAATATTTTTTAAGCCCCTACTATATGCAAACCCCTGGGTTTGGGAGGTATAGAAAGCTTAGACAATACAGGGCGCCTACTTTCATGGAGCTCCTTTTCTAGCAGATCAGACGAGGGGGCAGTAATTCTGTGAACAGGCAGGAGAGTATTCGTAAGTCTTTACCTAAAACTCATGACAGCCTCTCCTCTGTAGCACCCACTGCACAGACTGTGTGTTTCACTTTCGGTGTAGCTACAGCATCATAGATTTAGATCTTGAGGGGACTTGGCTATTGTTGTTCAGCCATGTCTGACTCTTCCAATGGACTGTAGCTATTCATGAAGTTTTCTTGGCAAAGATCCTGGAGTGGTTTGCTATTTCCTTCTCCAATGGATCCTGGGGATTTTTTTTTGTCAGACCTCAGAGGTCACCTAGTCCAGCTTTCTTTTCCCTTTTCTACTTTTTATTGTTGAAGAAACTGACTTGACTAGGATGACACAATGGATATCTGTGGTGGGATCTGAATCTAAGTCCATCTGAATCCTAGTCCAATTCTTTACCCACTACTCTGTGCTTCCATATAACCATAGCTCCATTCCTTGTAAGCCCATGTTTTCATCTGTAGGATCCAAGATTTTCCCCTCTATATTTGTGTTTCTGTATCCATATCTGTCAGGGCAAATGTGTAGACACTTTGAGGAAAGTAATAGTGGGCTGCAATAAGTCACTTAATCTCTCAGTGTCCTAATCTTCCCACATGTTTAACAGAGAGAAGAATCCAGTAGATTGTAAGCTCCTTGAAGGCAGGGCTTGCTTTTTTGTTTGCTTCTGTATTCCTACATGTTTAATGTTATGTTTTTCTACATAGTAAGCCCTTCCTTGAAAAAGTGTTTGTTGAATGAATCCCAATTCCTATCTCTCCTACCACAGGTGGCTAAGTAGAGTGGGCAGAACAATAGGCTTGGAGTTCAAATCCAGCCTCAGACACTTCCTAGCTGTGTGACCCAGGGCAAGTCACATAAATGCTATTTTCCTCATTTTCCTCAATTTTTAAAAGGAGATAATAATGTCACCTAACTCCAAGAGTTATTATAAGAATCAAATGACACATTTTTTAAAGCACTTAATAAAATACAGTGTCTGGTCCGTAGTAGGTATTAACAAATGTTTATTTCCTTCTTTTATAAGGGGTAATAAAATTTAATCTCTGCTTTGAACTCTTTTTACTCTAGATGCTTTCAGTGTTTAGGGATTGTTTTTATGAATATGCCACCTACCCCCTTCCATGGCAGGCCGTGTTTGGAATTCATCCTCAAGACAGCCTCCAGCACCCTTTTGGAAATAAGATCAGTGCTCTCTTCTGTACCACCTCCATTTCCTGCCTTGTTACCTTTTTAGCCTGTGGGCAAGAGGCAACATATTTCTGTGTTCAGGGATAGCACACCTGTATCTACATAGGTATGATTTTTTCACTCCTCCATTAAGCTTGTGGTATCTTTGGATCAGCACATGTTTACAGATTTCCCTCTCCCCTAGGGAGGGAGGAAGAATTAGGATAATTCCCCTACTTTAAAATCCATTAATTCTTCTTTCCCTATCTCTCCCTATGTCTTTCAGGTAGTTCCCTCAGCTCCTGAGCATCTGCACACACACACACACACGCACACTCACACACACTCACACTCACACGCTCACACACACTCACACACACACACACACACACACACACACACACTCATGCACACACCTCCTGCTCCATCACTGCTCCTAAGCAGGGCACTCAGGCAGGAAGCAACAGCAGGTTTCTATGCAGCAAGCTGGGGTGATGCTATCAGTGTGCTTTCTCCCAGAGACAGTTGGTTGGATGCCGCAGTCCTGATCCCAGGGCTCTAATGGATAAACTGGCAGATGCTGAATGGGCCTTGGAAGAGAACCCTTCTTGGAGGATGGCGACATGCCTCTGATTGTGAGCCCATTCGTTTCTACCTAGAAAATATTCTGGAGACTCTTTGCAGCTGACATTAGGGAGACGGCCCTTCGTGATGGCGCAGCGGAGAGTCCCCGTCTCTCTGGGTGGACCCTAATGGGAATGTTCAGGAAGGCTGCACCCAATCTCCTTGGACAGCCTCTGCCACACAAAAGAGCAAATCGGACACATAATGAGTGACAGGACCTGGCTTCACCTAGTTGCAGAAGGTGGAATATGGGGTTATGATTAAGGTGGGGGGAAAGCTTTCTGTTTCTATAATGCCTTATACTACTCAGAGGGCTCTGCAAATTAGGATGTGAGAATCTTTAATAGATGAAGAAGGGCCCCACGAGACAAGGGGATTTGCCTAGAAAGTCTGGGAACTGATGTCTTTCCCCTGGACCCAAAGTAATGCAGGATGCCAAACCCATGTGGCCTGAGGTCTGAAGGTCCCCTCAGCATCAAGCCCTGCCGGTGGGGCTCTTGGAGCTGGAGATTCCTGGGTGGGAGGTGTGTGTGCGACTGGTCCTCAGCTCCAGCCATTGAAAAGGCCCTTAGAGTTATGCTTCACATTTCCCGTTTCATTGTGTTAGATGCCACTCTTGTCTATTGGTTAAATTTAATGACAGTGTTCTCATGTGAATGAAGCCTGGCGATTCCCTTTTAGGACCTTCCTAGTCATATCCTTAAGGCATCTGGAGGGAGAACAAGGTTTAAAATCATTCACTGATGCTTAACTCCGTCCCAATGGATGATGCCTGAGAAATGAATTCTTTGACAGTATAAAATGTTTTCAGGTTTTCCTCAGAAAGAGGGTGATATATGCACCAATGGAGCATCTCATTCGACTTGGGGGATTTTATGTGGAGGAAGGAGATTGGCTGTGTTCCGTATCTTCTGAAGACAGACAGGCAGGAGGAAAGAGGCTTCAGCTATCACAGAAGAGTTAAGTATAACAGCAATGGACAGGGCTGGATTTGGGGTCTCCTAGAGAAGCTGAATTCACACCTCTCTTCTGATGTGTGCTATCTGTGGGTCCTTGAGTAAGTTACTCAAGCTCTCTTGGTTTTAGGGGCCTAATCTGGAGAATAGGAGGGCTTGGAGCAAGTGATCTTAAAAGTTTTTTTTAGCTTCAAATCTCTGATTCTCTGTTCAGATGGGCTTTTGAGTTAGACACATCTGAAAACGACTAGATGGAGTCTGTGTTATTTGTTGTTTCAAAAACCCTCTGAGTGATGACCTTGGGTTCTAGAGGGTCAGTTTTGAGGCACCCATGATAAAATTCGTGTTTCAGTCATCTCAGATCCATTGCTTAATCCCCAACTATTTTTTTGTCAGTGCCATGGGATTTTGTCCATCTGAGAATTCTTTCCACCATGAGAGCTAGGAGATTGTAATCCATTATTTAGCATAGCATCTAAGAGTTAGCCAAGTCTCAGAGAGGTTAAACAACTGGCTGGTGATTTCACAGCCTTGTACCTGGGAAAGGCAGAATTTGAACCCAGGTCTTCCTGACTTAGAGTTCAACACTTTCCATTACTCCATTTTACCTCTGTAGGTATTGGTACGATGGAAAAAAAATCAAGTCTGAAAAGAGTTAATTTTGTGGCCTCTCATTGAATAGAGATAACAATAGCTTCCTCCTGGTGATTTTCTGAAGCCTTCCTTAGACTCCCTCCTCCTCTTCCCCAGGATAAACTGCTACCTACTGAGGCATGTGTCTGTTTGTTAATGAAACATCCTTTATTCCTGCAAAGCTCCATATCACTAGATATTAATAGTACAAGACTAGTGGTGCTGCTGCTGGCTTAGGGGTGATGCTCTCTGGTTTCCAATTGTCCTTGGTCTTGGTTCTGAATGAGAAGGGGTTTCACTCACTATGAAAGGTAAATGGAGGAGGCTACAGAGCCTGGGTAAAGATTAGAACTGAGAATGTATTATTAATGCCCAGAAAGGGTTGGCTGGTCCAGCATTGCCCTCAAGTGGCCAAATGCAGGGATGCGGGAGAACAAAGCTTTCTGCAGAGAGATTTCTGGAAGCAAGGGCTGTGGGTGGATTCCCTGAAACCCAAAGCTCCTGTTTGAGGCTGAGAAGAGGGGCATTGAGGTAGAAGAATGGGAAATTAAGAGATACTGATTGCAGATGAGAGGATGTTGTCTGTCTAGAGACTGGAGAAGCAAAGTCCATCTAAGCTTCCCCCAGAGTTCAGAATCTATTGTTTAGTTCAAGAAATAATAATCCAAGGACTAAGTGACCCAACTAGCTGGGGCAAAAGGAGGCTGATGGAAGAGAGAATGGATGGATTATTTAGAACCAAATGGCTTGAATAATGGGACTGGGATTCTTGATACTGCTGTAGTTAGCCCAATTTCCCATGCACATAGCAGGGCAGTTTTTTTTTTAAATAAAAAAAAGGTCATCTGATCATGAACTCTATTGATCCTTTATAGCTTTCCCCCATGCCAGACCTTTGAAAGTCTCCAGTCCTTACATGAGTGCTCTTGACTTTCTAAGCTGAGACGGGAAGATTGTTACTCTTAGTATCTGACAAAGATCACCAAGATCTTGGAATCAGAAAACTTAGATTTAAATCCCAGTCTGCCATTTCCTGTCTATACCACCTTGAACAAATAATTCCACCTCATTAGTTTTCAGATGGAGAAAGATGGAGATTGGATTAGTGATTTTTTTTTTTGTTTAAACCCTTACCTTCCATCTTGGAGTCAATACCGTGTATTAGCTCCAAAGCAGAAGAGTGGTAAGGGCTAGGCAATGGGGGTCAAGTGACTTGCCCAGGGTCACACAGCTGGGAAGTGTCTGAGGCCAGATTTGAACTCTCAGATTGCTCTCAATCCACTGAGCTACTCAGCTTCCTCCTGGACTAGTGATTTTTAAAGACTCTTCCAGATCTCACCTTCTTAGAAGAATGATAGAATACACTCATCCATGTATCTCTTTCTTCCCTGGAGTGGATGAGTGGCTGACATGATCTTAGTCTCAAAATATGATACTTCTACCCCTCTGCCTTCACCATCCAGATCAAAGTCTGAGATGGCAAAGTCTATGGATGCTGAACAAAACCTATTCTTAGCAAAAATCAATAACTGAACAAATAAATAAATGGCATTTGGGGAGTTCTCTTCCTTTGGATAATGTATATTCTTACCTCAGTCTGATATGGCTGTAGCTGCCTTTCCTGTGGTCACTCACAGAAAAGGTCTTTGAGTTATGATTATAGTCCAATAGTGTGAAAACTTCTCAGTTTCTCAGCTACATCAAGAGGGTCATTAGGACTTTGAGAACACAGGGTTGGTTAGTTTGCCACACTGCCCATCTCCTGAGTGGCTAGGTTGCAAAGTGGATAGAGCACTGGGTCTGGAATCAGGAAGACCAGAATTCAAATTTACATTTATTGTTATTTTGTCATTTTTTAGTCATATCTGACTCTTTGTAACCCCATTTGGGGTTTTCTTTGCAAAGATCCTGGGATGATTTGTCACTTCCTTCTCCATTTTATTTTACAGATGACAAAATGGAGGCAAGCACAGTTGAGGGTCACACAGATTAAGTATGTTTCTGAAGCCAGATTTGAATTTAGGTCCTCATTCCAGGCCCAGCATGTTTCCACTGCATCACTGATCTGCCCCTAAATCTAGATTTACTGAACATTTAGTAGCTGCGTGACCCTGAACAAGTCACTTAAACTCACTCTGCCTCATTTCCCTCAACTGTAAAATAAAGATACTATTAATACCCAAGTCCCAGGGCTGTTGTGAGGATTAAATGAGATGTTTGCAAGATGCTTAGCGTTAGCTGTCCAACATATAGTAAGCGCTATAGAAATGTTCACTTTTATTATTATTATTATTATCCTACACCTCCTTTTCCCAATGAATGCTTTGGCCTTCAATCAGAAGGAAATATTGGGGTGTAGATGAGGGCTATGTGACTCCAAAATTGGAAAAGAAAAAAAATGAAAGGAAGAAAGAAATGAAATGAGAATGTTCAGTGTTGGTGTATACTTAACATTTCCTCCACTTTCTTTTCAGCCTTTAAAATCTAGTAGAGCACAATAAAGACAGATTTGTTCCCAACAATTGTGCTTTTCAGTTAGGCAGCCTGCTGTACTATAAAAGAAAATTGGCCTTTAGTGTATGAACAATTGGCCAGCAGTAAGTCAAATACTGAGAGGAAGGATTAATGAAGAGGGAAGGAAGGGTGGGGTCTGGCCCCTGGAAGAGCTTTGGACCTTGAATCCGGAGACCTATCTTGGATCTTGGCTCTGACATTTATCAGCTGCGTGATTCTTAAAGTTACTGATTCTGCTTTAATTTCCTCATCTATTAACTGGGGATCATAATATCAGCAATGCTGATTTCAGAGGGTGGTTGTTGGGAAAGTGCTTTGTAACCCTTAAATGCCTTTCAGGAATTGTGGATTATGCTTACAACGCACCTGGTCTAGTTATGACTCTGTTTCTCCTCTGGAGTTGTTCAGACATTTCAGTTGTGTCTGACTCTTTGTGACTCCATTTTTTTTCTGGTAAAGATACTAGAATAGTTTGACAATTCTTTCTCCAGCTCATTTTTATAGATGAGGAACTAAAGCAAACAGGATTAAATAACTCACCAAGGGTCACACAGCTAGTAAGTATCTGAGACTGAACTTGAACTCATGAAGATTAGCTTCCTGATTCCAAGCCTTGGAATCCATCCACTGGGCTTTCCAGCTTCTCTGAGACAGCCGTCTCCTCTGGACACACATACCTTTATAAACCATGGTGATAGAAAGAATACAACACAGACACATGTACATGTATGTGTTCTTTTTATTTCAACATCCAAATCCATAGGATCATAGATAGAAGCTGGCAGGGACCTCAAAGGCAATCAACTTCAATATCCTCATTTTATAAAGAGAAAACTGTGGTTAGATGAGGTAGGTTAAAGGACTTTTCCAAGATAAGTTACACAGGTCTACAGGTAGCCATCAATGACTGGATAGAAGTGGAGATAAAATTGAAGATAGAATTGGAGATAGAATTTGAACCCAGGTCCTAAGATTCTAGAGTCATTTTTACTATTTTAATGAATTTGACCTAAAAGATAGATCTTTATTTATTTTTTGAATTGAAAATCTTTATTTAATTAATTAAGTCAGAATATTTTCCCATGGTTTCATGATTCATGCTCTTTCCCTCCCCTCCTTTCACCTCCCTCCCATAGCCAACGAGCAACTCCATTGGGTTTTACATGTGTCATTGATCAAGACCTATTTCCTTATTATTGATAACTGCACCAGGATGATCATTTAGAGTCTACATCCCCAATCATATCCCCATCGACCCATGTGATCAAGCAGTTGTTTTTCTTCTGTGTTTCTACTTTCACAGTTAAAACAAATACACAAATAGAGAGAGAAAAGATAGACTTGAAAGAAAGCATTTTCCTTTTCCTTTACTATCTTTTCTGTCTTTCCTATAGAGGAAGGAATTGTGTACAAAGCAGTATGGACAAGCATGTTTTTGAACAGTCTAAAAAGAGAGGACACTCTACACACGACTACTAAGCATATAAACAATCTCTGCCTCCCCTCCAGGTCTGTGAAGTCTTTTCTGGTGCTTGTCATTCTTACCACATCCTTGGCAAGGTTCTATTTCTAGTCTAATGATTCACAATCCATCAACTCTTAGACTGTCAGAGACTGAAGAGATCACTTAGTCCAATGCCATTATTTTAAAGATGGGGAAATGGAACGTGGAGAGGTGCAATTACTTGACCTGGGTCATTCATACAATTAGTTAGGGGTCAACTAGGGCTCAGATCAAGGTCTCCTGATTGCTGATCCAGTGCCCTTTCCATTACATCATGTGATGGTGATAATACTAATTCATATTGATTCATTGTGATTGAGATTCCAACTCTCTATGGCCTGGAGGAGGAGGTAGCTCATGAATGGTGGCTTTAAGTAGACAGTGCCAGGAGCTAGATTCAGGTCCTAGCTTTTGTACTTGCTACTTGTGTGATCTTAAACAAGCGTTTGGACCTTTCTAGACCTCCATTTCCCCAGCTGTAAAATGAGGGGGTAAAATTTAATGACCTTGAATGTCCCTTCTCAGGCAAGGATCTTATTATCCTAAGTATCTCTACCCTCATTTTACAGACGAGGAAACAGAAGCTTTATGAATGACAAAAATAAAGAATATTTCTATAGAGCTTTAAGGTTTGCAAAGCACTTTAAATATGTTATCTTATTTGATCCTCACAGTGACCCTTTTGGAGAAGGCAGTAGATGACAAAACTGAGTCTGAGAGAGTTTAAGTCACTTGTTCAGAAACAAATAGCTATTAAGGTGTCTGAGGCAGGGTTTGAATTCAGATCTTCCTGACTTTAGGTCCAGCCATTTGTCTCATATCTATCTATATCTATATCTATATCTATATCTATATCTATATCTATCTCTATATATGCATATATATCTATATATGCATATATAAATTATATTTATGTATATGCATATTTTATTTTTAATATACACATGTACATAAATATACATGCATATATTATAAATTTAAATATATGTTTATTTATGAGTTGCCTTAGGTCACTCAGATTGCAAAGCATAAGCTGGAACTAGAACCCAGTTCTTCTGTGCTCTTTCCCTGAGACTGTGGCTTTTATGAGAATCATTAATAAAGCAGATGCTATGAGCAGTTTCTGTAGTGACATTCTAATGGCCATTACAAAGAAAAATTCTCAGTGTTATATGAGCAGATCTGGGCTCACCTATCTGCTTAGATTCCTAAGTGAAAATCTTCCTCATTTTTGTGCTCCATCAAACCATGGGTTTTAGGTGAGCTGTTCTTCCCTTTGGGAAAGAGAAGGGAAGAAGGATAAATAGAAATTTCTGGATGAATTACATTTCCTGGAAACGGGACTGTCACAGACATACACAAACACACTCAGACATGTATGTAAACACACAAAACAAACACAGATACACAGAAGAGACAAGGACCCAGAGGTGAGGCTCCGTCTGCTAGGAAGGTACTGGGATGAGTGTGAAACTTGGCATTTTGCATCTTCCAGAGGCAGCCCTTTGGACTTTGAGATGGACAGATGTTATGCTCCACAGATATTGGCCAGATTCCCCCTTCCTGTCCCCATAGCTGCTCCTCATGCTTTGAACATAACAAAAGATGTCTGATTTTTTTGTAACCTCTGAAACTGCAGTGATTCATTTCAATGCCAGGCAGTGGGGAGCTGCTTGTACTGCTCTCTGCAAGGTGCACTCATTGAGTTCTTTTGTAAAGGCCGTTGATTTGAGCTGATCCTCTCCATGGAGTATAGCAGCTTCCCCAAGGAGACCCGGATCTCTGATCTGATCCCCAGATTCCTGGGCAGAATAAAACATAGGCTTTGATGGAGAACCAGTTATTAATGACTCTATTTTGTGCAGAATTCCTGCTGCTCACAGGGCAGCTCCATAGGGCCCCACATGGACAAAGGGAAGCTCAGCTATTTGCAGTATTTGCTGCTGTTGTCAAGCTCATTGGCCCCACATCAGAGGACACAGCACAATACCCGACATGCCAGCAAGTGCCCTCAGTTGCTTCCCA
This sequence comes from Monodelphis domestica, assembly GCF_027887165.1. NCBI lineage: Eukaryota > Metazoa > Chordata > Mammalia > Didelphimorphia > Didelphidae > Monodelphis > Monodelphis domestica. The sequence goes on along the minus strand of NC_077227.1, from coordinate 176,055,067 downwards.
ATTGAATGAGGAAGCATTCTGAATTCTGTTTCAGTGAGGTAAACAAATAAGGTAAATGGTGAAGGGAATAATAAAAGCCCCATTACATTGTGCTCTAAGATTTAGTAAGAACTTTCCTTCCAACATTCCTATAAAGATGAATAATTCAGTTGTATGGCTGTGCCATAGAAGAAGAAGCTGGAAGGATCTTTCGAGTTCATTAAATCTAGCCTCCTGATTTTGCAGAACAGGGAACTAAGACCCAAGATTAGATAAGAGCCTTTTGGTGGCACCATCTGAGTAGTGTGCAGAAGAAGGATTCAAACCCACATCCTTTGATTTCTGCCATACCATCCTGCCTTTAAGGAGGTTTGATTATTTATAAGAAATGGCAGTCATAAGAATTATGATGGTAAATGATAGGGAATTATTACAAGAAATTTAAATGAAAAATAAGTAGGGGAAGGGCTGGAGGGAGGGAGAGAATTTGGAATTAAAAATAAAAATGAATATTAAAATAAACACAATTAAAAAAATTATAAAAGGAATGAGACAGTGTGTGCCCATACTCACAGTGGGTGGGAGAATGGGGAAGGCTCTGTGGGACACTGAAAGATGAAAAGAGGGGAATGAAGAAAGGCTGACTGACTACTATTCTCAAAAAAAGAGCACAACCTGGAGTAGCTGACAGAAGGACTATCTCAGAGTCAGGGAGACCTAGGTTCAGTCCTGTGTATGATATATACTGCGTGACTGTGCACAAATCCCCCAGCCTCTCAGTGTCCCAGGTTATCTAAGATATAAATTACTCCTCAAGAGAGAAATTATTGACTGGTTGCTGATCTGTAATGGTGGAGTGGATTTCCATAGTTCTCTACAATGATGGAATCACAGCTAGAGGCTCCAGTTCCCTTTCTTCGTCCCCCACTGCCAACAAACAAATAGCACATCCTCCCTAGAGGATACTCCTGGGGACAGACCTACAAGAAACAAATAAGAACAAATGGGGAGAGTTTTGGATGGGGGAAATGGGAGAGGCAGGTCCTAGCTAGGATTCTACCACTAGCCTCAAAAAGGGAGCTCAGTTTTCCCACATGTAAGATGGGGATAATGCCATCAACCTTTTAATTTCTTCCAAGGATCCTTGTGGGAGTTTAATCATGATGATTCTCCTCTCCTCCATATCACAATGCCACTGGCTTACCTTCTACTTATATTGGATATAGTTTGTATATACTTAGACCTTATTTGTATGCTGTCTCTACCCTTGAATGGAAGTTCCTTGAGGTCAAGGACCATAGTTTTGGTTTTCCTTGTATTGCCAGAGTTTTGCATAGTGTCTGGCGCAGAGTAATTTATTAATAACTGTTTATTAACTGACCGGAAGTTCCTTCATAAGTGAGATCTTGCTTTTTCCTTGCAAACCCTACATGTATCAAGTACGAAGTCTTCTACTTGTGTTCAGGAAAATGGTAGCTAAGCACAGGATGGGGAGGGTGGGGGCTTAACTTCTTTTTTTCCAGGTCATCACCAAGGCCACCAGGAAACTCATGTTACTTTGGGAGAGTTTGGAAGAGGTAAGTTGGGATTTAAGTGGGTAGGGTGAGGAAAGGATGTGGGAATGGGGGTGGTTTAAAAGTATAATAACAGAGGGGGCAGCTGGGTGGCTCAGTGGACTGAGAGTCAGACCCAAAGATGGGAAGTCCTGAGACTTCCTGACCTCAGACACTTCCTAGCTGTGTGACCCTGGGCAAGTCACTTAACCCCCATTGCCTAGCCCTTACAGTCTTCTGCCTTGGAGCCAATTCCCAGTGTTGCTTCTAAGACATAATATTATAAGGGAAGGGTTTAAAAAAAGTATTGTAATAGAAATTAAGTGTACCAATCTACTTTCAGCACTAGTAACTAGGTTACCCTAGAAAATCAGTAATCCAGAAAAGAAATTTCTCTACCTGTCCCTGTAAATAAGTTCACTAAATTCCTAGGGGCTTCATTGAGAAATCACCCCTCCTCCCATCTTTTGACATTTACTGAATTCTAGTTTTATGGACTCATCACTTAGCCAGGGAAAATCAAAGTGACAAGAATATTCCAGCAGCCCCCTTACTGACTCTTCAATGTCTCAATAAGCCTTTTCTATATCATAGGACACTGAATCATAGATTTTGAATGAGAATGGACTTTATTGTCTTATGTAGTCCAACTGCCTCATTTTACAGCTGAGGCCCAGACAGGTCAAGTGACAGAATAAAAAATATCAGAGCTCGAAGGGATCATTCCCCTTTATTTTACAGATGAGGAGACTGAGGTCCAAAGAGATAAATTCAACTGATCTGGGTTGCACAGAAGGAACCAGCACATTCTGACCACCTTTCCATCTATATTATCGCTAGCTTTTTGTGTGAAAAGGGGGAAAGTGTACTTCCTCAGATTTTTCAAAACCCGCTTCTCATCCTTTCCACTTGTTTGGCCTTGGGCAAGACACTCGAGCCCCCTGGGTCTCACTTTCCTAATCTGTAAAATGCGGCAGTTGGACCCGATTGCCTCAAAGGTCTCTTCCAGCTCTAGAACGCAGAGAGGTGTCAGGGTGTAGAGTTGTCTGATGCTGTAGAAGGCTTGGAGCGACAAGTTGTAAGGGGCTGCGGGGTGAGAGAGTAGAGGAAAGCCGAGAACAGAAACTGTTCTAAGTCACTCATCTTCATCTTTGGATCTCTGCAGCAAAGGCAGCTCGCTGAGAGTCAGTCAGTTGGTGTGGCAGCATCTGCTTTGCTGCTTATCGGTTAATTATCCACCCGACAAAGCCAGCCTCCCATTGCCACCCGAGTAAGCAGAGCCGTGTCCCAACGTTAGTCCTTTCAGCCCCTTTCCCAGGCTTGGAGCTTGATTACCTTGTCAACAGCAGAATCTCGAGTCACAGAGGACAATTCCATGGGAAGGCACAGTGAATGACTGCTTTGGTGCCTCCTGTTTAATAACCAGAAAAATATCGCTGTGCAGCATCTCTCCATATGCCGCAGCATCTGGGTCTGATGGGTAAGGGACTCATTTCTTCACATATCTCATTAAAGATGGAAAGCAAGAAGGAAATAAATGCTGCACACAAGCCCCGGCTCCCTTTTGTTTCTATCTGCTGCCATCTGCTGGTCATTTGTCTCATTCTCGCAGGTGTTTTCCCCAAATTTAGCCCTTATTTTTGCAATAAGCTTGGGCACCGTGGACAGAACACCTGGAGTCAAGACGACCTAAGTTCAAATTTGGCCTCAGACACTTATTAGTCGTGTGAACCTGGGCAAGTCACTTAACCCCTTTTGCCTCAGTTCCTCATTTGTAAAATGAGCTGGAGAAGGAAATGGCAAACTGCTTTATCAGCCAAGAAAACCCAAATGGGGTCACAGAGAGTTGGACACTGCTGAACCACAACAGAACAACATTGATAAGAACTGAAGACATTCACATAAAATTTATATCTTTAAGACAGTCACTTTTAGCATGAATTAAGGGTTTTTTCTTTTTCATTCACAGAAGAAACTAGCATTCTCCCAGTGTCCCAAGTTTGTTGCTTGCTGTACCTGTTCCCTTCAAGAGAAGACAGTGCCTTCCTCAGTTGGCCAAGTTGTTCATGAGGGCAATAGGCTAACATGAATTAAGGGGCACTAGATCTAGAACCATGGGGGCACCTCAGAGACCATTTAGTCTGAACTCATTTTATATATGAGAAAATTGAAACCTACATCTTGTTTAAGGTCACCAAGATAGCATCAAAAGTGAGGTTTTGAATCCAGATCCTTTCTTTTCACTGAGTGAATCATGATAAACTGTCAATCATTCCCTTTCTTTCCTGAAAGGACACGTTATTAGGACTGCCTTAAATAGAAGACCCACATATTCTTATTTAGGGTTCCAGACTTAAAGTAGGAGCCTTTGACACTGTTCTCTTATCATTTATTTTTATATCATCCCTGGAGTTTGGGATAAAGAAGAGAAGGTGACACATTGGGCAACTACAAAATTTCATAGAATCATAGGATACAAGAGGAAGAGACTTTAGTGATTATTCAACTCAGCACAAATTCATTAAGTGCCTACTGTGCTAGAGGAGATGAGGAATTTGGACTAGACATGGTCCCTACCCTTGAAATGTTTACAGTCTATCAGAGGTGTCATCTTAATCCAATATATTGATTTTTACTGATGAGGAAACTGAGTCACAGAACAGTCAAAGTCGCATATATCAAGTTACTAGCAGAATTCTCATTTCCTGGTCTTTGCTTTCTAGTTACCCTTTCCATAATACCCTGCCATGTCTAGTAACTCCTCTTTTGTACTTTTCCAGTGCTATCTTTTAAGGCATTGACATTAAGTTAATTCTTAACTAACAAGGTAGTGGTGTGTGTATGTGTGTGTGTGAAAATACATTCTCTTAATCTAAATCCCATCTCAAACACTTACTACTAACTCCATAACTCTACACAAGTCACTTAATATCTTCCAGGTTCAGTTTCATCACCTGAAAAATGGGGAAAATAATCATACCTATCTCCCAAGATTATTGTAAGGATCAAATGAGATCATGTAAAGTGTTTTCTATACCTTAAACTCTATAGATGTGTTGGCTATTATTATTGTTAACATCATCATCATTATCTTCCCTTATACTTCCAACTTTTCCCATTCCCAATCCATTTCTGTTCTTCAGGTGAGAACTTCCTCCTTCCTACATTGGGACAAATAGCTCTTTATCCAAAAGGAGGCAAAGGAAACTGTCACTATTCATGCTGAGGAAGAAGGTAAGGAGAAGCAGGAAGATACAGTCAGTGAGACTAGAGCCCCAGCTGCAGAGTTTTTGTACAGGGTGCAGGTGAATGAGAAGCACTGTGTCTCCCCAGCCCTGAAATGGGAGGTTGAGGTTCTGGGCTGGGAGGTTGTTATGTGTAGGGAAGGGTGCTACTTAATTATCAAACTAGGTAGGCAATTGCTCCCTGGAATGTGAAAATTCATGCCTATTCATCCTTTCACATTGAAATAAGAATTTATTTGGACCTGCTATCTATAATTTACACTGTTTTATATGACAGAGGGAGGGGGAAAGCAGTTGAAATCTAGGCCACCCTCCTTTCCCATTAGATGCTTGCAGTCTGCCCTTCACACTTTCCTAGAGGTCAATGGACCATCCATGGTTTGTAGTTATTCAAACTCTTCATTAATGTCTGGGACTGATTCAAGATCTGATGTGAGAATTACTCTGTCACCAGGGGTTAGAATTCGTGGTTCCTGGCTCTGAAGTCCTAGGACCAAAAATAGAATCTAATGCTGATAGCACTATCCGTGTGACTTGGACAAGGAACTTAACTTTTGTTATTAACATTTTGTCATATGAAGAATTTGGACTAGATGACCTCCAGCCTTTCCAGCTTTAACTAGGTGGTTTGGTAAATAAAGCATTGGACCTGGAGTAAAGGAGATATGAGTTCAAGTCCACTCTCAGACTCTTATTGCCTGGGCAAGTTACTAAACTTCAATCTACTTTAGTTTTCTCATATGTAGAATGGGAATAATAACATCTGCCTCCCAGGGTTATTGTGAATATTTTAAAAGTGTTTACCAATCTTAAAGCACAATATAAATGCTAGTTATTATAGTTGTTATTACATTTGTTATTGTTGTAATGATCCTATGATTCTTCTAAGGAGGGAGAAATAAGGCTGAGAGGATGGAAAGTAAGTGACATGGAACTGTAGTTCACATGATTATTCTTCTTATGATTCCCAGATATTATTTGGTAGTTCACCAGGTCAGATGTCAAAAATGTTCTTCCATTGGGAACCTTAGTTAGGCTGGAAATATAATTCTTGGAAAATATTATAAAGGATTTTTGGGTTAATTTCAAAACAGAGTCTCTAGAATCAAAGTGACAGAGTGATAAGCAAAGGAATCCACTTTAATAGTGGACTTTGGGGGGGGAGGGTTCTCCACTCTACTGTTGGATCCAGAAAGATGTCCAGTGACCCAGGAGGTGAAATGTCAGGTAGAGATAACTTCATAAGCCAGCATTTAAAAAGCATAGAAAAAAATGAAACCATCTGAGGTTAATATGTACAGAATCAACTTTTACCAGTGATGGTGAACCTATGGTACAGATGCCAAAGATGGCATACAGAGTGCTTTCTGTGGGCACACCTGCAGTTGTCTGCCAGAGTTTATTAGTAGAAAGCCAGAAGGATTCAAGAGTGGAGCTGTTCCCCTTCCCCTCTTCATGTGTCTGAGGACATTCCTCACTTTACCTGCCCCTCTTTCCAGCAGCCTGTTGGGAGCACTTCCTCCCTCCCCTCTTGTCTAGGTTAAAGGGGAGTTGGGAGGTGGGGTTTCAGGGGCAGGGTGCAGCATTCAGTCTTGGGGGGGTGGGCATGGCATTCCATCTCTAAAAGGTTCACCATCACTGGCTTGTACACTTCTCCACCTGTATTTTCCACTTTGGTTCCTTCTTCCTCCTTTTAAGGCTGTCCTTTATGCTCATTTTAATTGAATCTTCCCAGTAGGAAATAATAAGAGTGAGGGTGGGACAAGGAATACAGTATGATTTACTCTCATTTGAATTTTCCTGGGGAAAAGTCTAATTGCAGAGGTATCTGGGAGGAGTATGGATACTGGCAATTCAACAAGAAATCTTCTGCCCAATAATACCAGAATGCCTTCTCCCACCTTAAAACCCAGGCTTCAACATCATGACATGAATTTATTCTGCACACACAAAGATGGTGCTATGCTGGGATCATGCTGAGCACATAAAAAAGATGAAGATTTTGCCTTCCAGGGACTTTTGATCAAAGGGAAAAAACACAGTAAAGTTGTGGATGTTATATATTAGGGAATATAGACATGCAGACACATAAAGTCATCAGGCAGGAATTCCTATTGAATAAAGTAATGAAATCAGTGACCTTATATAATAGCATCAGAGGGATCCTTTTAGGAATAAGCAAGAGACCTGTGAATCACATGGCCAGCTTGTATTTAGAGCTTAATTGTGGCTTAGTGATATATCTGCCAAGACTATATTTTTAAAAGCCCAGTTTATAATTGGAAAAAAGGTGGAATAGGTCAAGAAGACAGTTGTAGAGCCTTAAGCCAAATAGCCACAGTCCTGGTATGGATACACCTGAAAGAATCTGAGATGGTTTGGAATATGCTGTTGCTGATCTTGTGGCATAGAATCATGAACTTTTGAAGAGCTCACAGTAGTGCCTAATATTGAAGATTCTTCCATGGACACACACATACATATGCACACACACACACACACACACACACACACACACACACACACACACACACACTGAGCAGACAGAGATAAGTGTTTTCCACTTTGGCCACTTCTCTTCTCATTCAGTGTTTACCATTGACCCCAGACTATATTAACCATGTATGTAGTAAAAATAGTGGAAAGATAAAAGGACATGGCTTTTTAAGACCTGAGCTTGAAATGTGGCACTGCCTACCACTTACTAATTATGGGACTTTAGGGCATATTATATTGTGCACTTCCCTGAACTTCAGATTCTTCACTGGCAAAAATGAGAAGAGGACAGGGTCAGATAGGATGTTGCAGAGTAGAGTAGAATAGAATAAAATTGACTAGGGTAGTATTATAGACTAGAATAGAATGGAGTAGGGTAGAAAATAGGGTAGAAAAGGATAGGGCAGGATAGGGTAGTTTGAAATGGAAGATAGAATGGAATAGAGTAGAATGAAATGGAATGGAGTAGAACAAAATAAAAACAAAATAGCCACTACTGGCTTCCTAGGGTTGAAATTGTGAGTAGCAGATGAGATAATAAAAGGCAGTATAGTTTAATGGATAATGTGCTCAGTTTAGAAAGACTTGTGTTAAAAACTTGGATTCAGAGTCTGATTTTGCTTGTTACTACTTGTATGACCTTGAACAATTCACTTTTCCTGTTTGGACCTCCTTTTTCTCATCTGTAAAATGTTGGGAATTGGACTTTTGTTGTTGTTGCATCATTTTAGTCATAGCTCCTCATGATCTCATTTTGGGGTTCTCTTGGAACAGATATTGGAGTAGTTTTCCATTTCCTTCTCTAGTTCATTTTACAGATGAGGAACTGAAGCAAAGAGGGTAAAATGATTTGCCCAAAGTCACACAATTAGTAAGCACCTGAGGCTGAATTTGAACTCATGAAGATGGGTCTTCCTGATTCCAAGCCCAGTGTTCCACCTCCTGCACCACTTAGGTGATCTTTAGGGGTTTTTAAAAGGTCTAACACACATGGTATATGTAAAAAGTTAAAATAAAATAAATAGAAACTATTATTATGCTCTGGACCTTTCTTGACTTTGTGCTTTATCAAATCATACCCATCCTATGGAGTGAATTGAATAAATCAGTGAGTTCCATGGCAAATAAGCAGGTTAATAGCTTTACTTGTTTCTCAACCAAGTTGACACATTTGTGTTTTAACAGGAAACTTGGATAACTTAACCCAAAGGAATGTTGGTAGGTAAATCTGGTACCATAGTGGGTTAATGTGAGATTATTTCAGGAAGGAGCTCCATATCACATAGGCTACTTCTCTATTTGTGATTAAGTCAAATCTTATCTCATAGGTAACATGAAGCAAGGAGTCCTGGAAATCAAGGACTCTTCATAATTTTAGTTAATATGGTAGGACATAATGTTTCCTGATCCCACAGTATTTCTTTATGGTCATATATGGAAACTACAGAGGATAATTTCCTACAATATTTCATAAGGTCATTAAGTGCCTTGTCATGGCCATATAGATAATCAGTGGCAAAGCTAGAATTTGAATCTGGATCCTAGGATACCAAATCCAGTACTATTTCCTTGTTTTCAGGGACTATTTTTAGGTTTCTCAATGGCCCCAAACATTATGTTACTGGAATTACAGTTTATAATCAAATCACTCTCTTGGATGGAGGATTTTCTTTTCTTTTTAATAATATTTTATTTTTTTCCTTAATTACATGAAAAAACAACTTATAACGTTCATTTGGATGGAAGGTTTTCTTAAGTGGAAGGAAATTTTACTTTGAATTCAGTTTCAAAATCTTTGTTGGTACAAAGAATCAAGCTATTTATTCTCTGTTAAGTTCTCAATGAGGAGCTGGTGTCCTTTGTTGGGGAGGCATTTTATGTACCAGAGAAGAGAAAGATTCCCAGAATATGAATAGGTATATTTTAAGTCTGGTGGATCTACTTTAGAGACAGTAGCGGGTCTCCAGGCTGAGTCATTGCTTACATTCTTGTTAAAGCTATAAGCCAAAGCACTCACAGAGATGCTGGTAAAGACTCATACAGGAAGAGAATACATTTTTATAAAACAGATTCCAAATAGAATTATGGGGATGGAATGAAATATCATTCAATAAGAGTAATACACTGCTGATGGAACTGTGAACTGATACAACCCTTCTGAAGAGCAATATGGAGCCAGGCTCAAAAGGCCACAGAACTATGTATACCCTTTGATCCAATAGTACCACTACTGAGTCTATCTCCCAGAGATCAGAGATAATGGAAAAGGACCTACCTATATCAAAATATTTTTAGCAGCTCTTTTAGTAGTAGCAAAGATTTGGAAACAGAGGGATTGTCCATCACAGGTGAAGTGGATAAAAAAGTTGTGGCATATGGTTGTAATGGAATATTATTTCACTATAAGAAATGGCTAATAGGATGAATTCAGAAAAACCTGGAAAGGCTTATATGAACTGATGCAAAGTGAAATGAGAACAATGCGGAAGTGAGGAGAGCAATGTATACAGTAACAGAAATGTTATACAATAATCAACTATGAAGGACTAAACCATTATGAGCAAAGCAAGTTTCCAAGATAATCACAAGGAACTGATAATGAAAATGATATTTACAGTCAAAGAAGGAACTTTTGGAGTGTGATTGCAGATAAAAGCATGCCATCTTCCACTTTACTTACTTTATGAGATTTTCATTGTATGTGTGATATATGTCTTCAATCACACCATGAGTAATCTATCAGACTATTTACTACCTTGAGGAGTGAGTAGGGAAGGAGAAAATCTGAATTCTAAAATTTCAAAACAACAATTGTCACAAATTATTTCTGTATGTAACTGAAGAAAATAGTGTCACAAATGCTGAAATGAACAGAGAGAGATCGTGGCTAACATGAAAGAAGCTGACTTTCTCTTTGCTCTTCATATGAATATCAGTGGAAGGAATTGAGAATATTTATTCTAAAGAAAAGAAGATCCAGGCTGTTCAGAATTGTCGTTTGGTAATTTCAGCCACATCTGACTCTTCATGACCCCATTTGGGGCTTTCTTGGCAAAGATATTAGAATGATTTGCCATTTCCTTTTCCAGCTCATTTTACAGATTAAGTGACTTGTCTAGGACAATACAGCTAATGAGTATCTGAGGCTGTATTTGAACTTGGGTCCTCTTTACTTCAGGAACAGCACTCTATTCACTGTACCACTTACCTGTCCCAATAGTAACTGTCCATAATAGCTTGATTCAAGTTTTCATGGAATATGAAGTGGAAGAGAGACTTGTTTTGTTGGCCCAGAAACAGGAGCAATAGTTAGATCTGCAAAGAGGCCAATTTAGACTTGATGTCAGGAAAAGCTTCCTAACTATTAGAACTATCCAGAAATGGGATGGACTTCCTCGAGAGATGATGAATTCCCCCTCATTGGAAGTCTTCAAGTCAAGGTTAGATGACCATTTGTTGGGTACATTATAGAGGAGATTCCTATCATGCATAGGTTATTAGATGACTGCTAAGAACCCTCTCAATTCTTAAGTTCTGTGGCTCAGAGCATTTTACTGGGAGACAAAGGGGAGCTCAGTCTTGTTCCCTGGGTTATCATAATGAAATAGTCATTTTGAAGATTCTCGTTCTTATCAAATTGCCCCTGCTTCTGGTTGTCCTGACGATTACTGTATCAAAAGAGCTTTCAGTCTAGGCATCTTAGTGAACTGTAGGGAACAGGGCTTGTACCCAAAATAGGTACAGGGAATGGCAATCCTAGATATCGATTCTATGCCATTGCCCCCAGTGAAAGACAAAATAGGTAACACCTTTGCCAGACTTACCTTTTTAAACATATTAATCCCATTTACCACTTTTAAAACCCTATAGTACCTGCTTTTGCTAAGCAAAATCCCCTTCATGGATCTTAATGTTTTCTAATCTACTAAAAAATAACCTCATTATAGAAATGGGTACTGTTTTGCTGATCCATAAGTGACCATTATGGCAAACAAAGTTTGAATTCATATTAGTTACCAAAAATAAAAACATTATCATATTATCAACCAATTAATACTCATTAATTAAGTGCTTGCCATGATATCAAGCCCTGTGCTAAGTGCAGGAGATATAGATCTGAAAAACAAAATAATTCTTATTCGCAAGGAACTTAACTGGGGGAAATCACTCATAAGATCTTTAGGGGTCCATAAGTACTCCACATATTCTGAAACTCCATCAAAAGGAAAGATTTCCTTAGACTGGCCAAGAGTTTAAATGCACTTTATAGCTGAAATGAATAAGGTAGATCTAGAAAAGGACAATATGAGATTAAATGACACAATGTAAGTAATATATTATTTAAAGGTTATTTAATATTATTAGGCACACGACTCTACATTTTTCAAGGTACTTTACATTCGTTATCTCATTTGAGTCTTACAGTGAGTCTTGGGGTAGGTATGGATATCATTGTCCCCATTTTACAGATGAGGAAAGTGAGGATTTTGGCCATGATGACACAGCTAATAAGTGTCAGAGAGAGAATTCAAACCTGTCTCTCGACCCTTAAATCCAATGTACTTCTCACCACATCACACTCCCATTAGAACCTAGGTCCAAGGACACAAAATCTAATAACATAGCTGATGATTTAAAAGAAGAAATAACAATGTCTTTCCTCTCAAAAGAAGTGAGGGGATTATGGTTTCAGAATTATATATATATATATGTAAATGTATAATAAACCATTATTGTATATCTATATGTACATATATATGTGTGTATATATATACACATATATACATCTTAGGCTACTTTGTTCACCTGTTTTTTTTTTTTTGTTCCAAGGAAGACTTAATGAGGGGTTCTGTGTCAAGAAATAACTTTTACGAAACAAACTCAAAACCATCAATATACAAAGAAACAAAACACTCTGTGAGAGCCGATTTTCCATCTCTCCCTAGTGTGTGCTTGGTAGAGGATGTAGCAACATTTTAGAATACTGGTTACTTGGGACTACTGAGTATTATTGCTATGGTGAAAGGAAAAGTCAGAAATCTTGGTCTAAGAGGATTTTGCAAAATTATACCTACTGGTAAGATATAAAAAGAAGCAAAATCTCCCCATAGTCTCCTATAGCATCTGCTCCCATAAGCCAATAACCTCACTGGTAGAAATGATGATGTTTTATTGATTCACCATTGACAGGTATCACAAGTTATCCAGAGGGAGGGCTGACTGCAAAACAGTCTATGGTATCCACATGTGTAGGGAAGGAATATTCTCATGTAGTGATGGCTATCAGGGAGATTTTTTGTTTGAGTTAGAAAGATGGTGTGGGGAAGGGCCAGATAAGATGATGCCTGTATGCATCAGAGAAAGAGAGGAGTTTGAAGACTTCCCTCTGTTTTTACAAGGTTATTTTTTTTCCAGAGGAGGTTGGAGAGGCTTCTGATGGACCTTCTGTTTTGGCTTCTGCCTCTTCCTCAGCTGCTCCTGTTTGAATAGTATAGCTTACATTGAGGGACCTACTTACCATGATTATGATTGGAGTGGGGATGACTAAGTAAAGAGTAGGCTGAGTCCAGTTGTCTATTTCTGCCTCAGTAGCTGTGATGGTTTTGGCCACATTGGTGGTCAGTTGCAGTCCATGGACTTTAAAAAGACTTCCTAAGATCAGGGTCTGCAGTTATTTCCATAGGCCAATTGGAACTTGAGATTCTTATCAATAAGATGCTCAAAGCCATAACCATCTGCACGATTTTCATTTTGGTCTTATCCCAGGGTAGACAATAATTTTTATTTTTCTTTTTAACATTTACCTTCTGTTTTAGAATTGATATTAATTATCAGTTTCAAGGCAGATGAATGATGAGGGCTAGGCGATTGGGGGTAAGTGACTTTCCCAGGGTCATACAGCTAGGAAGTGTCTGAGGTCAGATTTGAACCAAGGATCTTCCATCTCCTGTCCTAGCTCTCTATATACTGAGACACCTAGATGTCCCAGGGGGAAAATAATCTTGCTGTGACTTGCAATGTGTCTTTTTTAAGACCAGTGGATAAAGAGAAAACAAGATCAGTGCAATCAAGTCATTCATGTAGGCTCTTTAGTTCTTGTACCTTTTACCAGTAATCTTGTGCCTATTGACTCCTGGTTATGATAATTCAGGCTCTCCCCTTGTTTGTTCCAGGCCTTTGTTTTGAGCTAATTTATTCCCTGAAATAGTTATTGTTTCACCAGGAAAGGAACCTGGGGACCCCAACCATATACCACTAGATCCCTAAAATGCCTTGCTGAACATGTTGGTGTGATCCATAAAGCTTTCCTCCCTCCTTCATAAATGTCAGACATAATCAGCAGCAGAAGGAAGGGATTAAGTCACATAAGCAAAGGTTATCCTCTCCTTGAACAAAACCATTATTCAATAAAGCTAAAGCATAACACAGTGCTCAAATGAGTGCCCTGCAAGAAAATTGGAAGAAGGTTGAAGAAGGTCCAGGAACAGGTAACGGAGGGCAGAGGAAGGAACAACAATTAATAAGAAGTAATAGGAGGTGAATGTTGGCTCTCTATAACTATAATGCTCTGGGTCAGATGAGTAGGTATATTGTTTGAGCTTAATAGAGCTTTATTAAATATTAAAAGATCAGGTGAAGCAATATGG